>NC_092520.1:129486250-129799375 GCF_037038585.1 Patagioenas fasciata
GGGATTACACTGAGTAGTAGTAGTGTTATTATTGCTGTTGTTTTTGTTGTTATTGTCATTATTATTATTGTTGTTGTTGTATTGTTTTTATCTCAACTCACAAGTTTCTCCCTTCCCTTTCGGTTCTCTCCCCTGTCCCACTTAGGGGTTGATGGCAAGTGAGTGAATGGCTATCATGGTCTTGACTGCTAGCTGGGGTTAATCCATGACAACTAAGATCTGTGAAAAAGATAAGCAGAAAGAATTGAGGAAGAACTTGGAGAAGAGAATGTACTTTAGAACTGGATCTCAAGAGAACAGAGAGCCAGCGGAGGTGTTTGAGAATAAGTAATACAATCTTCCGTGTACTTAAATCTGCATACAGGGGCTCAGAAATGGAGGCTCTAGCATTTCTCTAGTTCTTTCAAGCCAGCATGGAATTCTAGTTGAAAACCCATGTATTATGGCCAGAGGATGCTACTGTGCATTTCTGTAATTGAACAGTGCTACTTGGTGGACAGAAATGGCATCTTAGAGAATAGAAAAGCATGCTGCTTAACATCCACGCATCCCAAAGCACAAGAAAACCTGAAGACAGGGGTGTCAGGTTTCACTGTCCTCCAGATTATGCTTCACATGAAGGTGAGGTACAAAAGCATTGTGTATAAAAATTCTACACATTCCATGGGAAAAAAGTTAACTCTGTTTAAGGGTACTTATGAGCACTGCACAGTTCAGCATCAGTTTATTTCCTTCAATGAACTGAACTTGCTAGATAAATTATTTTGAAACTATCTACTGTGTTGCTAGCATTGCAAAGATACTAATTATTCTAAATTACTATGAATAACCATTAACTACTACCCTGCTGGTCTTCCCAGTGCTACAGAAAGTATTTTGAAGCAATGGGTGCTCTCTATTTAAAGCTAGCATTATCCTAGTGACATACAGGTGATGTTCCACTGTGGAAAATTAATTTAGTTCTTAAATAAAGCCTATGAAAGGGGAGCTTTATTATGCCCCCCCCCCCACACCAGCAATATTGCTGCTGGAGAACTGTAACACTGAATGAAGGAGTCTAAGGGTGAAATTTAAAGGCATCCCTAGCAGATCCGTGGTTCTAATGAAGCTGTGAAATTAAACCAAAAAACTTTTAATAGATTTATTCTGTGGTAACTGGTTGTAAGAGAATTCTAAGTAAATTCACCATGCTAGATTTTGAGGTCATGGGAAAGAAAGCAAGAGAGGTCATTTTTTGAAACCAATGAACTGCCAAATTTGGAACAAAGTTTTAACAGATGAATTCTTGTATTTGCCAGAAAGCCCTATACATCTTTCAGGTCAAGATTTGTGAAGTAGATCTGCTTGCTGCAAGCGAGAAATCTCCAAGAAAATTTTGAATACTGTATTTCTATCAGTAATGGCAGCCAAAATTTCGGTAAAGCCAACACTACATTGAAAGAACTGAAAAAGGACTTCGATCTGGTAAGGAAAAACAATATCCAATAAACATGACAGACAAAATGGAGTTAGATTTTGATGAATAATTTTATTACAACCTTAGAGGCTGACTGCATTTGATTGGACTTGCAGATTTGTCTATTTAGAGTAACAATGTAGAAACAACCTGTGGCTATTGTGGGATGGTAGGATGAGATTGCTAACAGACTGATATACTGATTGTTACTCCGATCAAAAAATGCAGGGAATGTATTTATGTCTTAATAAGCCATGATCCTTTTGTCATATATGTGAAGTCTAATTTGATTTTATTTTTTATTTTTTTAATCTGCAGTCTCTGTCCTTGTAAATTGCATTAGCTGATTTTCTTAACAGCACAGCTTTTGGCATGCCTAAATGTAAATTGCTGCAGAACCTGCAAATCTTTGACATCAGGTCACATACCATACTTGTATTTGGTCCGATCCCACATGCTTGCACAGTTTTTGTTGGTGGTTCTGGGAAGTCTCATAAAGCTGTCGTGGTCTGGTGTGAAGATAACAATTAGCGTCATGCTTAAAAATTATTGAAGGTTCAACCCAATATTAGAACTTGGCACAGCTTTACATTACTTGGAGCTTTTTAAGGAGGAACCTCTAAATTTGGTTTGTGATTCTGAGTACATAGTCAAGGTCCAACGCACGCATCTGATTCTGAAATGTTTTTTGTAAAAACAAAAAGGGGGAGAAGTAGGGGAAACACCACAAAGCTGATTGTCAAAAGCATTGTATGTGATGAATCACTTATATCTAAGTGGTGCAGCCCTAATTCCCCCTGTGATGAAATACTTTACAAGTATGACCTAAAACATGCTAAATCAAATCACTAGTTAATGGTCAATGTGAAGGGCCACATCAATTGATAACATGGGGAAAAGGTTATGCTTATGTCGTTATAGATCAAGGTTCGCAGTGGGTGCTTGCACATTGTGTAAGACCGTCCCTGAAGAAGCTGAAGTCAACAGTTGAAGAAGCAGAAGCGGCACCTGGTGGTGACAGAGATTTGCTACCTGACATTCAGCTAGATGACAAAGAGGTGTGATCCACAATCGACTAGTCCCAACCCTTTGGGACTACATAATGTAGCCTCTCTGATCATCTGTAGAGCATGTCGATGTTGTGAGTATTACAATGTGTCGTAAGCATCATCTTAGTATTGTTGGACATGAGCAATGCTTTTTGGCTTCCCTCTCAACCGAAGACTAATATTTGGATAACTTTAGCCAACATGAAAGGTCTATGGCTAGTTGAAAAACAAAAAGGGGGAATTGTGGACTATCTTACAGTCATCTTGAGTTACTGGAATGACCTTGACCAAAATAGAATGAGAAACCAGAATGTTTTTGTACAAGAAAATATATTTACAATGTGTTAGCCAAACTGCCAGAGTGCGTGAAAAATTAAGTAGACCAATGGTAAGATAACTTTGAGTGCGTGGACAGCTGCCATAAGCCAATTAAAACAGAAAGTTAAATGCGTGTACAACAGATACTAACTATAAATTTAAGTGCTTTGCCAAAATAAAGGGTCTCTTGGTTCACCCGCACTGAGAGTCCGTGCCTTCAATCCCTCAGTTTTTCATACATTTCGTTAATTGTCCAAACTGTTTTTGTTGGTGTGTGAGCTACAAAAACCCATTCCAGCACTCTTACAGAATCACTTAAGGATTTGTCCCATTGAAACAGTACTGCAAATGGTTGGAATTTACTGGCTATGAGTGCCAGCCAAATAGGCAGTTGCAAATTGCGTCGCCATCCCTGTTTTTGTTCAATAGCATCGGATACTCTCTGTATAGCGTACTGAGCTTTGTCATCCAAAACCCGAGTAGATAATAAATTTGGGTCTCCTTTCCAAAGTATAAAAAGTGGATGCAGTTCTTCCATGGTGATACCCAAAATAGGTGGGAGCCAATTTATGACTCCTAGCAATTTTTGTAAGTCATTTATGGTCATGACATTATGGAATTTAAAAGTTACTGGCTGAGGAATGATTTCTTGTTTTGTTATTTGCCATCCCAAATATTTCCATGGGGCAGTTTTTAATTTTTTTCTGGTGCAATTTGTAATCCAACCTTTTGTATAGCATTATGTAAGTCTTCCATTACTTCTTGTAGTTCCTGTTCTTATGACATGGCAACCAAAATATCATCCATATAATGACAGATACAAGCTGAGGGATACAGCTTCCTTACGGGTTGTAAGGTTTCTGCAACTGCTGTCTGGCAAATGGTTAGATTATTTCTCATCCCTTGTGGTAATATTGCCCAATAGTATATTTTCATAGGCTCTGCTTGATTAAGTGAAGTAACAGAAAATGCAAATCTGGGGGCATCCTCAGGATGTAGCAATATGGTAAAGAAGCAGTCATTTCCCATTTTTCTTTGGAATACAAATCACTGGGGTATTCCAAGGACTTGACATTGGAAAAATATGTCCTGCAGCTAGCTGTTCTTGAACTAATTTCTATAACTGTTCCAACCGCTCCCTTTTTAGGGGCCATTGATCTACCCAAACTGGACTATCTGTTGTCTATTTCGATTTGCATACATCCTGCATGGATGTTTGGAACAGCTGATAAATGACCCCTAGGAAAAAGACTTTGGCTGTTCAGAATCAATGTGTACTACAGTGCCAAACTGGCCTAATACATCCCTACCCCATAAAGTACATGGTATAGGCATGATAAATGGTGCAATTTGTGCATGCTGCCCCTCAGGCCCAAGTACAGTTAACAGATATGCACTCTGATGTGGCTGTTGAATACCACCCATTCCAATAATAGTGGATGCGGGAGTGACAGTGGACCACTCAACAGGCCATTCAGAGCTGCAAATGATAGAGACATCAGCCCCAGTATCTAGGAGACCCTGAAACTTCTGACCATCTATGGAACAAGTAAGCATAGATTGTGCTGCCTGAATAGTTTTTGACCAGAAAATCTGGGGCTGACCTGCACTTCCAAAGCTACCATCTCCTTGGTGCCCTTTCCCTGCAGGGGTAACACTATAGAAGGGTATTAACTAAGCAAGTCGCTGATCTTGAGGGATGTAGCAAGGTGGCATGGGTGTCCATGTCGTAACTTTGATTTCACCTTGATAATCAGAGTCAATTACTACAGGTAAGACAAATAAACCCAATTTGGTAGCAGATGATCGACCTGTTAACAAAGCATGCATGGTAGGTCCTAAAGACCGCCACACTCCTGCGGGAATAAGCACTACTGCAGTAGTAATTATTGTCACTGATTGGCTGGTGGCCAAGTGCACCACTGCACTTCCAGGTGTTGTGGGGAGGAGATCACGGGCCATGAATTTCCACTTGCATTTATTTGATTGTTTGGGCATGTGATCCCGGCCCCCACCTTCTCTTTCCCTGAGAAGGGTTAATTGGCTCCCCCTTTATATTAACCCTTGAACGACATTCACTCACCCAGTGCCTGCATTTTGCACATTTTGAATAATCTCTAGAAGGTACAGCCTTTAAAGTCTGGTGTGTGTACTTTGGGGTAAGTTAGTCATTACGTAAGTGATATATTTTGTGTTCTCACCAAAGTTACTGCCATAAAAGCACTTTTTGTCTGTCACGAAATACCTCTCTGTCCTTGATGTGTCAATCCTGTATCAATACCTCTATCGTTGATGTATCAAGTAGCATACAGTGCTTGCTTCTTGTATTTTTCCACCAACACTTGTTGTCACGCTGTTGACTCTTGCAGTTTCTCACAGGCCCGATACCAGAATACTTTCACATTTTATCAGCTTCTTCTTGATTAGTGTGTGGTTTGTTTTGATCTACCAGTCAGAACCATAGAAAAAAATTAATCTCAAAGTTCATTTTGAGAATTTGTCTTCACGTGAAAACAAGTTTAACAACGTGATACTATAAGGATTTGGTCTTTTGTGCTAACTAATTGATGAATAAATGCATACATGAAGACTAGACTAAACACTTTAAAAAACAAGGGATCTAGGCATAGAAATCTGTTCAAAGTTGTGCACCACTGCCACATGATCCAAAGCCCCTTCAGCTAGTGTTAATATTATCTTCTTTGCAGACAGAAAAAAAAAAAAAAAAAAAACACAAAAAAAAAACCCCACAACAAAACAAAACAAAACAAACAAAAAACCCCATACATATATATATAGCACTAGAAGGCAGCAGGAGTCCACATCCAGAGCCCGTAACTTAGGAGAGACACCTTTTAAAGAAAGTCACATGAGGTGTGCAGAAGGAAGGTGATGTTGAGTTCTAAAGCAAAACCAGAGTGAAAGGCAGCTCAGTCTGAGCATTAGTGAGGGAGTCATTTTTATTCAAGCAGCAACACTGGAGTCTCCTTGAAGTGCCAGGGTGCATTCAGTTACTAGGAGATGCTGCATGCTGCCTACCTGGGAGGTGCTTTTTGTTGTGTTGCTGGGTGAGATGCACCATTATCCTGCAGATTCTGCTTTGGGTTTGCTGTTAGAAAAAGCACTAGTGATCTTCCATGGAACATATTTACAATTTGCCTGTTCTCATGTTGACTTTCTTGCTGGCTCATCTAAATGCTTTCTCTCCTACTTAATGACCACTGGATTGGTGCAAAAAGATTCTTGGGAGCATTTTAAAGGCAGAGTGTCATTCAGGAAATGCCAGCTCAAGGTCTTTGCCAATGACACAAGGCTATGTTACTTTGCCAAAATACAAACACTGATTGAAACCCTTCTTAGATCCCCTTAGCATTACTGAGACAACAATTCAGTCATTGTACAGATAAGAGCAGGGAGATGTCATCCTAGAAATACAGTAGCTCTTATGGGAAATCTTGTGGAGATACTTTTGCAAGGCCTATCAATGACAGTTACACTTCTGAGAACTGTACATAGTTAGATTTCATTTGCATCCTTTCAGTATGCTCCAAAGTGTCAGGCAGAGAGAACAGCTGTCATGGCTCTAATCTTGCCTTTCATGCAGGCTTCAACTTCCATGTTTCCTTCTGAAAATACAGTTGATCTATTAATAAAAAATATTGTTTTTATATTTCTCTTTACACCTCAACAAAGCAAAGAAACTCTAATACTGTTACTACAAAACTATGCACTGCAGCGATGAGAATGATTCATACAGATGCAGACAGAGACGCACAGGCACAGAGTTCTTGTTAGCAGTGAGAGCAGAGCCAGGCAGAGCTGAGCCAGGCTGAGTTGACTTTTATTAACAGTTCTCAATTTATAAATTTACAGATATAAGCCTGGATGTTTTTTCAAAAAATGTTATCCCAAACACACCACACTCATGTTGTGACTGTTTTCAGTCACATTCCCATGCATATCTTGTGGGCGGCGTTCTGACTCACTCATTCACGTGCCCAGGCCTAACATGCACACATCCTACATATGGGGGCAGTTTTCTGACCCAAGATATGTATATTTTAGTTATGGATGTCCATTAATTTTAATTTAAAGTCCTTTATCTTTCTCTACGAAGAAGTCAAGGCACTCCAGTTTAAAAATGGAGCAGTAAAGTTGCATGTGGACTTTAGCTTGTGAGATATTTTTCTCTTATAAGAAGTAGCCTGGTTACTGACAGAACATCACCATAAATATGTGTATTTATGGACTTAATTCTTATTTATCACTCCCTTCTTCTTTGCCAGAGAAATGTTCTAAAGTGAGTGTAACTAACCATATAAGTTATTTTCGCAGGGTGTGATAAGAATTACGAAATATAATAGAGTTTGTGTGCATTGTTGCACAGCAGTCTGATAAACAGATTACACTCATCAAACTTGGAAAGGTTATTAATGTAATTCAGATTCAACCCACTGCATGATCAAATATGTAGCTATATGTGTTAATTAAAAGTACCTTAAATACTGTCAGCCAGAGAGACTTCCTTCCCCACCCATATAGTCCCACTGACCTCATAAAATGCAACTTATGTTTCTTAGACCTGCTAGTGTGTGACCCTCACTTTATTCACTGACTGGGTATATGTTATTTGTATATTGTAAGGAAGCAAAGCTACTACACTTAATTGTTTGCAGAGTGTCAAGGAAGCTAAGGAAGTATTTTTTCAACTTCAGTGACAACAAATATACTCAATATTCATATTTTGAATGTTAGATATTGATTAAGTGAAAGACATGCATATATACTTGCTACATCTCAGCCTGTGGTATTGCAAGTCACTAAACTTACGCTTTCCTTGTCTTTTTATTTCAATATCTCTCTAAGCCTCCATCTAGCCCTCTTCTGACTGAAACAATGTATGTCTCCTCTCTGTGCTCTTTCCAGTTTTGTCTTCTCTGTCACCAACATAGTTGCTCTGTTGATAGACAAGAAGACTTAGCTTTATGCGAAACTTTCTCTTTTACTATTCCACTCATAACGCTGTACATTCTCCCACTGGATCTCATTTTTAAAACACACACAAACTGGTGTATTGGGCAGAATCAAAGAAGTGGTAGGCCTGCATGTTTGATGCTGGTAGTTGAAAGAGGAGGCAAACTGTAAGAGAAGTTGGGATCAGCTGGCCAAGGAGTCATCAGTACTGCAGGACAGGATACTCATGGCAAGGAGAACATGGTTTGTTCTAGTTTTGTTTTGCCAAATCGAAGGAGGCCTTCAGCCTTCAGTATAATACTTCTCATACTGATGTGTGTTTGAAAGAACAGAAGGTAGGATTCGTAGGACGAGGTAAGTGATGGGGGAAGTCCAAGACTTTCTTGTGTTCCCAAGCATTTATAAGATGACAAAAAGTAGTTGTCTGAAGATCTAATAATGGGAAATTTTAAAAGGTTGCTTTGTTATCTGGAGACAAACAAAACTACAGTCTGATCACAACTGTGAAGCTTGGCAGGGCTTGATGCAAAAGGGTTGTTTAGTTGTTACAGAAAACACATTTAGAAATGATGAGTTTTACTTGAGTGGGAAGACAAAAAGTAAAAAGAAGAGGGGAGAAAGGAAGTAATCTGTAAGGGGTGTTGTATGGAAATTGTAGAGCACATAAGGGATAAGCATAAGGATACCACAAATGACAGGGGGACACAGAAGGTCTGAAATGATATTTGATTCAACTGATCTGTAGTTTTCACTTGATTGAAGGAAGGTTACGTATCTGAGATCAGTGGTGTTGAGGGAAAGGAAGATACCTGGATAGCCATTGCTTCTCCTTTTTGTCATGACATTCACTACAGGTATGAGCAGAAATGAGAGTTATGAGAGTTATGAGCTGTGAGACCTTTTCCTTTTTTTTTTTTTGGTGTGGGTTTGTGTGTGTGTGCATGTGTGTTTTGTTTTGTTTTTTTTTACTTCTTCCCTCTTCATTTCTCTCTTTCTTTCTTTTACAGGTGGACAGATTCAGTTCTCTAACAGGAGGAGTGCGGAGGCAATCTTGCATGTAGTGGTTCCAACGAGTTCAGGGAGCTCAGATAACACGTTTTGGTACATAGAGGTGTGTATTATTGTGCCAGGAGCCTTCAGTATGACCAAGCATATGCAACGTCTGTGACAGAAAAACAAACAAAAAAACAACCAAACAAAACTCCTCCTTTACTCAGCTGTGAGGAGCTGAACAAACCAAGCTTCAATCAGTAGGCCAGTTTCTTTCTCTTTCACCCTCATCAATGTTCCTCAGGATCCAATCCTTAATTCTATTATATAATGAATTAAAAGGCTCTGCTGTAGGTAGCATTTTAGTTACTCCAGACATTCCACTTCTTTCCCTCAGAGCCTTCTTAGAAACTGAGATCTTTTCTGCACACAAATAGCGGCAAGCCTCTTTTCTGCAGGAGCAGCAATGCAGACCAGTCTTCCTTCCTTCCTTCCTTCCTTCCTTCCTTCCTTCCTTCCTTCCTTCCTTCCTTCCTTCCTTCCTTCCTTCCTTCCTTCCTCCCTCCCTCCCTCCCTCCCTCCCTCCCTCCCTCCCTTCCTCCCTCCCTTCCTTCCTCCCTCCCTTCCTCCCTTCCTCCCTTCCTCCCTCCCTCCCTTCCTCCCTCCCTTCCTCCCTTCCCTCCTTCCTCCCTTCCCTCCTTCTTCCCTCCCTCCCTTCTCCTCTCTTCCATAGAAGACTTCCTTGTCCCTTTAAAGAATGATTGTAATTTATTCCCCCAACTATTAAAAGCCCCAAATTTAACCCCAGAGAAACATGGAAAACTGAAATGAAACACTGTGGCCCTGTTTCTGAAACACGTGTTCCTGGAAGCTAATGTGCATGCTGGAATTTTACAGCTCTTACCTCTAGAGGAAGATGACCTTATTCCATATGCGTGCTGATAGGCTCTTTGAGGCATAAGACCTTCCAGTATGAACTGAGAAATCTTGCAATTAGATCTGTGTCATTTTCTAATCATCTACTGCTGTTGATGAGCTGGAGGAAGGCAGGGCAGATTGTTTCCCTGTTATCATAAAGGGCATGCTTTTTGTAACTTCTCTTATGTGTGGAGTATCACTTGGTGAGGCCCATTACTGTTGTCCAACCTGCCACAAGAAAGACCAAGGAAATGACAACTACATAGTTTGGACAGACAAGAAGAAAGAATTCCTAATGTTTTATAGAGAACATGAAAATGTGTACATTATATCTGACATATTTTAAGCTGTGTTAATATTATTATATAATGAATTGAAAATGCAGTTTCATGTTAGAACTTGGCAGACTTCAGAGAAGGTATCACCAAAGGGAGTGAATCCTGTTTCCCGCCACCTCCCATCACAGGCTCCCACCCTTCTGTTGCCTCATACCTAATGATTAGTGGACTACTGTGTGACCCAGATCTTCTTACTCCTCACATGGAAAATGAATAATTTCGATGTATGGATATGTTTTATGCATGTTAGTTTTCTATGGTCAGTAAAGTGTTCTGACTCATTCTACAGTCATATAACATTATGATGCATTCCAATGTAGGAGACTGTTACTAGTGGAAAAGCAAAAGGGTTGTGTTCAGCCACTGTGAAAGATTTGACAGAAATTGCTGAAACAATTCATCTGTGAATGGATAACAAGGCTTTAAAAATTCATCCTCAGTATGACATCATTATTTCAATCCCAGACTAGCAGAACAGATAAATTTCCTAGTTTTTAAATGTACATTTCATTTTGATCTGTTTGTATAGATACAGTTACATTAATGATTAAAGACTCATCTCCACAATCACATAGTCAGAGGAAAAATGAGAGGCTGGAGAACTACCTCTAACCTTGGGAGAAATTGGCACAACCTCGTTTAGCTCCTCATGGAGCTGTCATAGGAAGGTGATTAGACCATTGTCCAGGCATGAAAGCCACTCAGGTGAGTAAAGGAGACAGCTTCTTTGCATCACTTTGCAGACACAAGTGTTGCTATCTACATGGGTCTGAGACTTAACACAGGATGCAGGAGAAAAGCATTTGAGTATTGTACAAAACTTGATCAGAGGATGGTTCCTTGGTTTAAGGGAGGAACTAAAGGTGGGGAATAGGAGGGATCACAGTTGCTTGGGGAGGAAGAAGCATGGGAAATTGGAATTAAGGGACAAAAGACACCAGTCACATGTAAACAGATTGCTGGTTCATGTACTTGTCTGGCCGTGCCCAATGTCTGATCGCCATAGTCTGTCCTGTCTTATTAAAATCAATTACTGACTGGTTTTGTGGTTAAGTGGGCTCTCACTTCTGTGTGACTGGAGGTGTAATTGCCAACAATTAGAGTCAGACAACAAGTCCTATGCCCATGTGATTGTGATGCCATCAGATGGAGTGAGTGAAGGTCTTGAGTGGCAGCAGCTGGCAGTGGATACTACAAGTCAGAGAGCCAAGCAACTGGAGACATGAGCAGGATACCCTAGAGAAGAAGAACATACATTAACTCATATTTGGCAGGTGAAGAGGAACATCTGTACCACAGAAGGTCATGTTTTAACAACCAGACTGCATAGGAAGCACATAGCAGAATCCTTGAGGATACTTCAAAGGAAGTGAACGTGATTTTCTTATGTTATTGGATGATTATGCTCAGTATTTCATTTCAAGACATATTGTAACATCCCTACGAACACATTTCCTTCCCTTATGGAGGTGGTGTATCTGTCTCATTGTTATGAAATAAAACTTGTGTAATTTTACCCTTGTGTTCCTTTCCTCCTTGGTCAATGAACGATCCAAATCACTTTTGTGACCCTAGCAAGGAGACTGCATGTCTAAGGCCAGTTTCTGGGAGATCCAGAGTGTATATAGAACAGAGTGGAATGGAATGGAATGGAATGGAATGGAATGGAATGGAATGGAATGGAATGGAATGGAATGGAATGGAATGGAATGGAATAATTTGAGTTGGAATGGACTTACAATGATCATGTAGTCCAGCTGCCTGATCACTTCAGGGCTCACCAAAAGTTAAAGCATGTTAGAAAGGGCATTGTCCAAATGCTTCTTAAACACTGACAGGCTTGCAGGTTTGACCACCTCTCTAGGAAGCCTGTTCCAGTGTTTTACCACCCTCTCAGTAAATAAATGTTTCCTAATGTCAAGACTGAGCATCCCTGAAGCAGCTTTGAATCATTCCCACACATCCTGTCACTGCATCCCAGGCAGAAGAGGGCAGCAACTCACTTTCCACGTCCCCTCCTCAGGAAGCTGTAGAGAGTGACGAGGTCACCCCTCAGCCTCCTTTTCTCCGCACTAGACAAACCTGGTGTCCTTGGCCACTCCTCACAGGACATACCTTGCAGCCATTTCACCAGCTTTGTTGCCCTCCTCTGGATGCATATTTCTTAAATTGTGGGACTCAGAATGGCACACAGTACTGAAGGTATACAGTGAGACAATCACCTAGCTGGTTATACTGTCTTTAATGCACTCCAGGCTATGGTTTGCCCTCTTGGCTGTCAGGGCACAGACTGATGACTTACATTGTCAA
The DNA here is from genome assembly GCF_037038585.1 of Patagioenas fasciata. NCBI lineage: Eukaryota > Metazoa > Chordata > Aves > Columbiformes > Columbidae > Patagioenas > Patagioenas fasciata. The sequence continues at coordinate 129,498,604 of NC_092520.1, forward strand.
TCAACACCCCCACATCGCTTTCTGCAGGGCTACTTTCCAGCCACTCCTCTCCCAGTTTATACTTGTGTCTGTTACTCCTCTGTCCCAGGTGCAGAATCTGGTATTTGTTCTTATTAGATTTCATTGATGATTGATGATTACCCAAGGCACCAATCTATCTAATTTGCCTGTGTGGGCTCCAGTGTGTCTGTGAGTGTCTGAGGTAACTGGAGGACTGTGGAGTTCAGTGCCAGTTGCAGGGCAGATTGAGTGTCCCAGGCCAATTAATGAGATCCAGTGTGTGTGTGGGTGTGCATATGTGTGTGTGAAGGATTGTATGGGGATTTGTATCTGTGAGTGAGGGGGGTCTGTACCGGGAAGCGTCATGGGGCTGCAGGTCTCAGGGGTTCATACATCCAGGTTTGTTAGTAGCATCTCTGTTTGCATGAGTGTTTCTGTCTGTATCGGTTTGTGTGGTTGGCTTTGTGTATACATATATTTATATTGTGTATGTGTTTGTTTGCCTATTGAGAATACACATTCAGCTTTGCTAGTGGGTGAACCTAGAGACAGAGAGATGCAGCAGCCTCACCACTATTGGGCTACCTGATTTCTCAAGTCTTAACAAGTACCTGTATTGGTGTCTCTATTTAATTTTGCACTGTGATTCAAACTACATCAATGCATTTTCATATCTTATCACAAGTGCAGAAGAGGTTTCAAAATTATGATCAAAGTAATGGAAATTCTTTAACCTTAGAAGATGGTTAAATCAGAGGATGGAATTAATCAGATGGAGAACTGGGAAATAATACTATTGAAATAAGATGTTCACAAGGGAACAAAACAGTGATATATCTGGGTTTTCTTACATTAAAATTGTCTAAAAAAATAAGAGGTATGTGTAGCCCTAAGTGAATTTGACATAAGTTAGATCAGAAATTTGAAGGAAAGACTGGAGTGACCAGGATAATGTAACAGAGAATAGACAATATTCAGTCAAGATCAGTTGTGCTGATGGTGGAGCAATACTATCTGTAATAAGGATTTAGAACGGGTTCAAATGAAAAAAGCAACCATCTCAATGAATGTGGATTGAAATTCTAGGACTGAGTGGGAAGAGGATAGTACCAGACCTACATTGCCAGTGACCTAGCAGTCTTGTGCTATGCTGAAACTTCCATGACTCTCAGGTACATTGAACGGGTAATACTGAAGCAGACACACTATCAATGAGTTGAGGGATGTCCCAAAATGAGACCTATCACACAGCCTTGAATAACAGTAGTACTCAAAAAAAACCCTGCAAATGAGTTAAATTATTTATCAACATCTGTTGATGCTATGAAATAGATGAAATCCATGCTGAAACTCATGCTGAAATACTTCTTTGTGTAACTGGCCTTCACCAGATGTGTGTTCTGAAATTGAATTGACTGGAGAAGAGGTTATGGAGCAAGAAAATGATACTGAATTGCTAAATACTAAATCATCAGATCTTTTTCAAATAAAAATCCTACGACAACACAATTCTGAAACAGCTGGTTTACAGACCGGAATGTGTAAACGCTCATGTAAAATGTTCTTGATACCTATGACAGGAAGGTGGCAAATGTGGCACTGATTTTTGAATGAATTGGAGGAATATATATATATATATAAAAGGGCATGTTTTCTACATTTCATCTTCAGCTTTTTTACCGGACAGAATGATAGTTAAGGGAAAAAGCAGTATTTTTTCTTAATTTTTCAAATTGTGGGTGCAATTTTTTTTTCTTAGAAAATGTATTTGTGTTTACTGAAGATGTTCCCAGCATGTTTTGTTCTTGTGAATATTAACCTTGCTAATAATACTTTTTTTCACAGCTTGTAGCTTCAGTCACACGAAAATCTCAAAATAACTGACTGAAAACGTAATCATGGCATTTGTGGGGAATGGTAAATTTATGGTACATGGTTATAAACGTATTCACATGTATCCTATATACATAGAGCATACAGTATCTGAATATTATGGTCCAGCTTTGTACAACAGCTTGTTAGGATGTAGCAGTGTTCAGTGGCCTGGTTCCACAGATAGCAGTGCTGTAGTTTTTCAAAACCGTTACTTTATATACCCTCAGATGTAGCTGTCATATGTTCCTGGATACCAAATTCATTAAGCCCATTTTGAAGACATTCATTCCCACTGAGAAGGAAGTAAGCCTATCACAGCCTTGAGCAAATGATTACTCAGGTGATGTTAGGCTCAGAGTCGCAGCAAGACATTTTGATATTTTTATTTTTACAACTTCATCAGGAAGTCCAACCTCCCAACAAATTCAGTCCCATGATTATGTAATGATGTTTCTCCCTCCAACTGCCCACATTTAGTAGTCCTAGAAGTAAAATCATAGAAACATCAAATAGTTTGTATTGAAAGAGATCTTCAAAGGTCATATAGTCCAATTCCCCTGCAATGAGCAGGGACACCTTCAACTATATCAGGTCACTCGGAGCCCTGTCCAGCCTGGCCTTGAATGTTTCCAGGGATGGCGTAAAACCAGGAACAAGAGGGTGACATTCACACTGGTTACAAAGCTAAACAGTTAAACCTCACAGACTTCTATTTGGATATTTTGTCTGTGAAAGCGAACCATTCAGCTATTTATTTCAGTACCAGCACTTTGGACATAACACTTCAAAGTTGTTTTCTTTACATAAACTTCTTTCCAGTACCTTCCCTCAGAAGCAAGCTGCTTTCAGCACAGGAAAAGGGCATGTAAGACAACAGATTATTCACAAACCAGAATATGCTGATAAACTGGAACAAGAGAGGCATTGAAGTGCAGGTTAATTGCTGAACTCTTCTTTCCTGATCAGCCATTTATTCTCTAAATCATCAATAAAGATTGTTAACCAAATGCAGACATAAAGGAAATGGAGAGTACAATCTTCACAGCCACAAATTATTGTCCCCTAAGCAATTTTCTTATCTGACACAGAACAGTTACTTGAAACATACATATGTCTAGGTCTGAAATACTTTAGAGATAGTGACTTGTATGTGCACTTTCATCCCTCTCTGAATACCATCAAGCAGTGAAAGCCACTGTGCTTGAAAAGCTTACCCTAATCACAACAAATCTGTAGAATCAAGATTATCAAAAGCAATGAGAAGGGGCCTGAACAAAAGATGATGTAAGAATAGAAGCTAAATAGAAGTAATATGCTACAGATTGGATTAAAATGACTGAAGAGCAACCATTATCATGGTCTGCAAGTGCATAGGCACGTCTTTTAAAGTTATATGTATGTGCAAGATATAAGGAAGAGAGATAGTACAAAGTAGTATACAACTTAGATTGAATTCACATTCAAGAAAAATAACATGTAGATTTCCATTTATTCAGAAATCATTCTGATTATCTAGTTTACTTCTGACTATGTAGTGAAGCACATACCACTGTGTGTATCACATCTATCTCTTTATGCCTCATACTTTTACATCTTTCACAGCTTAATAAGCAGCAAAACAGTCTATATTAATCTGGTTTATTCCTTCTCTCTACAGATGAGTTCTGAGGGTTTTTTTCTTCCCAGGAAACTTTGTGATATTCTTCATTCAAAGTTTTGTTGTTCTCTCTGACTTTGAGGTAAGTCTTAATATGAACAGGTAAGTAAGGCCTAATATACTCCAGAAACCATACATATTTTGAAGACAAAAATGTAAAGGGATGAACAAGCAGGATACAAATGAAATTTATTTACTATATGCAACTTATTTACTATATAGCTTTCCGTAATGGAATATTTCAGGTTTGGCATGAAGAGTCTTGTGTCTCACACAAAAAGACCTACCAGTGTCTTTGCAGCAGCACCATTGTCCTAGATAGTGTCATTGATGCAATGGGATGAGTGACAGCATGAGGTACTCTTTGGTATAAGCATTCCATGACGATAACGCAACAAATTGTTCTAAAGCAAGAAACCCCTAAGTAAAGTCCTTCTGATGTGTAAAAGCCACCTGCATAATTTGCTGGTTCTTATATAATGACAGTGACAATGAGGTTGACAATGTGTTTCCAGTCAGAGGGTTTTGTAAGGGTTTCATAGAATCATAGAATCATAGAATGCTAGGGATTGGAAGGGACCTCGAAAGATCATCTAGTCCAATCCCCCTGCCAGAGCAGAAACACCTAGATGAGGCTACACAAGAATGTGTCCAGGTGGGTTTTGCATGTCTTCAGGGTAGGAGACTCCACAACCTCCCTGGGCAGCCTGTTCCAATGCTCTGTTACCCTCACTGAGAAGAAGTTTCTTCTCAAATTTAGGTGGAACCTCTTGTGTTCCAGTTTGAACCCATTACCCCTTGTCCTACCATTGTTTGTCACCGAGAAGAGCCTGACTCCATCCTCGTGACACTCACCCTTTGCATATTTGTAAACATGAATGAGGTCACCCCTCAGTCTCCTCTTCTCAGAACTAAAGAGACCCAGCTCCCTCAGTCTTTCCTCATAAGGGAGGTACTCCACTCCCTTCATCATCTTGGTTGCCCTACACTGGACTCTCTCCAGCAGTTCCCTGTCCTTCTTGAACTGAGGGGCCCAGAACTGGACAAAATATTCCAGGTGTGGTCTCACCAGGGCAGAGTAGAGAGGAAGGAGAACCTCTATCAACCTACTAACCACTCCCCTTCTAATACACCCCAGGATGCCATTGGCCCTCTTGGCCACAATGGCACAGTGCTGGCTCATGGTCATCCTGCTGTCTACCAGGATCCCCAGGTCCCTCTCCCCTACACTGCTCTCTAATGGATCATCCCCCAACTTATACTGGAACCTGGGGTTGTTCTTGCCCAGATGCAATACTCTACATTTGCCCTTGTTATATTTCATTAAATTTTACCCCGCCCAGTTCTCTAGCCTGTCCAGGTCACGCTGGATGGCAGCACAGCCTTCTGGCGTGTCAGCCACTCCTCCCAGGTTGGTGTCATCAGCAAACTTGCTGATTGTTGCTTTTTCCATGCGAGACACGGAACCTGACACATCAATGTGATGTTCACAGAGTTGGCTTTGTTGTCGGACTGGGCTAGCTTTATAGTAAAGCTGCCCTCTCCACGCGCCTTACAACAATGTGATTGGTTGTAACTCGTGCTATACAATAATGTGATAGGCTGCATGTACTGTCCACGCGCTCTGCACGCGTGTGTCCAGCGATTGCTCACTCATTGTTACCTTCTAATAGTGCTCCTTTAGTTTCTTTTGTCTCTGGCTTCACCTCTCAGCCAGGCTGGCGACAACCCCAACCCCCCGGGACCGGGGGCGTCTCTGTCACTACATCTCCCCCTCTTTTATTTAATATAATATTAACAATACACCGTATCATGCTTTAAAGACAGTGCAAAATACAGGGTGAGAATATTAAGGCTAATACAATTACAATTAACAAGAACAGACCTGTTTTCAATATTCCTTTTAACCAAACAAGGCATCCAACCCAAAAAACCCAACATCTTCTGTTATTTTCTTGTTCTGCAAATCTTTTATCTTTTTATCTTTTAAGTTCAAACAGCACATACAATCAATCTCTTCATAACTGTGACCATGGCCAATAACAAAAAATTGCTGCTCTGTTTTACAGCGTGGTATTCTCAACATTGGCTACATCCTTTGCTAAAAGTGATAATAATTCTGAGGTTAAGGGTTGTCATCATTGCAATCGTTTTCTTCTCTGTTAGCTAGCCAAGGTCTCACCCACTTTGCTGGGATCCACGAATTTTTGTGGTTACCTGTAGAAACACAAGCATATCCCCTTCCCCAGGTTATTAGTGACATAGGACCTTCCCATTGTTGTGTTGTCAGATTAAACACACTAACCTTAGGTACATTTTCAGAAAAATCTTTGACATTTTTGATATGGTGCATAACAACAGGTTCCATTTCAGTTTCACTTTTAGGATTAAGCCAGTTCAGCACATACAATGCCTTCATCAATATCTCTTCTGGGCTCACATCAATTCTGCCTTGTTTTTTCAAAACAGACAAAAGATTTTTCAATGTGCGGTGTGCACGCTCAATAATTGCTTGGCCAGTAGAATTATAAGGGACTCCAAACAGGTGTTGTACCTTCCACTGGACGAGGAAGGTTGCAAGTCCATCAGAGCGGTATGCAGGACCATTATCTGTTTTGATTTGTCTAGGGACACCCATGACAGGAAAAGCTTGTAATAAATGACGTTTTACTGCCTTTGCATTTGCTGAGGTCAAAGCTGTAGCCCACAGCAGTCCGGAACAGGTATCTATGGAGACATGCATGTACTTTTGTCAGCCAAATGGTACAAATTCAGTAATATCAGTTTGCCATAACTGACCTGGCTGCAAGCCCCGAGGATTTACTCCCTTTTGTTGGAGAGGTACTATGCGGGCACAATCAGGACAAGCTGCAATAATGGCTCGAGCTTGTTCCTTGGTAAGTGCAAACTGTTTTCTGAGCGCTACTGGGAATTGATGAAAGAATTTGTGAGCTTGTCTGGCTTGTTCAAAAGGAGATATATCTGTTACTGCCACAAGTTTGTCTATAATGCTGTTTCCCTCAACTAGACCACCTGGTATGTTAGTATGGCTTCTTATATGCATTATAAATACTGGTGCTGTCCTCTAATCTAATACGTTCCACAAATCTAACAATGCTTCAAACAACAAGGAATTGGAAACTCTCTGCAAAAGCGCCCTATGTATTCTTTGTACAACTCCCACAACATAAAGAGAATCTGCTACCAGATTAACTGGACAGTTATGCCATTTTTGTAATGCTGCTATCACCACTTGCAATTCTAAAATTTGAACCGATCCTTCAGCTATGACAATCTGTGAATGCCACTGACCATTCTCAAACCATACAAAGCCTCCTTTGCATGAGCGACTACTCGCATCTGTGAAAATGGTTATGGCATCTAATGGACGCTCACTAACAATTGACATAGGCTCCAAGGGGAGGTTGGTTTTAAATACGGGATGCTGTAGATAATGATTGTCCACCTGCACTAGAATCCAGGCAAGAGCTAAGGCAAGATCGTTGTATTTGAGAAGGATCTGTTCAAACGAATTGAGAGAAATAGGGATCACAATTTTAGCAACATACAATCCAGACAATGTCAGAAATCGGCTTAGTCCTTTCAATATCACTTGGGCAATGGTTTCCCACCTCTGAATGATGTTTTTTTTGTTTTTGGTTGTTTAAAAATATCCATTCTAATATTACCAACGGATCCTTTTCTTCCGTGCTCCACTGGGCCAAAAGTCCTGCCACCTCCTTATTGGTATTATAGACATAGAGAGTAACAGGCAATTCTGATCTTACCCGCTGAGCAGTATTCTGTGAAATTTTTCTTGCAATCTGCTCAAGCACTTTTTGTGCTTCTGATGTGAGCCACCGTGGTTCTCAGGGGTCTCGTCCCCCGCGAAGGAGACTAAACAACGGTTGCAAATCTGTATTTGTAACTCCCACAACATTTCTTATCCACTGCAAGTCGCCTACCAACTTCATTGCATTGTGAAGGGTTGCTACCTTTGCTTTCACAGTAAGTTTCTGAGGTCTAATCATGGCCTGAGTTAGTTCATATCCTAAATATTTCCATGGCACAGTTCACTGTACCTTTTCTGGTGCCACAACCAGACCCCACTGACCTAATTGCTTTGTCAACTGAATTATTGTATCCTTACTAATTTCCTTTTCATTGCGCAAAAGGATATCATCCATATAATGATAGATGATCATCTGAGGGCGTTGTTGCCTGAATGACTTTAAAGCCAAATCTACATACCATTGACAAATAGTAGGAGAATTTTTCATTCCCTGAGGTAACACTACCCAATGATGCCTTTTTGTGGGAGCTTGATGATTAAGCACTGGAACAGTAAAGGCAAACTTTTCACAATCCTCTGGGTGTAAAGGGATCGTGAAAAAAGTCCTTCAAATCAATGACAATTATATCCCAATCTTTTGGAAGCATGGTTGGGGTAGGAAGACCTGGTTGCAGTGCCCCCATATCTTTCATTACTGCATTAATTGCCCTGAGGTCCTGTAACAAACACCACTTCCCTGATTTCTTCTGGATAGTAAAAACAGGTGTATTCCATGGGCTGGTGGAAGGGACCAAATATTCGAGACAGAGTTGCTCTTCAACCAACTCCTCTAAATGTGCAAGCTTTTCTTTTGGTAATGACCATTGATCCACCCAGACAGGATCATTTGTTTCCCAACTCAGCTTCATACACGGTCAGGTGTCGCTCGCTGCAATGGCCATTATCAAAAAGGTGACTGCATGACTATTCCCCACTGAGACATCACATCCCTTCCTAATAATGCAATTGTCGTGTTCAGAACATTAGGTTGTACCCATGCCTCTAAGCCCTCGACCTCTTCTCTTATCTTAACTATATGTGTGCTGATGTGGGTAGGAGTGGCCCCCCTATCCCCACTACCATGGTGTTTACTGCTTCTAAAGGCCAACACGGAGGCCAATCAGTGCAAGGGATAGTTGTCACATCTGCCCCTGAATCTGAAAGTATTCTTTTTCTCCTAATCTCACTTCCAGGCCCATATATGGAAACTACCCTAGATGGTTTGTCCAAAGTCAGTTTTTCCGTGAAAGCAACCACAGGGCTCCAGTAGAGCCAAAACCTTTCTGACCTCTTTCCGCATCTAAAGCCTTTGTAACACATGCTTTAAAGGGTACCAATTGTGCTATACGGGTCCCCTGTTTAATAGTCACAGGGGGTGTTAGGACTTGCAACATAATGCCTATGGGTCCAACATAATCAGAGTCTATTAATCCTGGCAAAACAAACAACCCCTGTCTTGAAGCAGAAGGAGGGCCTATTAAAAGTGCACTCAATTCATACCCTAGGGGCCCCGTTACTGTAGATGGAAATACATGTACAGACCGGTCTGTTATTGTGACATCTGTTCCCACGGCCAGATCGACGCCTGCGCTTCCTGAGGTTGCTGCCCTGAGCTCGGACAAGCAACCATGGCTGTTGCCCTCTCGGCTGGTATTGTGGTGTCATCGCGCCTCAGCCCCTGGCGCTGGCCTTCCCGTTTCCCGGCAGTGGTGTGCCATCTTTTTTAAATCTTAATCGACACTCCACTGCTTGGAGTCCATACTTATCACACTGACTGCACATGCCATCGAAGCGCGAATTATTAGAGGAGCTGGCGACTGACTAGTGCCATTACTAGGTCCCCCTCTCCGAGTGTACTGAGGGCAATTTCATTTAATATGTCCTGTCTGTCCACAAGTAAAACATACTAGGCCACGAGAAGGAGGGCTTCGCCCTTTCATTGCAGGTTTAAGTGCTGCAGTCAAGACCGCAGCGTGGTCTTGAGCATGTATTTTTGCCTTTTCTACCTCCTGTTGCGTAATTGGTACCTGTGTGCAAGCTTCCACCATCTCTGCCAGAGAAGCAGTTTTTCCCAAATCGGCTAATATCTGTTGGCATTGGGTGTTTGCATTCATCATGGCCAAAACTTTCCCCACAGCAGCTTTTGCCTCTGAAGTCAGGTTAGGAGAGGCATCTATAGCTTCTTTTAAATGGTCCACAAACTTCACATATGGTTCCCCAGGATCCTGCTTTATTGTAGAATAGGGTGGCACAGGGTTACCTATATTTGACAATTCTTTCACTGCCGCCAGAGCAAGCACTTGCGTTTGCTGCAAAATCCTTGGATGAAGCGCTGCCTGAGCGGCACCATCTGCATATTGCCTACGACCCAGTAATTGGTCCATGCTAGCTAATTGCAATGGATCATCAGCTGGTAAATGAACATTTTCTAACACTGCCAATTCCACCTTCCGCTGCCACTTGTCCAAGAACAGCAAATACCCCGTTGGAGGAAGCAATAACTCCATCAATGCTCTAATATCTGTTGGAGTTAGTACTTGCCCCTTGAAAAATGAATTGATTAGCTGCATCACGTGCTTATTATCCATACTGTATTGCATAACTGCACTTTGCAATTGCTTAACCTTTTTCCAATCAAAGGGCGACCACTGCCTTTGTCCTCTATTATCTATGTGCACTGGTATTGCTGTAATACTACCAGGTAACATGATCCTTTCAATGGTTGTGTCTCTGATTACCCCTTGCCAACGTTGCCCTGCATTGTAAGAATGATCTCGAGGAATATCTCTACCCTGATGCACAGAGGCAGCACCCAAATTATCATTACTATCACTGCCATACAATTCCCTTGTGTTTTCCTGTGGATCAGTAAGTCGAAGCATATTTGCAAACCGATCTGCTAACCCAGTCTCCAGCCCTTTTCCGTATCGCGCTCTCAAATATTCATCTGCCTCTCTTACAGGCCACATCCCGTCTTCAACACATTGTCTAGCCCATTTTTGTATTCGCTCCCTTTTAATACGGAGCTTCTCAGGAGTGAGGTCTAATTCCACCCCCTCCCGTTCATGTTTTCCCCATTTTTCACATTCCCTGCCAATTGCCTCCAGCCCGTCCTTAATTGCATCTGACACTTTTTTATATGCTATTAGCCACAAAGTTTTACTGTTACCGCCGTCTAGTCGTTTCATAGCTTTTAGAACTTCTTGCATCTGGCTCTCTTGCCATCTCAGTAAGTCCTTCAGGCTCTGCACGTGGCTCTCCTCCTGGAAGTCAGGGCAATTCTGCGGTGCTCCATCCTGGTGCTCCATCGGGTCCTCCGGCAAAGGCACGTCAGCTGGATTAATTCGTCCTGGCTTGTTGAAACTTGCTGGTTGCTGCCATCTATCGTCGGAGGCAGGCAATGGCTCAAAGGGTGCAGAGGGCATAATTTGCTCTCCACCCCAGAACTCCAGATCTGATACGGGACATACCAGCGGCATCGATCTTTTGAAGTTCCCAGATGGGGCGGCCGCTCGCGGCGGGCGGCTCCGGGTGGACGGCACACAACTCCGGCTCCTCTGAGACTTCCTGCATCAGCTGCCTGACCTCCCGCCAGGGTCCGGCGAGGTCGCAAGCCTCGCGGCTCCCCCTTGTGACCGCTTCCCATAGTTCGATCCCTATGTCTTCCCATGTACCGGGAGAAAAAAATTCATCCATCAATCGGACACACCCCTTCCACTGGGCGAGTAGTAAAAGGTGCTCCACCGAGTCTTTTTCCAAAAATCTTCCTGTTCATGCAGCTAGCTGCAGAATACTTTTCACTATTATTTTTCCTTCCACGGATACCGCGTTTCCCATGCCACCTGCTTCCCCGTAGGCCTACTTCTCGCTGTTCTTTGAGTGCCGAGCTAACTTCGCCCTCCAGGTGGCGTTCCTCGCGTCTTCACGTCCCAACGATCTTGAAGTATCACGTCAGAATCACCAAAATGTTGCTTTTTCCATGCGAGACACGGAACCTGACACACCAATGTGATGTTCACAAAATTCGCTGTATTATTGGACTGAGCTAGCTTTATAGCAAAACTGCCCTGTCCACACACCTTACAACAATGTGATTGGTTGTAACTCGTGCTATACAATAAAATGATAGGCTGCATGTACTGTCCACGCGCTCTGCACGCGTGTGTCCAGCGATTGCTCACTCGTTACCTTCTAATGGTGCTCCTTTAGTTTCCTTTGTCTCTGGCTTCACCTCTCAGCCAGGCTGGCGACAACCCCAACCCCCTGGGGCCAGAGTGGGGGGCTCTGCCACTACAGCTGATAGTACACTCTAGTCCCTCATCCAAATCACTGAAGAACATATTGAACAGTACTGGCCCCAGCACTGACCCTTGAGGCATTCCACTAGATACAGGCCTCCAACTGGACTCTGCCCCATTGACCACGACTCTCTGGCTTCTTTCCTTCAGCCAGTTCGCAGTCCACCTCACTACCCAATCTGGTCTGGTTTAAAAGAAGACCATAGAATGGGAACATTCCATAATTAGACACAACATCCACATTCTGAGATTATTGTTATCCCAATCTGAATTATGTCAAATTGTCCTGTAAATGCTGTATGGCAAAGGGGTATCTATATTACCACATGTGCAGTATAAGCATACTGATCTTCAAGGGAAAATTTCAATTTATGACTACTATGCAGCATTTCTTCTTTGGGAAAGGAGTTACTGCATTACAGGCATATCGCCTGGGGAAAAGGTGAAAGAACCTTTTTCTGAGTTCTTTAAGTATTATCTGACTGTCTAGGCAGCAGCTGTGTATAAAAGTAATTGAATATGAATAAACAGCAAGCCCTTTCAGCAGTGTAGGCTAATTACAGTTTTGGTTGCATTAGGAAGAATGTGGTTAGCATGTGCCTAGACCAGTTTGCTCGAAGCCCCATGCAACCCGACCTTGAACACTTCCGGGAATGGAACATCCACAGCTTCTCTAGGCAGCCTGTTCCACTGTCTCACCACCCTCATGGTGAAGAATTTCTTCCTTATATCTGATCTAAATCTACCGTCTTTCAGTTTAAAGACATTGCTCTTTGTCTTATCACTACATGTCCATGCAAAAACTCCCTCTCCAACTTTCTTCTAGGTCCCCTTCAGGTACTGAAAGGCTACAACCCCAAATCTCTCACGCTGTCTTCAGAGGCAAGGTGTTGCAGTGTTCTGATCACCTTTGTGATGTTGAAGCACTTTTGAGTCTATATTTCGAAAACTACCTCTATTGTTGATACATACCCCTACCCTGCCCCAGCCCCAGTACAACAGAGATATAAACAAATTTTAAAGAGTCCAGCAGAAGGTCATGAAGATGATCAGGGGACTCGATGAGAAACATATGAATGGAGGCTGAGAGAATTTATTTTGTTCATCTTGGAGATGTCAGGTAAAAGATGGCTAATTGGATTAATACAACTGCCTAAACAGAGTTGGAGTCTTAGAGGGGCACAGTGAAAGTCAGTGTGAACAAGCTGCTGTACACTCCCCAACCTGGTGCACCCAACAGACTACTACCCACTGCTGATCATCCAGACAGGTGGGGAGGAAAATGCATCCTGTAGTCTGAGGGGAATGAAGAAAGATTTCAAGGCCTTGGTGAAAGAGTCTGGGGCACAAGTGATTTTCTCTTCCCTCCTTCCGTTTTCAGGTGACAATGATTTGCTACAGGACTGGTGCTGCAGGCAGGGCTTTGGATTCTTAGATAATGACTGGTTTTATAAGACACCAGTCTGGACAGTGATTTATGGGAAAGGTTTATCTCGCAGGGGCAAAAGGATGCTGGGACAGGAATTAGCAGGGCTCATTTGGAGTGCTTCAAACTAGATTTGAAGGGGGATGGGGTTGTAGCTGCGCTTTCACCAGTGGGGCAGCACTCTAGAATTGATAAAGACCGGGAGGCCTTCCATCCCCCTAGGGTGAAATCAGTGTACTCAGCTCGCTCCCTGAAACGCCTGTACATCAATGCACGCAGCATGTGGAATAAGCAGGAGGAATTAGAAACCTATGTTCGGTCAGGTGATTATGATCTGGTGGCAATTACAGAGACGTGGTGGGGCAGCTCACATGACTGGAATGTGGTCATGGATGGCTATGTCCTTCTCAGGAAAGACAGGCCAGCCAGGCAAGATGATGGAGTTGCTCTTCACGTGAGACAACAACTACAATGTATTGAGTATTGTCCAGAGGTGGATGAGGAACGAGTTGAGAGTCTGTGGGTGAGAATTAAGGGGCAGGCTGGCAGGTGTGATACTGTTGTGGGTGTCTATTACAGGTCACCAGAGGAAGCTGATGAGGCCTTGTCGATGAGGAAGTTGGTGAGGCCTTCTATAGGCAGCTGAGAGCAGCCTCGCAGTCACAGGCTCTGGTTGTTGTGGGGGATCTTAACTAGCCTGATGTTTGCTGCAAGGACTACTCAGCCAACCAGCCACAGTCCAGGAGGTTCCTCCAGTGCATTGATGAAAACTTCCTGATGCAATTGGTGTATGAGCCAACTAGGAGAGGAGCACTGCTGGATCTCATTCTCACTAACAAGGAGGCTCTGAAACGGTAAAGGTTGAGGACTGCCTTGGTTGCAGTGACCATGAGATGATGGAGTTCAGGATCTCATGTGGCAGGATCAGAATACCAAGCAGAATTGCAACCTGGACTTCAAGCAATTGCTAGAGGAAATCCCTTGGGCAAGGGTACTTGAAGGTAAAGGGGCCCAAGATAGTTGATTAACATTCAGGGACTGCTTCTTCCAAGTTCAAGATCAGAGCATCTCGACATGTAGGAAGTCAAGGAAGGGAGCCAGGAGACCTGCTTGGTTAAATAGGGAACTGCTGTGCAAGCTCAAATGGAAGAGGAGAGTTTACATATCATGGAAGGAGGAGCTGGCCTCTTGGGAAGAGTATAAGGCTGTTGTCAGAGGGTGTAGGGAGGCAACTAGGAAAGCTAAGGCCTCCTTAGAATTAAACCTTGCTAGAGGGGTCAAGGACAACAGAAAGAGCTTTTTCCAATACATGGAAGATAAAAGTAATACTAGAGGCAATATAGGCCCACTGATGAATGGGGTGGGTGCCCTGGTGACAGAAGATACAAAGGCAGAGTTACTGAATGCCTTCTTTGTCTCTATCTACTCTGCCAGAGGCTGTCCTGAGGAGCCCCGTACCCCTCAGGCCCTAGAGGAATTCAGGACAATGGAGGAGTTTGCCTTAGTTGATGAGGACTGGGTTAGGGACCAGTTAAGCAATCTGGACATCCATAAATCCATGGGTCCATGGGATGCACCCATGGGTGCTGAGGGAGCTGGCTGAAGTCATTGCTAGGCCACACTTCATCATCTCTGCTAAGTCTTGGGAAACGGGAGAGGTGCCTGAGGGCTGGAGGAAAGTGAATGTCACTTCAGTCTTTAAAAAGAGCAAGAAGCAGGATCCGGGTAACTATAGACTGGTCAGCCTCACCTCCATCCCTAGGAAGATGGTGGAACAACTTATCCTTGGTGCCATCTCAAGGCATATCAAGGATAAGAATGTCATTAGAGGCAGTCAACATGGCTTCACCGAGGGGAATTTGTGCTTGACCAATGTCATAGACTTTTATGAGGGCACAATCAGGTAGATAAATGATGGCAAAGCAGTGGATGTGGTCTACCTTGATTTCAGTAAAGCATTTGATAGAGTCTCCCACAGCATCCTCACTGCTAAACTGAGGAAGTGTGGATTGGATGATTGAGTAGTGAGGTGGACTGTGAACTGGCTGAAGGAAAGAAGCCAGAGTGTCATGGCCAATGGGACAGAGTCTAGTTGGAGGTCTGTATCTGGTGAAGTGCCTCAAGGGTCAGTACTGTGACCAGTATGTGTACGTGTTGCCCCGAAATCAGATAAAAACCATGAAAGACTCAAAAAAATATTTGACAATGTAACAGCTATAGATCATTTAGGACAGAATGATGGGGACTCGTTGAAAGGGGTGGGTATCCCACAACTCTTGGAAGAGACACTAATTGACACACCAGAGTTACAGGCACTATTAGTTTCTGAAATCCTGAGGCAGTCAACAGACCTTGCATTTCAAGCTATGATAGAGGGACCTGAAACCAACAAAGCAGCCAAATCATTTATAACTATTATCAGGGTCCCAAAGAGAATTACATGCAACTTATTGACCATCTGCAAGGGGCCATCAATAAGCAGGTTGAAAACTCAGAAGCCTAGGAAGCACTGGTGTTGAGATGAGCAGTAGAGAATGCTAATGTTTGCTATCAACGTATCTGCGAGTTTTACAGTACATATTACATGCTTCTGTGTATTGCCCCTCTGAGAATCAAGCAGCTTGTCAGGAATGTGAGTTAATTGTTTTACTGGTTGTTGTTAGAACTGTTTCTTTGTGGTATAAGTACACTGTAAAAAATCTTCTCCCCATGTTTCCCACTTGTGCTGCAAGCAGCCCTGTACTTTCCCCCTCCATCCCTCTTCTCATGGTTTTACTTACGAGATGGGGTCAGGCATGACTGTTTTCACTCATGTTCCTAAGAAACCGGTATCGGTAGGTGTTTTAAAACATAGGAAGGCACTCGGAAATATGAGGAAGGAAGATCTTGTGAAATATTGTGATTAATGGTGGCTGCGGTATAAGTTAAATGATTGGGAAAAGTGTCCGGAGAATAGAATCTTGAAGTATAACACTTTGTTGCAATTAATGTTTTTAAGGCAAGAAGAGCAGGACAAAATAAATCTCTACAAGAGATCATTAAATCATTTCAGTCAGTTTTACAAGCGGAACGGTTTGAACTTCAACAAGCTGAGAATTAGCTGATAACACACAGGTCATAAAACTTGCTGAAGTCTGCAAGATGCTTTGCTTATTAACTTGTTTTCTTTGTAGGTATCTGTTTAAGAATATTACAGTTTAATAGATCGTTGTCTGTTATATGGTACAGAGAGTTCATAGACTTAAATAATTAGAATCCATGGACTCAAAATGTGCATTTTGTGATAATACAGAAGATCAGGAGTAATTTAGTTCTTTACTGCATGAATGTGATGGTAAAATTTTCTATGTAGTAGCTGTTACTTTTCTTTCTAGCATGCTAGCTTTATTCCAATATCCAGACTTGTGCAACTCTGTGATAGGTTGTGACTCATCTCGATGTGCTGGATTTGGCTTTTTTGTATGTACACCAAGTAAAGAATCCTGGTTTTGGAATAACAGTTGTAGCACACCAGATGAGACACTAATAAAAGCCTTGCCCAGTCCAGCTTGCTGAAGGAGGCGGGGGGCAGGTGCCGATTGGGCTCCAGCATGCACTGACCTGTTTTGTCAGGGAGACCCAGTGGTACCTCCACCTGGCTGAGCAGTAAGCAGTTCTAAGGGGCAATGCAAAAATTGAGATATTGTCTTGAATAAGTGTAACTGTGATCTATCTGCATATTTGAACTTGATGTTGTTTTGCATATCTGAGCTCAGTATTTTAATTTGCATATTTATATTTGGTACCAAAAGAATTTTGTTTGGGGAGATAATTACAAAACAGGAACCGGTTCCACTGCTAAAATTCCATCTTGCTCCCCCTTAGGATGCATCCTTACACATTGGAGTAATTGCTTATAATGTTATCTAGTAATTTTGAGACCAGAAAAGAATTTAAGTTGTTAAACTCTGCTTTGCGTTGGAAACAAAACAAAACAAAACAAAAAAACCACACACCTAAATGCTATGATGGATGTGAACTTGGTATTGTATGAGGTTATATTTAAAAGTTGCTAGAATATTAACTGATTTGGATCTAGGAAAATGGAATAATGGATTGATGCTTAATATACTGGTTTTTGACATCTGTAAATGGTAAAAGGTAAATGGGGCTGAGGAATGTAACAACTGTTGAGCTAATTGGAATTGCATATAAAGTGTATTATGTTTGGAATGAAATGGGAAAACTAAAAAGCAAAATATCCCAGGCCTGTGCTTGAACATAAATTTCAGGCCTGTATCAAGCTACAAGATAAACTCAGCTGATTGTAACCCAGGAGTTTGCCAGAGCCTCCCACTTTGTACCAGCGATTACGCCAACTGCAGCAAGAAGAAAAATAAGAAAAAAAAAAGGAAAAACCTGTTTGCCCGTTGCTAAGCAGAGAAAGGGGGACTTTACTCCCCCCGCTCTGTCTTTTTTTTTCCTGAAGTGTTGTCATCCATCCTTGTTGTGGCACTGCGTTGCTTCTCAGCTTTGAATCAGGGATTGTTTGTGTTGTTTCTTTTTGCTTCTGTCTTGTTTCCTAGGTTTTGGCACATCTGGGGAGAGAGCTCATCATTTTACCTCCTTGCTGGAATCGGTCTTTTCACACTGGTCAGCTTTTGGGGATCAGAGTGCTCAGTGCTTCTCTGGGTCAGACTGGTACTAATTTGGGTGTACAGTGGAGCCAGGTTGGTTTGATGTGGAGTTCGAACTGATTTGTTTTCATGCTGGGCTGGAGATCCTGCCATCTCAGATGGGGGCGAGAGGGAGGTTTTATTCCCCTCCCCAGTAATGTTACTGCTAGAGAACTGTAATACTGCATGAAGGAGTCTGAGGGCTGAAATTTAAAGGCATTGCCAGTGGATCTGTAGTTCTAATGAAGCTGGGAAATTAAACCTTTTTTTTTTTTTAATAGACTTATTCTGTGGTAACTAGCTGTAAGAGACTTCTTAGTAAATTCACCATGCTAGTTTTTGAGGTCATGGGAGAGAATGAAAGAAAGGCTGTTTTTTGAGACCAATGGAATGCCAAATTTGGAACAAAGTTTTAACAGATGAATTCTTGTAGTTGCCAGAAAGTCCTATACATATCTTGGGTCAAGATTTGTTAAGTAATTTGTAAGATCAAATAACGTTTTCTGATAATTCTGTTTAGTTGCATGTCCTACAAGAAGCTGCTTGGATGGTGCAGATCTGCTTGCTGCAAGTGGGAAATCTCCAAGTGTCGTGAGTTTAGATTTCGGGGTGACAATAAAATCCTGGCAGATGTACTGCTAACCTCCTCTTCCCCCCCTCCACTTCCCCCGTTTGCCTCTCCCTCTCCCCCACTTCCCACTAAGGACAGGCGATCGGGAGGGAAAGAAGGACAGAGAGAAGAGAGTTGGAAAAAATTAAAAATATTTTACTAATGCTACTAATAAGAATAGAGAAAATAACACAAAATATACAAAACCAATCTTGTAAGTCTCAGCAACTGCAGAGCTGGCACCCAAAGTCCTGGATTAGACTCTGCAGCCAACCGGAGCTGGATTCAGTCTCTCAGTAGGCCTTAGCTCACAGGGACGACTAGCAAGGTCCTCCCCTAATGTCGGTCATAAGGAAAAAGGGAAAAAAGGGACAAGATCCTCGTGATCTCCCACTTTTATATGAAGTATTCACATGAATGGAATGTTATACACAGTTGGTCAGTTTCTTGGTCACCAGTTTCTCGTTGCCCTTCTTGCGAGATGTCCATCCGTGCTTATCAATAAGTTTGCATTCCATTGCTAGATTTACCAAAACATGTATCTGGTTCTCCAGGAAAATGCAGCTAACATGAAGCTTTAGCTGACAGGCAAATTCACTAAAAGAGAAACTTGGTTTTTGACAAAACCGGGACACCAAAGAAATTTTGCATGCTGTATTTCCACTAGTATTAACAGCCAATGTTTCGATAAAGCAAACACTACACTGATAGAACTGAAACAGGACTTCAATCCGGTAAGGGAAAACAATATCCAATAAATATGACAGACAAAATGGAGTTTGAAACTTTGAGGAATAAATTTATGACAACCTTACAGGCTGACTGCATTCAATTGGACTTGAAGATTTGTCTGTTTATAGCTACAACATAGAAAAACTTGTGACTGTTGTGGTACAATATGATGAGATTGCAAGCACACTGATATACTTGCAATGGATTTTTTTGCCCAATTCTTTTCCTAAAACTATTACTGAGCCCCTGGAATTGATTGTTACTCTGATCAAAAAAGGCAGAGAACAGATTCAGGTTTTAGTAGGCTGTGATCCATCTGTCATATATGTACCTTTTGTGAAAGTAGATTTTCATTTTTTTTATTCACAATCTCTGTCCTTGCAAATTGCACTAGCTAATTTTCTTAACAGCACAGCTTTTGGCATGCCTAAATGTAAATTGATGCAGAACCTGCAAGTCTTTAATATCAGGTCACAGACCATACTTGTATTTGGTCTGATCCTACATACTTGCACAGTTTTTGTTGATGGCTCAGGGAAGTCTCATAAAGCTGTAGTGGTCTGGCATGAAGATAACAATTGGCATCATTCTGTAAAAATTATTGAAGGTCCAACCCAATTAGCAGAACTTGGCACAGATTTACATTACTTAGAGCTTTTTAAGGAGGAACCTCTAAATTTGATTTGTGATTCTGAGTATGTAGCCAAGGTCCAACGCATTTATCTGATTCTGAACTGTATTTATTTATTTATTTATTTTTAAAACAAAAAGTGGGGGAGAAGTAGGGAAAACACCACAAAACCAATTGTCAAAAGCATTGTATGTGATGAATCACTTATATCTAAGTGGTGCAGCCCAAATTTGCCCTGTGATGAAATACTTTGCAAGTATGACCTAAAACATGCTAAATCAGAAAGAACCTACGTTAGTTATGGTCAAATCGCTAGTTAGTGGTCAACGGAAAAGGCCACATCAATTGATAACCTGGGGAAAAGGTTATGCTTGTGTCATTACAGGCCGAGGATTGAAGTGGATTCCTGCGAAATTGATCAAGCTGTGACTGAATAAAGACAACAAAGATTTAACAGATGTAGACGGACGGGAAGGAAATAAGTTGTGAGGACTGTTTCAGAGGTAAACCATGTTTCCTAATTCAGTGTTATAGATGCTCACAGACCTGGTGGTCTAGAAGCCTGTTAGCAAGCAGGTGGTGTACCTTCTGTGGAGAATGGCAATTTGAACAAACAGCAGGAGAGCCAAAAGGGCGATATTACACTTAGATAATCAATGCAAAAATGAGGTAAAATTATAAGACATTCCTACCATAGTATCTACTGCAGTGTTTCTCCCTAGTCTAGCAGGTGGTAAAACTTTAGGAGACATATCAAAGTTAATCTGTTGGTCTTTTAAACAGGCTAATCTAACTTCTGAGATACTAACTCAATTAATACTAGATGTTGGTGGTATTGGGCATACTACTCTACAAAATCACACAGTTATAGATCTTTTAACACTAGATCATAGTTGTGAAGAATTTGAGAGAATGTGTTGTATTAACTTGTCTGATCCTTCTGAATCTATTCATAGTACTTTAGAGAAGCTAAAACAGCACATTAATAAGATCGTCATAGTGGAATTATGGTTTGACAAATGGCTTTAAAGCTTGGGAATAGGTGGGTTGTTGTTAGATAATATTATGTAAGGCTTAGCTACATTATATGTAACTGTAATCATTGTTGTTAATCATATGTTGTATGCTGCAGTGTATTTCAAGATGATTCAGCACATTGTAAAAAAGGCCTGGATGGTTAAAAACAAAAAGGGGCAATTGTGGGAGATTTGAGGGATTTTCTTGAAGTTAATGTGTGGATGGGTTCCTATTAGATGGAGATTTTTTATTGAACTAGCCAGGCCCAAAGGAAGTTCAAGGCCACCTCAAACGCTGCAAACAGGACCTGCTGTGGGAGTGAGACAGTTCTACAATAACAGGGCTTCAACATGACGTCAATCAACAGACCTATCAGCAGTGAGACTCGGACTCATGAACATAGACAATATCCAATCAACTAATGCATGCTTGGAGCGTGGACGCGTGATCAGGAAATAACTGCATATATAAGGAGGCTTGTTTCTGTAATAAATGGCTTTGCTTGAATTCATATTGGATTGTGTGGAATCCATGATTTTTCACCCTTGCAGTACTATTCTCATCGATTACTTGGATGAGGGAATAGAATGCACTGTCAGCAAGTTTGCTGATGACACCGAACTGGGAGGAGTGACTAATATGCCAGAAGGCTATGCTGTCATCCAAAGACACCTGGATAGTCCGGAGAGTTAGGAGGGTAAAAATTTAATGAACTGTAACAAGGGCAAGTGTAGAGTCTTGCATCTGGGCTGGAACAAACCCAGGTTCCAGTATAAGCTGGGGAACAACCTATCAGAGAGCAGTGTAGAGGAAAGGGACCTGCAGGTCCTGGTGAACAGCAAGATGACCATGAGCCAGTCCTGTGCCCTTGTGACCAAGGTAAATGGCATCCTGGGGTGTATTAGAAGGGGTGTGGTTAGTAGGTTGAGAGAGGTTCTCCTCCCCCTCTACTCTGCCCTGGTGAGACTGCATCTGGAATGTTGTGTCCAGTTCTGGGCCCCCCAGTTCAGGAAGGATAGGGAACTGCTTGAGAGAGTCCAGCACAGAGCCACAAAAATTATTAAGGAAGTGGAGCACCTCCGTTATGATGAAAGGCTGAGGGAGCTGGATCACTTTAGCTTGGAGGAGACTGAGGGGTGACCTCATTAATGTTTATAAATATGTAAAGGGTGAGTGTCATGAGGATGGAGCCAGGCACTTCTCAGTGACAACCAACGATAAGGCAAGAGGCCATGGGTATAAACTAGAACACAGGAGGTTCTATTTAAATCTGAGAAGAAACTTCTTCACGGTAAGGGTGATGGAGCACTGGAACAGGCTGCCCAGGGAGGTTGTGGAGTCTCCTTCTCTGGAGACATTCAAAACCCACCTGGACGCCTTCCTGTGCAACCTCATCTAGGTGTTCCTGCTCTGGCAGGGGGATTGGACTAGGTGATCTTTCAAGGTCTCTTCCAATCCCCAACATTCTGTGATTCTGTGATAAACTCTGATTAGATGTAACGAAAAAGTATTTCTTGTTGAGGGTGCTTCAACACTGGAATGGATTTCTCAGAGAGGTTGTCAGATCTCTGTCCTTGAAGTTATTCAGAAACAAGCTGAACAAAGCTCTGAGCAACATGATCTAGCTTTGGAGTCAGTACTGTTTTGAACAGCAATTTGTATTGAGACACCTCCAGAAGTCCCCTCCCATCAATGTTTTTCTACAAGTGTATGATTTTTATCACCTTGTATTACCATTGTGGGATACTTAGAAAATGTGTGGTTTGGTTTTTTTTTGATTTGCAACAGCACATCAGCAACTCCCCCAAACCCACAAATCTTTTGTTTTATGTGTGTTGCACAACAGAAACAGCAGCTGCACATGCAAAAACCATCTGCAGAGCTCACTAACAAGAAGATTATGTGATAACATGGAATTAAAAAAAAAAAAAAGAAACAAACCACCAGCTTTCATAAGGCCCTTTTGTGTCACTGTTCTGTCCAACTGTCATACGGAGAACAGAGAGCTGCACCCTGTACCTCATCCGGACAGGATGGGGTGGCAATGTGGTAGGAGAGGCTGATGCATTATCTAAACGTTTTTTTTTGACTAAATGTCAAACCACATCCTGTTTTGCTAAAATTCAACTGCTGTTCCCTTCAAGAGATATTTTCAAGTACATTTTGGTATGTCATCTGCTCTGATTCTGAGGTGCTGTTTTCTGCTTAGGCCTTCAGAGATATTTCCCCCTTCTGTTGAAGACCCTGGCTGTGCTAGACAGACAGTCTCTTCATAGCTTCCACTCTATGTCTTCTACTCCTTCTGCCTTGCTATTGCATTCCCAGATGTTCTGTTGCCAAAGCTCCACAAGCAGTCCCCTGTCTATCTTGGCCTGTGTTATTCCTACCTCTATTTAGGATACATCTATACATAAAAGCTATGACTCTGTTCTCCATTTATTCCTAAGTAAGCAACCTCTGAATTACCAATTGTTTAAATTGTGTTACAAGGTAATAGCTGAACGAGATGTAAAGACAAAGGATCTCCTGAAACACTCTCCAGGTTTAGTGATCCCTTGGTTTTATATTCTATACTGCGCAGAAATGTTGCCCACAAACACAGATTTAAAGAACCACATGCTGGCTCCTCTTCCTCCTCACCCATGAATTAGATTCTCTTCCCTTTTTTCTGAGTTTCATCTTTTTCTTTTTTCCTTTGCTTGGTCATTCTCATTTTTCTTATTTCCTTATTCTTCCTAGTTTTCCTTTTCACTATTTTCTTTTAAAATATCACACATTTTGATAATACTTTATTCATTGTCTTGTGTAATATCTCCCTGGAGTTCTTTCCCTCTTTTTGTCTAAAATCCTTCCTTTCATTCTCATTAGCTTGTTCTCATAAAAATAATGAGATATACAATATAATTGTAGAGAAGTGGATTTATATAAACGTCAACTTTAAGGCATCATTTTGTGCATGGTGGTCTTCTGTATGATTAGAATGAGTTAAAACAGATGTGTACACAGCAGAACTCTGTTCCTCTCTGCACCTAAGCATCAGCCCCATCACAAACATCACAAACATGGGTTAGACTAGGTGATCTTTAGAGGTCCCTTCCAAACCAAACCATTCTGTGATTCCATAAAAAATGTTCATGAAAATGAGCATGATATTGCCCAGAGCCTTCACCCTCATGTATCTAAATATCACATCATGTGGGGTTTTTTGGAGGAATGTGTTTGTTAGAGACTGGATGCTGAATTCAAGATTCAGTGTGTCATATAGCATGGAGTAGGTAGGATCATGATCTTCAGTCTAAAAGACAATCATATTTACTTTAAATTTTAGTTAACTTTCCAACATAGTATGTACTAAATATGCCATTATATATATGCCATTTAAATCAAAATTAATGTGTTATTTGAACAGAATGTGGCTTCAGATTTTAAAGCTAAAGGTGCAGAACAAATACAAAGCTTTTTTCTCTTGATACTGATTAAATACCTGAGCTTACTAAAACTAAGGTACTAACTGTAAAAAGGAATTTTGATATCTGGTTTATTCTGTTAAACTCTACAATGAACAGGGGGCAGACTGCATTTATCCTCTTTTGCTTTTAACTCTTTTTGTGCACGTCTGCCTCCTCAGGTCTTGAGTCAAGATTTTCTCTGGAATTTGGCTTATTTCATCTCAATCTCTTGTTCTTCTTATCCTACAATTTTAAAAATAAAAATAAACAAGCAAACAAATTGACTACCCCCCAAAATTATAATCTACAAATTTTTTAATGTTCAAAGTTTCCCAAAAGAACCAAAAACTAATGCATTTTTTTTTATTTAGCAAGGAAACAGTAGGCCATGTTTTCTTACCAAAGTCAGTCAGCTTAGTTCCTGTCACAAAATCTTGCTCATATCCAGAGCACAAACATGTAATAGAGTAAGAAATCCCACATCCCACACACTTATTGAGCAAAATAAGTACTGAAATTGTGAAGGCTTGATTTTGTACTGCTAATACCATTTCCGCTCTGCTTGAGGAAAAAAAAAAAAAAAGTGTGCTAGGTACTTTGTGTCTTCTCTTTATGCCAAAGAGGACACAAAGCACAAGTTTATCAGACTATGAAAAGAAGCAGATGGTACTCCAATCATGTTTCTCATACCAATGTCACAGGACTTGTCAGCTCCATAATTTCTTGTTAAAACTATCATCTCCAATTCTTTCTTTGCATAGCCATGGCAATAAAGAAAACAACTGAGATCAGAAAAAACAGTGCTTAATGATAGACAACAGTTCCTCTTGGCAGAAGTCTGTTTGTCAGTGTCTGAAATATGAATGCTTGAATTTTGTGGTTCTGTGTGTGCATTATGTATGACTGTTTCCCCTGCTACAGGAGCGTTCTGTGATATAACCCTTTAAATTTAGATTCTTCCCATTTATCTTTTCTTACACCCTCACTGGATGATTTTACAGAATTATCTCAGCATTTATAGTTTTTCGTGCTTTTCTTTCTCAGACTCATTTGACCATGTCCTTCTCCACTCTTTCCCCATCTGTCTGCTTGAAATCCAGCATATATATCTGAAATCTGAAGAACCAGACAGCATAGTAGACAGCTTGGAGGTGTCATGGTAAATATAACTTCAATGGCTCTAAATAGTGCATAAGAAACCAGACTGAAATTAAAATCAGAGGATGGAACTTTAACTGAAACTAGTGGAAGCTTTATAATTAATTTCAATGGAACTAGCATTTTAACATTTGGTTTTCTATTTTCGCTTTCTGGATCCAGTGTTACAGTTCAGGGTCTGCACTAGGTTGCCTGTACCTAATATGAGAAAAATAGTATTTTCCCATTTTTCATGTGGTCGGACATGCACACTGAACTTCAGAAAACAGATGGTCTTGGCTGTCTTGTATGTCTCTATATTGCAGAATGTTGTAGTTTAACCCAAACTAGCAATACAACCACGATAGCTGCTCAATCAACCCCTCTCCTACCCCCGCCAACAGGGGAGAGAATCAAAAGGGCAGGGAGAAACTTGGATTGAGATAAACACAGTTTTAAAAAGTTACAAAATGCTAATACACTACTAGTAAAAATATATATATATATATGTATATATTTATAAAATAGAAATAAAAGATACTCAAGGCAGTTCCTCACAAACATACTGAGCAGTCAGTCCTAGGAAACAGCACCTGGTCCCAAAGCCAATCCCAGAGAGAGAGAAGGGAGGAAAAAGGTAGAAAGGCTTAGAGGCCACTGCAAAATGGCAAAAAGGCTGGACTAAACATTCCGACTGAACTCATCTGGCTTGATAGCAAGAGCAAACAAGAGAAAATGGAAGAGCAAAACTGGAAGATCCCAACTCCCAACTCGCCTGAAATAATTAACATGACGCTAAGGGGACGGAATACTCTTATTGATCAATCTGGATGTCAGTCAAGGTCTTCTCCATCTCTGCCTCACTACTTCACACCTGTGGGCAGAGCATTCAGAGTGTCCTTGGCTCTCAGACCACAGCTATTAAAAATGTTAGCTCTGTCCTGGGATGTTATCTGCTTGTTCTCAAACTAATTCCAAATAATGAACATGCTATCTATGAAAAAGAAAGGTTTCTAACTGCACAAAAAAAATCAACCCATTTTCAGTCAAACCAGCACACAGAGATATCTGGAAAAACAGAAAGACTTCTATATCTTTGTATGCATAGTTGCACTGTGTTGTCTTCTATGGCCCACTACCATTCACTAGGATAATCTTGTATTTATATCCAATGAGAAACAGGAAGGGGAGATGGCTGTGATAGGCTGAAAATGAGACCAGTGCTGATGTAGGTTTGAGCACATCATACAGATGCTGAATACTATTAGGAAGTTAAACATCACAGCTGCACTAACACAGGAGAGTGTAGAGTTATTGACATGAGGTTATTTAGGGGTGAGATAGTCACAAGAAGAAAACACCACTCAGTGACATACAATACAAAACATATTTACTAAGTGGGCTGGGTATAGTGAATAAACAGCAATTCTTATTTTAAGATTTCCAACATGTGCGCACACAGAGTACAGCAAACACATCAATCAAGACTCCAATGCACTGTGGCCAGGACCCTGAACTTGGATAAACAGTATGCTCACTCCAATCTAAGTCCAGACTGATCACCTGGATTTGAATGTGGACCTCAGGTTCAGTCTTCTACAGTACTGGAAATTCATTAATGTGTTTGTCTGAGGAGCTCTTGTCTCAAATATTTCTTATAAATGGTTGTCATGAGCCAACATTGGCATGAGTCATGCCCACCAGGGTGATCACTTTGACTTTCTCCATGTCTGAAGCCAATTGGCATTTGTTATCTGGGTGACAATCACTTTCTAGCCTGTAACTGTGCATGTAACAGTTTTGACAGATATAGTCTGGAACTCTCAGGTAGGCCTCCCCAATAACAGTGATCTGTGCTTTGTTATTCAATGCATCTTGGAATTACCTACTGAGTGAAAACAGGACATATGTAGTCAAAGTCTCATTCTACTTGAGTGGTGCTTTCAGGCAGGTTTCATTCCATGATACTTTTTGTTAGGGTCTCAAGTCTGCCTGTAGACATTAATGTCTCCAACCACCTTCATCTGGAAAATTCACCCTCTGCCCATGAGCCCAAGATCTCTATTTAAGCTTAGACTTGATCATTCAATTTTTCCCTGATATGTGTTGTGGGTGCACCTGTATCCAGCCCTGCCTCTGACTCTGTCTTCCGAATGGATGTTGTACCTATGCTGTAGGTACCTTGTATTCTGGACAGATCCTTAATATGCACATTGTAGCTTGTATCCAGTCATGTCTTTGGTCCTGTAACTTGGATAGACTCTGAACCATGAGTCCATGTGCCAGCAATGTGCCCTTGTTGCAAAGAAAACTAATGGTATTCAGGGCTACATTAGGAAGGATGTTGCTAGCAGGTTGCGGGAGGTGATCCTTCCCCTCTACTCAGCTCTGGAGAGCCCACACTTGGAGTCCTGTGTCCAGTTCTGGGCTCCTCAATACTGGATGAATGTACTGGAGGGAATCCAGAAAACGGCCACAAGAAGGATTAAGAGACTGGAACATCTCTCATAGGAGGAGAGGCTGGGAGAGCTGGGACTGTTCAGCCTGGAGAAGGCTACCATGGACCTCATGAATGTTCACAAATACTTGAAAAGAGAATGTAAAGGGAAAAGAGAGACAAACTCTTTTCCATGGTGCTCAGTGACAGAGGCAAAGGGTACAAACTGAAAGGCAGGAAGTTCCTTCTGAATGCAATAAAACACTTTTATATGGTGAGAGTGACTAAGGACTTGATTGAGCAGGATATCCAGAGAGCTTGTGGAGCCTCCATCCTTGGAGATAATTTAAATCCCCTGTGGACAACTGGGTCTGTGTGTCCCTGCCAGAGCAGGGTGGGTAGACAGGTTGATCTCCAGAGGTCTCTTCCTACCTCAACTATTCTGTAATTCTGCAAGTCCACATTGTAGCTTTCTCTTCAGCCCTGACTGTGGACTACAGTCCAGTCTTCTTTTGCTCCTGATTTGACTTCCTGAATATATCCTGGACATGGTTCACAGCTTACGTGGTTTGGGACTGTTGATGAACTCTGCATCCTACTCTGCTTGCTGTGTTGGACGCTGTGGGACTGTGCCCTTGTCAGTGAATGCACTGCGTGAGCTGTTGTCACCCTTGTTTCCTGGTTTACCTTCTCCACTGGCCCTTGCTACTCCTTGTCATGTTTCTCAGGAGTATATACACAACTAATAATACCTAGACATATTCATACAGTCTCTTGTCATAGTAGTTTCTGTGTGGAAGAAAAAGAAGCCAAATTTGCAGAATTATGAGGGAATAGAGTCCCTCAGGAAGACTCAGCAGGTATGCTGGAGAAGTGACTCAGTATGAGCTTCAAGCATGATCTGTGGCAGGAGTGATTTATGCAAGCCTTGGATGCAAAAGCAAACGAAACAGTGTAAGACAAGGGCGGTTGTTTTACCGTGCAAGAACACAGTACTCTATCTGTGATACTGTGACACTGTGACTAATGATTGGGAGCTGGAATCGTTGAGGTGCTCAAGCCTCATTATGGTGCTGGAGCATGTCCAAAGAAGAGCAATGAAGCTGGTGAAGGGTCAGGAGCAGAAGTCTTATGAGAAATGGCTGTGGGAAATGGAGTTGTTTAGTCTGGAGAAAAGGAGGCTGAGGAGAGACCTCATCGCTCTCTACGACTACCTGAAAGGAGGTTGTAGCAAGGTCAGTATAGGTCTGCTCTCCCAAGTAGCAAGCAATAGGACAAGAGAAAATAGCCTCAAGTTGCACCAGGGCCAGTTTAGATTGGAAATTAGAAAAGTTTTCTCCACTGAAAGGGTTACCAAGCATTGGAACAGATTGCCCAGTGAAGTGGTTGAGTCACCAATCCTGGAGGTATTTAAAAGACATGTAGATGTGATGCTTACGGACATGGTTTAATGGTGGATGTTGCAGTGTTAGGTTTACAGTGGGACTCAATGAACTTAAAGGTATTCTCCAACATAAATACTTCTATGATTCTATCAAACACCTCCTTACTGAAATAAGGCAGAATTACTCAAGACTTGAGATGCTAAATCACTGCAACAAATTACCAAGGAGGAGATTTCTTCACTTATTGAAGTCTTCCCATAATTACTTTCTGTATTTATTATCTCAATGCAAAGAAAAATTAGTTATATGAAATTTCTGGTGTGCAATATACATGATATCAAAATGATAATTTAATGGCCCCTTCTGGTCTTTTGATGGATACATGAGCTCATGAAAATGTAGTTTTAAAATTAGTTTCCAAACTGATTTTGTTATAGGCCTCGGCTTGTTGATGGCAGCTGCTGGCAGCCTGAGGTCTGCTTGTGGTTTACCTTTTCGAAGAAAAGAAGGCATTTACCCAGTTTATTCTCTTGCAAGACTGCACTGAATGGAGGCAATAAAGGAGAGATGCTCTTTCATACCACCTGTAGCTATTCTGTAATCTGGAGTGGCTGGGTCATCTTCCATACTGCAAAGACTCACCTAAATTATGTACCGGTCATTTTAAGCAACTAACATAGGTCATAATCAAAGATAGGTAGCTCTCTATATGTGTTCATTCTTCTTCTCAGGGGTGTTTCTGACTGGAGCAATTCCTTCTCGAGCAGATCCACCAGACTGGACAAACTCTATAACGGCAGTGGCAGCTACATTTCATAATAAATGAGTGGGGCAGGTGTGCTGCTGTGTGGAAACTTCCATACTTCCCAACTGGCAACATGCATGGTACTGCAGGCAATACCAAAAAAAGACTAGACCTCTAGCTTTTTCCTTCGGCCATAAATTTACAATTCTAAAAATCACAGAATCATTCCTCTACCTTCCAACCTCATTTTTCTTTTCTTCATTTAATCTAAGATTTGGCTCATATTCACCTATTCTGAATGGCTGTGGCACAAAAACTATTGGCAAGGTTAGGATGAAACATAGTAAGTTTATTTCTCTTAATGCCGACAAAATGTACCACTGTTTAGTGCTATGCAATAGGCATGGGTTGGTTAATGTCCTAAATATTCTAAGATGACTAGAAGTGAATCAGAAATTCTAAATATTTTATTTGATGTTGCTGAATCAAATAGCCCAATAGTTGGTGAGGCTGCTGCAGCTCCCTTTCCCTAGGTCCACCCACTCGCGAGGCTCAGCGTGTATTCCCAACAGGTGTACAAAGACATACACAATATACACACAGCCAGTCGCACAAATCAATACAGACAGAAACACACAAACAGGGATGCTACTAACAGATCCAGACACGTGAGCACCTCAGCTCCATACCAGTTCCTGGTACAGAACCCCTCAATATTCCTATAAGGATTGTCAGAGAATGTTCTTTAATGTGAGTTCCTTATGATACTACACATCACTGGATGTTGTGTTGTAGGACATTATTGCTATAAAAGACCAAATAAAAAACAACAACTCATACTACTTGAATGGAGAAGAAGCTAAAACTTTATTCTTAGTTCAAGGAGCTGGATCTCCAGCCTCTGAGCATTAAGAAGGTGTTAGTTTTAAAGATATTGTATGATTGATTTTATATGATACAGTACAATACGATATGGAAGTACAGGGAAGACCCAGCAGTGACTACAAGTAGAAAGAACAAGAAGGGGACAGAAAACCACCAAGATATTATATTCAGAGGTTCTTAGACAGAAGCATAGATTTTTTGCTGTGGAAGGGTAGAAATAATTTGTTGTGTTCATGCTGTTGTGATGAAGCAGGCTCGATTATTCTCTATACAACTTGTCACCAGCCTAATTAAAAACAAAATGGAATAAGCAAACAAACAAATTTAAAAAAGAAGGCAAAATGAACAAATATAATGATCTAGGAAATAATAGACCATATTTATCAGTGTCCGAACAGTTGTGTCTCCTCGTAGCATTAACAGAAAAGACCTTGTTGTATCTCCATGCTTTCTCCTCTTTTTTTGTACCAAGGAAGTGTACTTGTACAAATTATTTACTTACATTCTGAAATAATATCTTTACACAAAAATTTGTGTGTTATATGACAAATCTGGTGGCCTTCTGTAATGGAGTGACTGCATCAGTGAACAAGGGTACAGAAGTCATCTATCTGAATTTCTGAAAGGCCTTTGACACAACTAAATTGGAGAGATATGGGTTTGATGGATGGACTGTTACATGGGTAAGGAATTAGCTGGAAGGCTGTGCCCAAAGAGCTACAGTCAACATCTCAGTATCTAAGAGAAAACCAGTAACAAGTGGTTTCCCTCAATGGTCCACACTGGGACCATTACCCTTAAATACCTTAAATGATGTGTAATTGATAATGGGATTGAATGCACCATCACCAAGTTTGTAGATGACACAAAGCTGAGTGGTGCAGTAGATATGCTTGAGGGAAGGGATACTATCCAGAGGAACCTGGACAGGCTTGAGGAGTGGGCCCATGTGAACATCATAAAGTTCAACAAGCTCAAGTACAAACTCCTGTACCTGGGTTGGGGCAATCAGAAGGATCAGTACAGACTGGAGAATGAATGACTTGAGAGCAGCCATGTCGACAAGGACTTGGGGATACTGGTGGATGAAAAACTTTATGCCAGCCAGCCATGTGCCCTTGCAGCCCAGACCACCAATCATATCCTGGGTTGCAGGTCAAGAGAGATGATTGCGGCCCACTACTCTGCTCTTGTAAGACCCCTCTTGGAGTACTGCGTCCAATTCTGGGAGCTCTCAGTACAAGAAAGATGTGGACATGTTAGAGCAGGTCCTGAAACGGGCCACAAAAAATGATCAGAGGGATAGAACACCTCTCCTATGAGAAAAGGCTGAGAGAGTTGTGGAGACTTGTCTTCCTGGAGAAACCTGAAAAAGACAAGTCTCTGGGGAGGCCTTCTTGCAACCTTTCAATATACAAGAGGATTGATAAGAAAGATAGAAAGACTTTTTAGCAAAGCCTGTAGTGACATGACTAGGGGCAACAGTTTTAAACTTATACAGGGTAGCTTCAGATTAGATATAAGGAAGGAATTTTTTACTATGAGGGCGGTGAGACGATATAACAGGTTGCCCAGAGAAGTTGTGGATGCCTCATCACTGGAAGCATTCAAAGTCAGGTTCAACGGGCCTTTGAGCAACCTGACCTAGTAAAAGTTGTCACTGCTTATGGCAAGGGGGTTGGACCAATTGATCTTTAAAAGTCCTTTCTGAACTAAATCATTCTGTGACTTTATTATTTTGCTTCAGTAAAGTACAAACCTATTCCATCTAGTATCCTTGAAAAAGGGCATGAAAACATAATGGAGATTGTGCTCGTATTCACCCTCAACTCTACCAAGTAACTTTTCAAATACCTCTCCCCATCCTACTTTTTAAAGGAAAAAGTGCTGAAGCTTCCAGGTAATATCTTTCAGCCATATGAGAAACTAACTGATAAAAAGTATTTCTTGGTAGTTAGTTAAACTTCTCCCATTTATTCAGTTTTATCCCATGGTTCTTTGTAAATCTTTGTTCAGATTTATCCCATGTGTCTCATCTAATCCCCTGCTTATTACTGCAGGCATGAGTGTCTTTTCAATGCTTACAGGAAAGTAGTACATATCTGATATGTCTTTTCTTCACTTTCTGGAAAAGTTGTCCATCTTTTCATATGTGTTAAGAGTATTTTGAGAAGGAATTGCTCTGCTAGATAGTATTGATTTTGAGTTCTGGAAAAATAGTAATAGAAAACTCATCACTTGTGATTTTTCAAATTAGCCTGCACAAAGCCCAGCAGAGTATATGGAGAACAACCCCACAACTGATAATAGAGTTAGTCTATATCCACTGATCCACTTGCAAGTGGCACACTAACCTACCTTGGCTGTCCACACCAGACCGCTCACCAAAACTGCATAGAGCAAGGCTTTGCCACAGAGAATGAGGTATGTGAGCTTCAGAGAATTCCCGTATCGCAAGTAGGACTCTGCAAATCAAACATCCTTTGTGTATTGAATCACCATCATCATGAGAGACTAGATCTAATGTAGCTTTAATCAAATAAGAACTCTTGAAATCCTTAGCTAAGCGACACAAAGGAACTAGAGCCAAATGAATGGCTCTGTTGACACGAGAGCATTGTGATACAAAGAACCAAAAGAGAAGGCAAACCTAGGAAAGAAAGAGTTTTGCTTTATGCTAAGAAGTATGTCCTGACTGGGTATGTTTAATCGTGTTACCACACCTACTGAAAAACTAGGCTGTTTGTGTTAATCCCCTCTTACAAACTCTAAGTTGAATCATAAGATATTAATTTTTTTTTTACTTGTTATTGCCTTGTGAGTCCTGCTGATATATCAGGGAAGTTTTATATAGCCAACAATGACATGGTATCTAGAACTTTTGTCTTATAGATTTTTCACTCTTAAGGAATTGCAGTAGTATTGAGACAGCAGTCTGATCTTGCTTCAGCCTTAAGATTCCTGATGCATTAAAGCAGTTGGAGAAAAACAGGAGTGTGTAGACATATATATATAGAGGAAAGAAACAATTTTTAATATGGGCATCCTCACAATCTGGAGGGGAATGTGACTTCTAATGAGAAGTATTCTGAATTTGATACTAAGAAATATTCAGAATTCTGAATCTTTATGTCACTTGGCTAAGTATCATTTTTTCTTTCATGTCTGAGCAAGGAGCTTTCCAAAAGAAAGCAGAGTTAAGCACTGGAAAAAAAATTTTGAAAAGAGCAAATTACAGTCTATAGGAATACTCCACAATTTCTTCTGTTATTTCAAAAGGGAATCATAAAGAAGAGCTAAATCAAAAACACAGTTAAATACACCATACACATACAACCCTCCCAGAATCATGGGGGGGGGTTTTGTTTTTGAGGTTAGGTTTGTTTTGTTTTGTTTTTTGTGGGGATTTTGTTTGTTTATTTTTGGTGGTGGGTTTGTTTGTTTGTTTTTACTCTAACATACAAGCTACTTAGATGAGGAAGTACAAGTTATTCTTGTACTAGAAATCTCACACACCTTGTACTTAGTGTCAGTAAAAATGGAAGTAAAATACAAATAGACATTTGCTTGTGAGAAGACACACATACCTTCTGTGAGTGCACAACCTGAAAGACAAAGATGAACTGAAAGTCATATTTCTCTTCAATGCAAACAGAACATAAATTTTAGAACTTTCAGTTTAAAATATATTGCCTGATCCATTTTACTATACCATATATTCTATTATACTATACATCTTACTATACTACAGAGATTTGTTGGTGAAAATCTTAAGAAACCTTTGAAAAACCATAGATACATAATGATAATGTAGATACAGAGGCCTGGGAATATGAAGAGAAATATGCAAATACCTCCATATTACATATGTACTTGTGCCATAACAACACTTTGTATGGAAGTTGCATATAGATGTGTTTCACATCATAACCCACACCCTTTTGATTTGTCATTTCTACTTTGTATAGGATGGTGATAGACATTTTTCACTCACCAGCATCACCGTAGATTGCTTTGTGTATCGATTGTAGCTTTGCATTCTTAAAAAAATTGGCAACACACTCAAAACGATTCAAAGGGTTGAACCACTCCCTGGCTGAGATCCTCAGTCGGCTGGTCAGTGAGTAGGTACTCCCATTCCATGTGGAAAACTCATCTGTCCCCACCCCTTCTGTCCTCTTAGCACCATTCACCTTCCAGACCAGATTCAGGTGGTCAGGGTAGAAACCAGAGGCCAAGCATACTAGCGTGGCCTTGCTCTTCTGTCGGATCTCTTGCTTTGATGGGGAAAAGATGGCCACAACTGGAGGTATGTTTTCATCATGCTTTCCTGAAACAAAAGCGATATGGGCCAGAGCCTCCATTACTGTCTTCAATAAGAAAACCCTTAAAATTGTGTTGTGTTTCTTCTGTCTAACTCCTGATAGAGCGAGCCTTTTAACAACTGTCTATTACATTATCAGTATCTATTAGATAGGTAGATAGCAGAAAACTGAAAGCATTTGTCTTCATTCATTACACAGAAACATAAAACCTCTGGCTACAGAAACGCATGTGTTTGAATTTCTAGTATTGTCTCTGTCAGAAGAATAGGAAAGCTGAAAACAAGCTGAGCAAACAGGTGGGCAGAAAAGTACCCTGTAGTGCTCTAAAGCCTGTATTTGTAATATAGTACTAAGAGGTAAGTAAGAGTCTGTGTTATAAAGAACAAGCATCTTCAACTGACTGTTTTACATTCCTGGAGATGTAGTAAGACAGGAAGGTTATCACAGTGTTCAGAATTATACTGCCAGGTGATACTCTACTTGCCCCCCTCCTCCTATCTAAAAGGTGACTTGAAAGGAAGATGCTAATATTTTTCACTTTCTGAAATGAAGAACACTTAACATAGGTGATCTGAATCTGCTTGGGACAAATTTTGCTTTAGGTCTTAACTTGCCATTCTTTTTAAAACTGTGAAATATCTCTTTATGTTATTTAATATTTAGGTTATCCTAGGTAGGAGAAGCCCTCATTCTAGACTAAGCACCTTCCCCTAATGGTGCAAGATTCTATACACTTACAAACCAAAAGATGCCCCCTGTCCTAAAGTGTTTAATACCTAGATATAAGACTAAAGACAACAGACTTATACAGTCAATAAGGATATACAACGGAACAATGAGATGGTACTCAGAAGCTAGGCAGTGACACTAAACACCACCTTTTGTTTGTTTGTTTGTTTCCATACAGAATCATAGGACTGTTTTGGTTGGAAGAGACCTTTAAGATTGAATTGAAGTGTTAAATATACTATTACACTGCCTTTTTTACATCATCTAGCATTATAAACCCACAAGGTCTACAGCGTGCACATTGAACCAGAGATGCAGAGTGAACTATGGAGCTAAAGAGAAAACTTATCTTTTGATAAGAAGACATTATAAACTGTAATGTTCTTCCCGACTACTCCCTCCTTTCTAGAGCAGAGAGAATTAGCTGAATTAGCAGAAACTTATGTCTTATGTAGATCTTGACCCCTAAGCCCTAGACTTTACTTTCAACTGTTAACCTTAATCACAATTGTCAGAGCTTACTCTACAAAGATCCCTGCGGTGCTGCTGTGGAAATGTATGAGCTTGTACAGTCCTCAGAAGAGGTAACTAGATAGTAATGGGCATAACTCCCTAGAACGTTTGGCACTGCTCTGTTTTCGTCCCGGCGGCCATGAGGAGAGATGGATCACTTTTGCTGCTCCGTTCTAGTTCTTGGTTTTTTTTTCCTGTCCTAAAAGTATCTCTGACATAAGTTCATTAGCCCATAGCCTAAATGGCTAATGAGGGAAGACACAGAAACAGATCGGGAGGGCACAAAAGATAATGAGGGACATTTAACAGACTAAAACCAACAAACAAAAAATAAGACAAAGAGGAAGACAAGTTTAAAAAAGCAAACAGAAAGAATGATCAGACCACTGGAAAGACAAAGAAAGGCAGAAAATCAGCACTCTTGAAATGAAACAAGGAGACTGGTACAAGCAAGAACAAAGACAATCAGAAAATAAGTATTATCAAAAGCCCATTCTGTTCTGATCTTTCACAGTGTTCATGGCAGACACTGGCACAATGCTTAATCACTTCCATGCATAAAATCATGCATTCCTCATCACACATTTATAATTCACCTAGGAGAAAAAGTAACATAGTTCTTCCATTCTCACCATGGCAAGGTCATTTTCATGATTTGTTATCTTTCACTCCTACTCTCATTTTAAAATCATCTGCATATATGCTACATATCATTAATGCACAGAAAATGTTCAAGTGTCCTCCACGTTGAAAAATTTGGTTAATCACAGTTACTCACCTATAACTCTGAGCACAGTGCCAACTCCAAAGGTAAGCTGTGCATTTGAAAAGCACAGTTGTACACAATCGGACTATAAACTGCAATGTCATTGTGCTCTTCTTGACAGCCCCTTGGTTCCTTAAAGTGGCACTGCTTAAAGGAGCAGATACCAGTGTGTATTTCTACAGTTTGCCATCAGATGTGCCACTAGCAGGTGGAAAAAGCCAAAATGCCTTGATTTATGTGAAGTTAAATCCTTTCCCGGGAGGGAAGAAGGCGGAGAAAGCAAAGAGGGAAAAGAGATAGAATAGAGGAGAAAAGTGCACCAAGAAAAAAAACTCATAGTCCTTTTTGAGAATTAGAAGTTGTGAAAAGAACTGTTAGAGGAAGCCAGTGTCTCAGAGCAACTTTAGGCAGCCTGTCCAACACATATGGAGAGGGCAGCAAAGTACCCACAAGACTACTCTTTTCCTTGCCTGATTCAGCAGACACAAGAATCCAGATTCTGCCTCTGGAATGTTGTTTTTTATTATTACACAGATGATACAAAAACTTGCAGACTGAAGAAGGATCTTTCATTCCCAACCTCTATAATGTTTTCTTGGAGAATGGAAGGAAGCATAATTATTTCTTCCTTTCTCCCTTCATGAACTTCCCACTAAGGGAAGACAGAGGCAATGGACACAAGGATCTCAAAATTTGTGTCTGTAAATCCTATGCTTCCATGTTAGTGCACCTCATTTTAGTAAGCAACCAATAAAGCATTAATCCTGTCCTCATGGCTGTGTGGAAAATGATCATTATTCTGCTAATTAAAAATTCTCTTTTCCCCTAAACCAGTATCAGATATATCAGATATTTGAATTCCATCTTACCTAAGACTGTGAGTTTTGTCCCACTGCCAAAGTACAGTCTTTCATTATTCACACTGGTCTGCAGCTGCAGGAAAACCTCTACTCTCAGTTCTCTGAGCCAAACCTGTGGACTAACCCTCCCCTCATGCAGTACCAGCAGGAAAATAAACACAAAGTACATTAATTTATGGTGTCCCCCCCCCCAAAAAAAAAGAAAGGCCTATAAAGGAACACCACCACATCTGTGTGCCTAACCAGGTGAGATCAATCTCAGAAATACCTCTTCCAAAATATTTTTGCTTCAGGTTTAGGTGAATCAGTTGTTGCAGTTTTCACCATTTCTTTAGAGGACATTTATCTATTTATCTAGGTGTACTATTAGAAAGTA
Source organism: Patagioenas fasciata (assembly GCF_037038585.1). Classification (NCBI taxonomy): domain Eukaryota; kingdom Metazoa; phylum Chordata; class Aves; order Columbiformes; family Columbidae; genus Patagioenas; species Patagioenas fasciata. The sequence continues at coordinate 129,536,944 of NC_092520.1, forward strand.
TTTCCCATATGCAGACAGAATAATTTTGTTTGCTTATTTTCAACAGCCTCATTTCCTTAACTTCCTCATTTCCCTTCAGCATCAATAATATTCTTCTCTTGTAAAATAAATATATATATATATATATATATTTTTTTTTTTTAGAAAATAGCTTGTGGTATTATATATAACATGGGACCCTGGCTCACTCTGCCCACTGTAGCAGTTCCTAAACATCCCTTCATTTCTCCTTCCCTGGAAGGAAGTCTCTGCTGCTATTCTCTCTGTTCTCTTAGTTATGATTATTAAAACTAGTCACATAATTGACTATGGTCAATGAGGAATTAGTGTAGCCATTTTCATCAGCTCAGACACCTCACATTCAGACTGGATTTCAAAACTTGTTCTGATCATTGTGTTGTTCCAATGGAGATTGAATTTTATCACTCATAATAATTTTATTCTGCTGTGGAATGATGTAAAAAGTCTGAGGCATCAGTTCTTTTGACTCCAGAAGCAACACAATGAGAAGAAGAGATCACCATAATTTATAAGAGTCTTAGAAGCAGCCTTGTTTTCCCCTGGATTTGGGAAGAGTCCAAATAAAGAAGTATGGCCCAGGAACATTCTCTGAGAGCTACTTTTATTTGAAATTAACAACATATTCTGTTTCTGTGGCTTTTCAGCAGCCTTTTACCATCTGTTCTGAAAAAGAAAGACTGTTGTCCTAAAGGATCTTTTTATTATCACCCTGATGAGCCTGCTTTGTGGAAAGAAATTTGCTGTATGGTGGAGAGTTTTCTATAACAACAAGGAATTAAACAACTGCAGTGAGTTGTTGGTATTGCTTATGGTAAAGTTGAGTCGATTATGTTTTGTCAACTAAAAATGCTACTACACTTATTTGTCTTTCTCAGTTTACTCTGAAAATATCCAAAGAAATCTAAGTTTGTAGTGCTGATTATGTTTTCTAGACCTGTCCAAAATGTAACTGCAACTCAGTTCTTTCCAAACAGGCAGCCTTTCATCGACTTGTCTTTAATCACCTGTAGTCCCAGGAGAACTAGCATTATGGAGAACCTTTTGCACTTTTGGGGAATACTGCTTTCTGCAGATTTCAGTTTATTAAGACAATATACTTATGATGTACACATATTTTTTAACCAATTCCTCATCCTGATTCTTTCTATAGTCTGCTTTTTAATCACTCAAAAGGCTCTCATTCCATTCTCTAAAGTGAAATATGTGTCCATAACTAGATTACTAAATTCAGTCTATTCTCCAAAGTAGACTGGGTTATTAGCACATCAGGAGAACACCAGTTTAATAATGAAAGGGAGAAAGAGGTCAAAGTTAAGTTCTCTGAAGAGAGGACCTGGGTTTTGAAGTGATTCAAAAGAGAAAATAAAATTTTCTTACCCATTACTGTAAGTTTTGTGCCATCGCCGAAAATCATGTTATTGTTGATCACAGTCACAAAGTGTTGTATCATAAGCTAAGAAAAGGGATGCACTGCAGTTGACTTTAAGAAACAGAAGCTTAAGCAATGTTTATTGTATCTAGAATCCCAAAGATCTCTGTCTGAAGGGCTTTGGCAGAAAACAAGCATGAAATCCTGTAGTATAATCTGTAGTATTTATAAAAGCATTTCTCAGACTTTTTAATAGCTCTTTATATTGTCTGCATTTCACCTCAATTTATTTTACAACCTTTCACTTTTCTCCATGTTATCTCTTTGATATTACCTACTGTTCTCATTTTGCAGATGTAGAAACCATCCAGATGTATCCAAAGTCGTAGATGTTGTCATCGTCTGGAAATACAATTCCTCTACAACCTACAACTTGAGCTTCCTTACTGTCAGTCTGGTACTCTGGACACTGTGAAGCCTTCCTTTCTGTAACTTGTGGAGTTAATAATCCAATAATACTTGCACTGTGGTTGTCATAGTCACATGCCTTTTCATATAAGTGGCTCGTTTTTGTAGCACTGAACTAAATCCATTTGTTTCCTCTTCAATGGCAGGCCTGCCGTCTTGAATAGTCTTTCAGGATCCCATTCAGTTTTCTGATAGGTTAAAAGTAATCCACATAAGGAGAGTCCAGAAGGATCAGTTGCCTGGGGTGTCAAACCTCTGGTATCCGTTAAGACCTCCTGTGAAACAGGGTGGAAAAGGATTAGAGAAAATTTTTGCCCTCACAGGCATGAGTCAGTAGAACTATTTTGTGGTCTGTTGCAAACATTATTGCATCACAAAAAAATACTAATTCTCTCCTTCAAACACTCTGTTAGGTTTTAGGTGCATCTGCAGTCAGTCTGGTTTGCTTAGAATTATTTCAATGTCTCAGAATCTCTTGGCTTATTTTCCAGAGAGTCCAGATTCGGTTCTCAGATGATGACAGCATCTTAGGTCTGTCAAGAAAAAACAACACAGGACATGACCATTGTGCTGCAGAATTCTCTGTAGTTGTCTTAACACACTCTCCCACAAGGCTTATGCACAGATGTGTTTTTGTAAAGGCTTCCTGGGCAATGTATCATTGTGGACCCCCTGTCCCCACAACGATACAACCTTGTGCAAAAATAATCCCACCTGTGGCTCCTCCCTCCCATTTTAGTCACCCAGTCACTGTGAAAGATTGCCAAGGGAACCACAAGCCACATGCTTCCTCTTGCATTTCTGTTGCTCTGTGATAGTCTGATTATTTCTCAGGGTATCTCTTATCCCTGAATTTATAATCCCGACAATTTTTCCTATAGACTAAAAAATAATATATATTTTTTCTTTTACTAGCTGGTTCTAAAAGCAGTTATTTTTCACTTGGTAACATCATGACAGTGTTCATGCTGCTTCCAACTCTTTTCCTTCTGCCCCAGGATAATAAATGTAACTCGAGCCCACTGTAACTGGGTTGCATTGAGAACGATTTGCTTACTACAGATTGGTGTTTCTGTTTGTAGGCTGGCCTGATTGTGAATATCCTCCTTGGTCTGTACTGCACTTGTCACAGTTGCTCTGAAAGGGAGGGAAGTAAGATGTCGAACTCTCAAGTTTGTATTCCTCTGACTGCTCTGTTATGGGAAACAGAAGTAGAAGCTTCTCACAGGCGTTTGTGACCCTGACTATGAAAAGCCTTCATCTGTGCGTTCATTTTGGAGACCATCTGAAGGAGGTGGGAACTCACAGTGACAGGTAACAGGATGCTTTTATCTCTCTCTCTTACACATAACTAAATAGACACACAAAACTGTATTTTTTTGCCCCATAGATTTGTCCAAATGTGATATAATGCCCAAAGATCTTTGCCAGTGAGACTGTGTATACCAGCACACACTAAGGCAACAGTGGGAAAGACAGGCACATGAACAAAGAAGTTTAGATTTGGAGCACATAGATCCTGGCCTAATCTTCTCACATAAAAGGTAAACACATAGCAACATGACCAAGTAACTGCAGCAAACCTGTTGTTTATATTGCTCTTTAATAATTTCATTCTGTCTTGATATAAAAAATAGACTACAAGTACAGGGGACAATCCTTCAAAACAAGGTAATTCTACTAGAAAAATATTTTTTTTCTCTTGTTTCCAATATCACAGAAGAACCCATAATTTCTGACACAACCTGTTCATCTGGGAAAAGCTGTTAGCATCCCAGGGAAGGAAATGAGAAACATTTAGAACTAAGACTATGACTACAGAAGCCAAGATATTGGATAGGTGATCTCAGATGCCCCTACAATATCCTCTCTTCTACAAGAGCAAAAATAGGTGTTTAAGTCACTAATTATGGGAATGACTACGGACATTTGCCTTTGTTTAGACTGATTTTTTTAAAAAATACATTTAGAATTTTATTTGTCTTGCTCTGCCTATATAATAACACTACTAGCAGATATTATTTGCCTGCCTTGGTTTTAGTCTGCTCCTGATCCCAGCACCGCTTATTCAGGGTCTAAAACCATTCTACTAAAATTTATCTAAGATTGTTCTGTCTTCTTCTCAAGTCTACAGCTCCATTAGTGTCCTTACTGTCACTAACAGACTGTCTCCCATGTGACTTTCATTGAAAAATAAGAAAACCAACTCTGTATTAATTTTGAAGGAGTGTTTCTATGTGGTGCCAACATCTCCTCAGGGCATGTCCATAAGGCAATTTCCAAGACATACCAGTAGAGACCAGTCTTGTCCCTCTCTCATATTAATCTGTAACCTGTCAAAAGGAAACGTCTTTTAGGTCATGAATTCAAATGAGAGAGTGAGAGTGAGAGTGAGAGTGAGAGTGAGAGTGAGAGTGAGAGTGGGAGTGAGAGTGAGAGTGAGAGCAAGGGTGAGAGAAGAGAGGAAAGACAGTTTCTTGATTTTTTTTCCATGTCTGTTAAAGCAAAGATCATGTGCAGAAGCAAAGGAAAACAAAAAGATTTCTTCTTTACTGCCTATCAACAGGCAACATTCAGCCACCTCCTGGGAAGGCAGGCGTCAGTACATGTAGCAGTTGCTCTGGAATAGAAACACCTTAATAATGAATGCCCCTTCTCCTCCTCCTTTCTCTTAGCTTCTTATTGCTAAGCACAACATAATATATGGAATATGTCTTTGGTCAGATTGTGTCAGCTGTCCTGGCTATGTCCTCTCCCAGTCTCTTGCTCATCTGCAGCCTGTTGGCCTTTGGAGCAGAAGTGGGGTTGGAGAAGCAGCCTTGATATGTGGGAGCACTGATCAGCAGTAGCCAAAACACTTCTGATTTATCAACACCTTTCTAGCTACAAATACAAAGCACAGCACTATGGAGGATGCTATAGGGAAAGTTAACTCCATCCCAGCCAGAGCTTATACACATCCCTATGCAGATAGCAATGCTATGCCATCATAAGTATATTTCCCTTATTTCCTTCCCTCTGCTTGTCTTCTGTTCCAGCCTGTGTCTAGTCAAGCTGCTTCTTAGAGGCCTTTGATTTGCATCCAAATTTTCCATTAAAGAACAATATTGACTCCCAAACATTCATCTTCTGCACCCAATACTCAGATGCCTAGCACAAAATTATCTGTCATGTTATTTCTGATTTAAGTCAGTTCTTGTCTCACAGGAGGCCCAAGAAACAGCAGCTGTGGTGAGAAACACCTTCATTAATGATCTGGATGATGAGGCAGAGCATATACCCTCAGCAACTTTTCAGGCAACACCAAATTGAGAGGAGTGGCTGATACACCACAGGGTCATGCTGTCATCCAGAGCGACCTCAATACACTACAGAAATGGGTGAAGAATAACCCAACAATGGGCAATGCCAAGTCCTGCACCTAGGGAGGAATAATCTCATGAACCAATACATACTGGGGTTGACCCAGCTGGAAAGCAGCTTGGCAGGAAATGACCTAAGGTTGCTGGTAGACAGCAGCTTCGAACATGAACCAGCAATGTGCCCTTGCTGAAGAGAAGTCTAATGGTATAGAATCATAGAATCATTTTGGTTGGAAGAGACCCTCAGGATCATCAAGTCCAACGGTTAACCTATCTCTGGTGATAAGAGGAACAAAAATCTTTCAGAAACCCCTCAGCATAATATAGCAAGACTACACCTAATGTAGCAAGACTAGGCATAGTGTAACAGAAACCTAACAGAGAAACAATAGCTTTATAGAGACTGGACATAACGCAAAACAGGATGTCCTAGGCTTGCAAGCTGAAAAAGCTGAATGTTCCACTAAATGAAGAAAGAGCTACGTGACTTTTGGTGAGAAGCAGCACAAAATGACAATATGCCTGCTCAAGAAATTAGGTCAAGCTGACACCAGGGGGGCACCAGGCTGTGAATACCACTGGGGACTACAAGAGACCCCTGATGAAGACTCTCGAATACCAAAGATGGACTTCTGGCAAAGGGTGTGGTTATGTAAATAATTTATGTTTACTCCATTAACTAAGTGGTAGAAACAAATGAATATGCAATAGGTATATGTCATAAATACCAAGAAGTGAAAATCACGTGCATGCTCACTTAGAGGAACAATCTTCTGATCATCTAGAGTGCTGTAATAAAAGTTTCTGCTTTTTAACACTTTAAAAACAGTGTTAAGGAGTCTTTTGCCAACTTTTTGGTATCACTGGCACTAAACCACGGCCCTAAGAACATCTCCAGGGATGGTTACTCCACCACTTCCATGGGCAGCCTTTTCCAATGTCTGACTAGCCTTTCCATGAAAATAAATTTCCTAATATCCAATCTAAACCTCCCCTGTCACCACTTGAGGCCATTTCTTCTCATCTTATCACTTGTTACTTGGTAGAACAGGCCAACACTCTCCATGCTAAAACCTTTTTTCAGATAGCTGTAGAGAGCTATAAGGTCTCCCCTCACCTTCCTTTTCTCCAGTCTAAGCAGGTCAATTTCCCTCAGCTGCTCCTCAAAAGACTTGTTCTCCAGACCCTTCACTAGTTTCATTGTCCTTGTCTGAACTCTCTCTGGCACCTCAAGGTCTTTCTTTTAGTGAGGGGCCCAAAACTGGACACAGTACTAGAGGTGTGGCCTCACCAGTGCTGAGTACAGGGAAAAATTCACTTCCTTAGTCCTGTTGGCCACACTATTCATGATAGTATCCTGACCTGCATTAAACATAGCATTGCCAGCAGGTCAAGGAGGTGATCCTTCCCCTTTATTCAGCACCAGTAAGGCCACACCTGGAGTACTGTGTCCAATTCTGAACTCACTACAAGAGAGACATGTATATACTGGAGAGTCCAATGAAGGTCCACATTAAGAGACTGGAACACGTCGCATGGGAGGGAATGTTGAGAGAGCTGAGATTATTTAGGGTTGTCAAACTCATTTTTGCCAGGGGCCACATCAGCCTCGTGGCTTACTTTGAATGGCTGAATGTAATTTTGGACTGCATAAATGTAACTACTCCTGCATTTATACAGTCCTAAAATTACATTCATTCCTTTGAAGGCAACCACAAGGCTGATGTTGCTCCCAGTGTAAATGAGTTTGACATTCCTGGCCTAAAGAGAAGGCTCAGGAGTGATCTGATTAACATATAAGTACCTGAAGGGAGGGTGCAAAGAGGATGTAAACAGGCTTTTTTCGCTGGTGCCTGGTGGCAAGGACAGTGGCAATGAACACAAACTGAAACACAGAGAGTTCCTTCTGAATGCAAGAAAATACTTTTTTACTGCGAGGGTGACTGAGCACAGGAACAGGTTGCCTAGGAAGGCTGGGGATTCTCTATGTTTAGAGATATTCAAAATCTGTCTAAACACAGTCCCGGGCCACTAGGTGCCCATGCTTGAGCAGGGGAGTTGGACAAGATGACTTTTGGAGACTAGTTCCAATCTCAATCATCCTGTGATTCTGTGATATCTTTTGCTCTTTCATGTGCTGTTTCCCTATCTTTGAAGAGAAGGTAAGTCTTAGGTTATGTGATAAAAAGAGGAGCACAGACAGTCAATGACAGGTGTGGGAACCCTCATAATACCCTGCCCTTAGTTTTCCCAAGACTGAGACAGAAGGGCAATTAGTTCATGAAAAGCTCACCTCTGCAAGTGATGAAGACAGAGGCATGATGGGAGACAATTTCAGTCTTCAGTTGTCCCTCAGAAGAGGAGCACTGGGTGATGGTAGCTCTCTGTGGTTTCCTTTCTCTGCCCAGGAGGTTTTGCTTTGAAGGGATGCCTTGGTCCAACTCCAAATTGTATGTATTTCTGGGGCAAGGAAGAGAGGGAGTATATAAGTATATGCTATGCGGGCTAATAAATCGAACTATGCTTTATCATTCATATTGAGTCGACCTGCGTGTTCCTCCGCCACTCAAGGTCATGACGGGAAAGGGGGTGCACCTGCGGACTCGGGTCATAATTGGCACACCACAATTACAAGCACTATTAGTTTCTGAAATCCTGAGGCAGTCAACAGACCTTGCATATCAAGCTATGATAAAGGTTCCTGAAACCAACAAAGCAGCCAAATAATTTATCCTATTAATCAGGGTCCCAATGAGAATTACATGCAATTTATTGACCATCTTTAAGAGGCCATCAATAAGCAGGCTGAAAACTCAGAAGCCTAGGAAGCACTGGTGTTGAAATTAGCAGTAGAGAATGCTAATGTTTGGTATTAACATGTTATCTGCGAGTTTTAGAAAAATTGCTGAAGTCTGCAAGATGCTTTCCTCATTAACCTGTTTTCTTTGTGGGTATCTGTTTAAGCATGTTGCAGTTTTAGTAGGTCTTTGTCTGTTATATGGTACAGTAACTTCACAGACTGTTAAAGAATTAGAATCCATGGACTCAAAATGTGCATTTTGTGATAATACAGAAGATCACAAGTAATTTAGTTCTTTACTGCGTGAATGTGGTGGCAAAATTTTCTGTGTAGTAGCTGTTACTTTTCTTTCTAGCATGCTAGCTTTATTCCAATATCCAGACTTGCGCAACTCTGTGATAGGCTGTGACTCATCTCGATGTGCTGGATTTGGCTCTTTTGTATGCACACCAAGTAAAGAATCCTGGTTTTGGAATAACAGTTGTAGCACACCAGATGAGACACTAATAAAAGCCTTGCCCAGTTCAGCTTGCTGAAGGAGGCAGTGGGGCAGGTGCCGATTGGGCTCCAGCATGCACTGACCTGTTTTGTCAGGGAGACCCAGCGGTACCTCCACTTGGATGAGCAGTAAACAGTTCTAAGGTACAATGCAAAAATTGAGATATTGTCTTGAATAAGTGTAACTGTGATCTATCTGCATATTTGAACTTGATGTTGTTTTGCATATCTGAGCTCAGTATTTTAATTTGCATATTTATATTTGGTACCAAAAGATTTTTGTTTGGGGAGATAATTACAAAACAGGAACTGGTTCCACTGCTGAAATTCCATCTTGCTCCCCCTTAGGATGCATCCTTACACATTGGAGCAGTTACTTATAATGTTATCCAGTAATTTTGAGACCAGAAAAGAATTTAAATTGTTAAACTCTGCTTTGCATTGGAAACAAAACAAAACAAAAAAACCACACACCTAAATGCTATGATGGATGTGAACTTGGTATTGTATGAGGTTGTATTTAAAAGTTGCTAGAATATTAACTGATTTGGATCTAGGAAAATGTAATAATGGATTGATGCTTAATATACTGGGTTTTGACATCTGTAAATGGTAAAAGGTAAATGGGGCTGAGGAATGTAACGACTGTTGAGCTAAATGGAATTGTCCATAAACTGTATTATGTTTGGAATGAAATGGGAAAACTAAAAAGCAAAATATCCCAGGCCTGTGCTTGAACATAAATTTCAGACCTGTATCAATCTGCAAGATAAACTCAGCACATTGTAACCGAGGAGTTTGCCAGAGCCTAGCACTTTGTACCAGCGATTACGCCACCTGTGTGGCTTTGGCTATATCTAAACTGCAGCGAGAAGAGAAAGGAAAAAAAAAAAACCACAAGGGAAAACCTGGCTGCCTGTTTTTAAAGTGGCAAAAGGGGGGTTTTCTGTCCCCCCACTGCAGCGATGTTGTAATACTGAATGGAGCAATCTGAGGGTGGAAGTTTAAAGGTATCCCTAGCAGATCTGTAGTTCCAATGAAACTGGGAAATTAAACTAAAATTTTTTTAATAGACTTATTCTGTGGTAACTATTTGTAAAACACTTCTTAATAAATTCGGTGTGATAGTTTTTGAGATCGTGGGAAGGAAGGGAAAGAAGGAAAGAAAGAAGGAAAGAGAAAAGGAAGGAAGGAAAGAGAGAAGGAAAGAGAGAAGGAAGGAGAGAAGGAAAGAGAGAAGGAAAGAGAGAAGGAAGGAAGGAAGGAAGGAAGGAAGGAAGGAAGGAAGGAAGGAAGGAAGGAAGGAAGGAAGGAAGGAAGGAAGGAAGGAAGGAAGGAAGGAAGGAAGAAGAGAGAGAAAGAGAGAGAGAGAGAGAGAAAGAGAGAAAGAGAGAAAGAGAGAGAGAAAGAGAGAGAGAAAGAGAGAGAGAAAGAGAGAGAGAAAGAGAGAAAGAGAGAAAGAGAGAAAGAGAGAAAGAGAGAAAGAGAGAAAGAGAGAAAGAGAGAGAGAAAGAAAGAAAGAAAGAAAGAAAGAAAGAAAGAAAGAAAGAAAGAAAGAAAGAAAGAGAGAAAGAGAGAGAGAAAGAGAGAGAGAAAGAAAGAAAGAAAGAAAGAAAGAAAGAAAGAAAGAAAGAGAGAAAGAGAGAGAGAAAGAGAGAGAAAGAAAGAAAGAGAGAGAGAGAGAAAGAGAGAAAGAGAGAGAGAAAGAGAGAGAGAGAGAAAGAGAGAAAGAGAGAAAGAGAGAAAGAGAGAAAGAGAGAAAGAGAGAAAGAGAGAAATAACGTTTTCTGAGAATTCTGTTTAGTTGCATGTTCCACAAGAAGTTGCTTGGATGGTGCAGATCTGCTTGTTGCAAGTGAGAAGTCTCTAAGGAAATTTCAAATGCTGTATTTCCACTAGTATTAACAGCCAATGCTTCGATAAAGCAAATACTGCACTGATAGATCTGAAACAGGACTTCGATCTGGTAAGGGAAAACAATATCCAATAAATATGACAGACAAAATGGAGTTAGAAACTTTGAAGAATAAATGTACTACAACCTTACAAGCTAACTTCATTTAATTGGACTTGCAGTCTATTTATAGCTACAACATAGAAACAACCTATGGCTATTGTGGGACAGTATGATGAGAATGCTATCAGACTGATATACCAACTGTTACTCTGATCAAGAAATGTAGGGAATGAATTTAAGTCTTAATAGGTCATGATCCTTTTGTCATATATGTACCATTTGTGAAATTTAATTCTGATTTTTTTTATTTGTAATCTATGTCCTTGTAAATTGCACTAGCTGGTTTTCTTAACAGCACAGCTTTTGGCATACCTAAGTGCAAACTGCTGAAGAACCTGCAAGTCTTTAACATCAGGTCACAGACCATACTTGTATTTGGTCTGATCCTACATACTTGCACAGTTTTTGTTGGTGGCTCAGGGAAGTCTCATAAAGCTGTAGTGGTCTGGCATGAAGATAACAATTGGCATCATTCTGTAAAAATTATTGAAGGTTCAATCCAATTAGCAGCTTTACATTACTCAGAGCTTTTTAAGGAGGAACATTTGATTTGTGATTCTGAGTACGTAGTGAAGGTCCAACACACGTATCTGATTCCAAACTGTTTTGGGTTTGTTTGTTTAGTTGTTTGTTTGTTTGTTTGTTTAAAAAAAAACAAAAACAAAAAAGGGGCAAGTGACTGCACTACGCCATATGACAGACTGAGCAAATCATTATATGTTTTGAACTTATCAAGCCTGCCCCAAGGGTTCGATATTCCACCTATTCCGGCAGCAGCAGACTGTTCAACCTTAAAATCTTTTAAGGTAGTAATTATGAATTTCCATGTAGTTGCTAATGATTTAGCTTCTTTATCTCCATTGCTGACCTTATCCCACAATTTCTGCCCTGTATCGTCCCAAAGTTCAAGTTTAAAAGCCGCCTCAGTTTCTACCGGGTAGCCGTTAGTTCTACACCAAACTAACAGTCTATGTATGTTACTTTCTTCGTATTTCACCCCTCTCTTAGAGAGGATATGTAAGAGAAGACACCATGGAACAAGTTTAAAAGGCCATCTGACAGACCTTAGGGAAAATCAGTGTCAGGTCAAAGCGCACGATATTGTTACAGGTGAATGCAAAGGTCCTTTCCAGCTAATAACTTGGGGAAAAGGTTATGCTGGTGTCGTTACAGGCCAAGGATCGAAGTGGATTCCCACAAAATGGGTCAAGCCATGTCTGAATAAAGACAACAAAAATTCAACGGATGCAGACAGACAGGAGGGAAATAAGTTTTGAGGACTGTTTCAGATGTAAACTGTGGATCCTAATTCAGTGTTATAGAGGCTCACAGACCTGGTAGTCTGGAAGCCCATTAGCAAGCAGGTGTTGTACTTTCTGTAGAGAATGGTAATTTGAACAAACAGCAGGAGAGCCAAAAGGGTGATATTACACTTAGATAATCAATGCAAAAATGAGGTAAAATTATGGGATGTTCCTACCATAGTATCTACTGTACTCTTTCTCCCTAGTCTAGCAGCTGGTAAAGCTTTAGGAGACATATCAAAGTTAACCTATCGGTCTTTTGAAAAGGCTAATCTAACTTCTGAGATACTAACTCAATTAATAGTAGCTGTTGATTGTATTAGGCATGCTACTCTACAAAATCGCTCTGTTTTAGATTTTTTACTTTTCACACTAGGTCGAAGTTACATACTTGTCTGATCATTCTGAATCTATTCATAGTGTTTTAGACAAACTAAAACAGCACATCAAGAGGATTGTTGTACTAGAATTAGGGTTTGACAAATGGCTTAAAAGCTTGGGAATAGGTGAGTGGTTGTTTGATCTTATTAAGTAAGGATTAACAGCATTATATGGAATTGTAATTATGTTGTTAATCATGTGTTGTATGTTGCAGTGTATTTCAAAGATGATTCAGCTCATTTTAAAAAAGGCCTGGCTGGTTCAAGAACAAAAAGGGGGAATTGTGGGAGATCTGAGGGATTTTGTTGAAGTTAATGTGTGGATGGGTTTCTATTAGATGGAGATGTTTTATTGAACTAGTCAGGCCCAAAGGAATTTCAAGGCCACCTTGGAAAGCTGAAAACAACAGACCTATCAGCAGTGAGACTCAGGCACACGGGCAGCTCATGAACATAGACAATATCCAGTCAATCAGTGCATGCTTGGAGTGTGGGTGAGTGATCAGGAAATAACTGCATATATAAGGAAGCTTGTTTGTGTAATAAATTGGCTTCACTTGAATTCACATTGGATTGTGTGGAGTCCATGATTTTTTACCCTTGCACTGCACTGCTTTTGTCTGTTCCTCTTTCTTCCAAAATGTCCTCCCTGTTTTCCCCCATATCTTCCTTGTCTTTCTTCTTCTCTTCCTCTGTCACTCTGCAATGTGTCTCACATTTTTCAGAGACTCTGTCTCTCATTCAGGCAAGGTGGGGATATTGTCTTACTGTTCAACCCCTTTTCTGTACCATGTGATCACTTGCAACACACAAGTAGGTGACTGCATCCTTAGCTGTCAAATTCTTGATCATCATCACAGAGTAATCATTATTGTCTCTGTTAATCTCAAACTTAACCTTACTGTAACCTTCCTCATAAGAGTTCTGCATCCATGTAGAAATACTGGCTACTAACTTCAGAACATTGCTTGGAGATTGCTGGTACCAGAACATATGGGCAAGAGTGTTATAATTCTGGTAGCAGGAGATGTCCACACTCTCTCCAGCTCTCTAAAGGATTTCTCCTGGTCACTGTGTGATGAGGGTTCTGACTCCAGCACCTGCCTAAGTGAAAGAGAAAAAGAGAAAAGAAACCAAAGTACAGATGATGGCCAAAAAGGGTCCTTTCCCTCACACCAGCCCTGCATGGCTTGAACAAGAGCTGTGCTGCAGATGGATCTGTTGTCTCTCATTAGGTAAAAGAGGAAGTAGGACAATCAGCATGGCCTGTCAGCTGTCCCAGAACAGTACTCACTGTGAGTATAGTGAGAAGAAACTAGAAAGACTGATGCCTCTCCCCTCGCTTTGATTTTTTAATCAAGCTTGGACAGAGAAGAGAGAAGGGAGAGTCCACCTCTTTGGTGTGCCATTTAAAGGAAAGCTAAGTATTCATGTGACTGTAAGTTTTGCTTTAGCTTTTCCACGAGACAGACAGTGTTCTGAACTCCTGAGAAAAAATGTAAGATTGCTTGCAGTCCAGTAAGTTACTGGTTGAATGTTGTACAGTCTGTCATTTCATCATTGTGCATGTCTGGGTGTTGGATCTGTCAGCCATGAACCTGGGAATATTTGCCTTATAAATTATGTTTTGAATTATTCATACCTGTGGATATCACTTGGGCCATCTTTCCAGAAGGGCTTATTCCAGCAAATGTAAATATATATTATTTTATTCTGGAGAGATGCTCTTAATACCCAAAAGATGATAGTTCACAACTCAGAACTTACATTAGACAGAAGCAAAGATGATAGACCAAGACAGCAGAGGCACAAAAATCATGTTTCATCGCATCTTAATTTCTTCAGTTTTCCAGTCAGGGAAGCATATTCCCTGCAGTGTAATCTTTCTAGAAGCAGTAATTCACTTCCTAATTACAAAAAGCAAGGCATCTCTGCCAGCCTTTTTTCCTGAAAACAAAAACTGTGGTTGGATATTAGCCTTATGAACAGTGTGTTATTCCTCTATACAATTCTCTATTATTTCTGAATATGTAAGATTCAAAAAACTTGATTATTGTAGTTGATTCTTTTTTTGCTAGTACTTTGAATGAAATATTTACATCTAGTTTCAGTGATCTTGCTCAGTAATTGCATCTTCCAAATAATAAGCAATATTAATGAGATTTTCTCTTTTTCTTCCCATTTTATTAATATCCCCCTCCCCATATTTACCTGAAGCTCTATAGAGATTCATCTCTTCCCTTGATCTTTATATATTTGTAGAAAAGGCATGTGCTGGCTGTGAGCCTGGCAATATTGTACTTTGAGCCTAAGGTGGGGTTCCTAGGTCATACCAGGATTCAGAGCAGTGTGCATATCAAAAATACAGAAAGATAGCACCCCTTATTTGCTGACCTCTGCTATCCCCCAACAATTCACTGCTACTGCAGTCAGTGCTCAGCAGGTGTAGCTGTACTCGCTGGTTTGGGTGAAGCTCATCCTGTATCAAAACCCTGCTGGAAGGAAACTGTGTCAGAAGAGAAAACCTGGAGATGAAAACTCTGCCAAGCTCTGACATATACTGTGCAGCCTGAGACACATGGGGTGGTGTGACCCAGGGCTTTGGGCAGACATCAATGCTTACCCGGCATGAGTCTATTGCACCATCCAGGAATCCTATACAGATCACATTGCTGGTGATTTGGCTTGGATAAGCTTCTTAGCACTTTTGGTTACTCAGAACTGAAGCTTTCAGTCACTGGAGAACCTTAGAGAAGTTAGCTGCTACGACAGCAGTGAAAATTATGTTTTATCTTGGGACTTAGCACTGTCAGTGAACAGAAGGACCTATAGACCTCGATGTGAGAGCCATCCAGCAAAGCAGGGCAACACTTGACCCTTGACCTTCATAAACAAATGTGAAGCACATTGCTGATTGAGGTATGCAGGCAGGACAGTTTTGGGAACTTGAAGGCAAGACATGCAAAGGCTGCAAAGCAGGAGTGAAATGTACACAGATCTCATCAACCTAGTGGTAGAGCAGAAGTGTGACTAGGTGTCCTGGTTTTGTTAAAAACAATTTCCTCTTTTAGTGAATTTTCCTGTCAGCTACAGTCTTCTTACTAACTGTGCTTTCCTGAAAGCCAGATTCATGTGGTACGTCGTATAAAATTGGGAGATCACGAGGATCTCGTCCCTTTTTGCTTATGGCCAACATTAGGAGAGGATCTCGTGAGTTGTCCCTGCGAACTGAGGCCTAGTGACAGACTGAATCCAGTTCTGACTGGCTGCAGAGTCCAGTCCAGGACTTCGGGTGCCAGCCCTACATCTGCCTGAGCAGTTGCCGGGACTTTCAAGATTGGTTTTGTGTATTTTGTATTATTTCTTCTATTTTTATTGGTAGCATTAGTAAAACATTTTTAATTTTTCCAACTCTCTTCTGTCTGTCATTCTTTCCATCCCAATCGACTGTCCTTAGTGGGAAGCGGGGAGAGAGGGGCTAAGGGGGGAAGGGGGGAAACAGGGGGTTAACGTCTGCCACAGTTTTATTGTTACCCCGCAATCAAACCTCAACAATAGGTCAATGCACCATGCACTTATATGCACAACCACTGCTCAGTGCTTTTCTCCCTTTGAAAAAGGCACTTGGAAATCTCTGTTGCACAGGAGCTGGGCAAAGGCGTGGGTCAAATGTCAGCACTGTAGTCCAACATGGTTATCAGCTTGATCAACACAATGTTGTTAACAAACCTTTTTGAATCCTATCTATGATGGTGAATGATTAATGCGGCACTCCTGTCTAGTTTACTGTCTTCCTTCACATCAATGTTATACTCTCCCATTCTCACTTGTATATGGCTGAAAAGTTATCAGCAGAGAAGAGCAGCAGTTAACCATGGGCAGAAAAACTTGGTGCCACACAGGGACTGGCAGACACTTGGAAAACAGCAAAGGAGTGCTGCCCTAATTAAATTTGTATGTGTCACAGAGCTCCATGAGCTTTATGACTTCATGGAAGATGGAGTCTGAAGAGCCTTTCCAGCTGGGAATTCTGTCCAGTGGATCCCCAAATGCCAATTGTGGTAATGGTGCGAGCATAGACGGATCACTTCAGACAAGTAGAGCAATACCGAAGGAAGCAAGATTAGGTTTCTTATTGCAGACAAACAAGGTATGCCCTAGACATAGGACAAGAAATATCCATAAAGAAAGTCTGTAGGAATGAAAAAGGAAAAAAATAAAAAAAAGGTAATAATGAGCCACATGGACATGCAAATGTACACAGAAAGGCAGATAGGTTGCACAGAAAGGCACATTAGGTTGCACAGAAAAGCACGATGAGAGTGCAGAAATACTGGAAATGTCACATAAAGCAGTGAGACAGAGGATAGTGTTTCTCCTCTGGTTAAAGGTACAGCATGCATTGTCACCTTGGATTCTCTTATTTTGCTAGGTACCATATTCCAAATCTGGTGGCTTTGCAAGACTTGATTAGAATCCAGCTAGATAACCCAATCCATACTTATGATTTCTCACTGCTGACAGGACCCACAGGTTGTTGATGAGTGATACCCAACATTCAGGGACACTGCTAGAGACCTCCATGGTTAGCCAGGAGTGCTGATAAATAATTGAAAGTGGATGGTGAGCACCTACATCAGCTCCCTCAGCAGCCAAAGGAAGCCTTTTCTCTCCTCTCTGTCACCATACAACAGACAACAGAATAACAGGTCAGCAGCCTTTCCTGTAGCTGGCCAACATGATGAGCAGCACTGTGATAAGCATAGAAGATGCCACATCGCAGCTTGCAGTGTTAGGAGTCTGTGAGTGTGCGGATGTCTAGGCAGCAGTCTCAGCTGAGGGGTGTAGACACGCACAGATGTTCCTGAGCTCTTTCTTCTTCCTTCTTTCGGTGCCTATCTGTGGATCTCTCTGCTGTGCACACGCTTGGGCTGCCACGCAGCCCCAACATGCTCCTGTGGTAACTCTTCTCTCCCACCTATGCAGACACGTGCTCACACACAGGAGGAAGCCAGTAGAGTAGAGTAAGTGCACCTCATGCTTTCATGCAGGTGTTCTTCCCTGCTGTTCCCAGACAGCCAGTGGCCTTCTCACAGTTCAAGCTTTCTCTCAGGGCTTTGCCCACCTGCAAAGAGACTCCCCCTTTTCACACATCTCGCTACCTGCGCTGCCACTGTCAGGAGGTGGCCTTTTTCCATGGTTTTCCACTGGTTCCTTGGGGCAATGCTGGTCCATGCAGGTAAGTGAGCTTCCCTTCTGCTTGAACAGGTGCACTGCAGCCAATGCCGCTGCCTCAGCTGTGTGCACGGTTGTTGGCACTGCCTCATTCTCCAAGACTTCCAGGGGGAGGATGTGCAATGAACAAGGTGAGCTTATTCTGAACCTCTTAACTTGGAAAACTCTACGAATCTATGAATTGCTTTTTCTGTCATAGTTTCATACTTCAGTTGAGACTATTTAATTAACTTTTTTTTTTTTTTTTTTTTTAGTATTTCATTAAGGAAGTTTTGGTGGCATTTTTTCTCACCTATGTGTCTCTCTCAGAGAAAGAGGGCATTGTCCCGTAGCTTGCTGACATCCTTATGTCACCCCACCCCATGTCACAATTCAAGGATGTGTTTTCCCGTCCCCTACAACGTTTCACTCCTCACATATCTTCCATTCTCTTTCTAGGTCAGGCCCTTCAGCAATCACCAGACACAATTGTCCGAGAGGGAGACTCTGTGACACTGAACTGTTCCAAAAAGGTTAATGCATTCTCAGCCATGTACTGGTACAAACTGCCCCTGGGGAAGGATGCCACTCTGCAGTTGGTTGTATACTCAGTGGAAGGTGGCATGGCAGAGATTGAGAACGAATACAGAAACCACTTCAAGAGTTATGGGACTAAGGGGAGCCACTTATCTGTGGAGATAGATCATGCCTTTCTCAATGACTCAGGCACCTATTTCTGTGCTGAGGAAGACCCACAGTAACTCCAAAGCTGAAGCAGCATAGCACAAACCCTCCCATGTAAAAAGGGATCTGCCCCCAGCGCACACACAGGCCTATATTGGACAGTACATGATTTTCTCCTCTTGCACCTCCACCAGCTCCCTCAGCACCCTTGGTTGGATCCCACCTGGCCCCATATACTTGTACATGTCTAAGTGGTATAGCACACCGCTAGCCATTTCCCCTTGGATTGCTGGGGCTTCATTCTGCTCCCTGTCCCTGTCTTCTGACTCTGGGGGCTGTGTACCTGGAGAACCACTGGTATAACTATTAAAGACTGAGGCAAAGAAAGCATTTTAAACCTCAGCCTTTCCCTCATCCTCTGTTGATGTGGGTGGAGATTCTCCTTTGCCCTCCCTTTTTTGTTCCCTTTTACAGCAGTAGCCAGATTCAGCTCTAGTTGGGCTTTGGCCCTTCTAATTTTCTCTCTGCATAACTTCACGGCATCCTTGTAGTCTTCCTGAGTTGCTTACCTCTTCTTCCAAAGGTTATAAATTCTCCTTTTATTCCTAAGTTCTAGCCAAAGCTCTCTGTTCAACCAGGCTGTCTTCTTCCCCGCCAGCTTGTCTTTCAGCACGTGGAGACAGCCTGCTCCTATGCCGCTAAGATTTCCTTCTTGAAGAGCAATCAGCCTTCCTAGAGTCCCTTGCCCTTCAGGACTGCTTCCCAAGGGACTCTGCCAACCAACCTCCAAAACAGGTCAAAGTCTGCCCTTTGGAAGTTCAAGGCAGCAGTTCTGCTGACTGCCCTCCTTACTTCTCCAAGAACAGAAAACCTGATCATTTCATGATTGGTATGCCCAAGGTGACCTCCAACCATCACATTGCCCACAAGTCCTTCTCTGTTGGCAAACAGGTCCAGTGGGGCACCTTCCCTAGTCGGCTCACTGAACAGCTGCGTCAGGAAGTTGTCTTCCATACAGTCCAGAAGCCTCCTAGACTGTTTCCTCTCTGCTGCGTTGTATTTCTAGCAGACATATGGTAGGTTGAAGTCCCCACAAGAACAAGGGTTAGTGACCGCGAGACTACTTCTATCTGCCTGCAGAATATTTAATCTGCCTTTTAATCCCAGTTGCGTGGTCTGTAACAGACTCCCACTAGGATATCTGCCTTGTTGTCCTTCCCCCTGATTCTTATCCATAAACACTCAACCTTATTGTCACCCTCATGAAACTCTAGACAACCAAAACACTCCCTAACATACAGGTCTATCTCACCTCCTCCCTTGCTTATCCCTTCTGAAGAGTTTATAGCCATCCAATGCAACACTCAAGCTGTGCGAGTCATCCCACCATGTTTCTGTGATGGCAAGTACATTGTAGTTTTTCTGCTGTACAATGGCTTCCAGCTCCTCCTGTTTGTTGCCCATGCTGCCCACATTCTCTGGTTTCTAACACATCAATAACCCTTTTGTCTTTGCTACCACATGGTTCTCTATCCCCTGCCTCAATAGGGATGGTAGACTGAAGGGCCTCGCTAGCCCCTTGTCCCTCAAACTCAGTGCTTTGTTTCATTTCTCTGCAATCTACAGACTGCTTCTCACTCTCCTCATCTACTCTCTTTCTCTCTGTCCGCTTCCCCTTTCTTCTCTGTCTTCTCTCACATCTGTCCGTGTCCCATTTCCTTCATTCTCTTCCATTTCTTCTCCCTTTCAGCCTGTTACACTACATCATGGGTAAGTAGGCTGTGGAATAGTTCCCACAGCCCTCTCCTTCTCCACCAGCTGGAAAGCCAAGGCTTACCTGGAGGTGAGTCTGGCAAGGGTTTGTGGGATGGAGCACTCCTGCCTGTGCTTGTGTGTCTATGGGCTTTGAGGGGATTTCTCATGCTGTGGTTTCCAAGAGCACAGGTCACCCAGGGCTCAGCACAGTACCTTTCTCAAGACACTGCGAGTTCTGGAACACCGTCAGGACCATGCTACTGAGCACTTCCCTGTACATGTTGGTCTCTTGGCCCCACTGGTCTCCAGGGAATGGTCACGCTTCTGTGTGCAGCAGTCCCCAAATTGCAACGCTAACCTGAACGCTCTGATGTACGCGACATATCCCAATTCTCATTGGTATCCGGGGACAGAGCACTGTCCTGCAGGCGAGGAACACCAAGCCACACAAGATATGGCTATCACTTGCTGAGACTTTCTTCCTCCCCTCCTGCCAGCCTTCCTTTCCCATCTTCCTTTCTGCCTTTGTTCTTTCCTAGCTTCATGCCTTCCATCTCTCCTGTCTTCTTTCTTGCTCCCTTTCTGGTATGCCTTCCTGCTTCGCTCCTGGCTATAAGTCCTAATTTTTGCAACTTTACTGCCTTTCCTCCTCACTTTCCACTTTCCTCTATCCTGACTTTCTTTCCTTCCCTGTCACCATCCATTATTTCAACTTCTTTCCTTTCCCTCCCCTCCTTCCATTCCTCTTTTTCACTGCCACTGCCTGCCCTTCTCTCCCACCCTCCTTCTTCCCTGTATTTACAGCCTTCCTGACCTCCTTTTGTCCATCCTTCACAGGACCCCTGGATGTGATGAGGACAATGTGGACAATGTTTCTCAAGCACAGACAGCGGAAGGAGAAGCAAGCAGTCTGTTGTTGTCTGTCCTTGCAAGCCCAGGCCACGGCCGTAGCTCCAGAGAGTGCATGCTGCTGTGTGCATGAGTCAACAAGCCCTGACGGTACATCAGTGCTTCTGCGGTGCTGCAGGCAATGGTCCCAGAGCACTGCCAGTATCAGGAGCACTTCTAAGTGTGTGCTAGTGCTAGGGTCTCACCAGTACCCTGAGGCTTTGCCTCCATCTCCACCAGTAAGACCTTCCTTCAGGAATCCCAGGCTCCTGAGACTAGACAAAAAGTCTGGAACAAGCAAGACATCCTCAGTGGAGGAGGACCAGGTTAATTAGCACTTAAGCAAACTGGAGCTACAGTACCTGGAGCCTGATGGGTTGCATCCATGACAGCTGAAGGAGCTTGCTGGTGTGATTGAGAAGCCACTCTTGATTGTCATTGAGCGGTCGTGGGGAAAGGAAAGCTACCTGAGGACTGGGAGAGAGAAATTATCACTCCTATCTTTAAGAAGGTGAAGAAGGAAGACCTGGAGAACTATGGGCCAGTCACCCTTACCTCAGTCCCTGGCAAGGTGGTGGAACCTATCCTCCTGGAAAGCATTTTCAAACACATGAGGGACAAGAAGGTGTTTTGGAGTAGTCAGCAAGTAGTTATGAAGGAGAAATCACGCCTAACCAACCTCTTTGCCTCCTACAATGATGTGATCAGCTTTGTGGGCAAAGGGAGAGCAGAGGATCTGGTTTACCTCTACTTTTATAGAGCCATTGATGCTGTCTCCCGTAACATCCTGTTGTGGATGAGTGATTTAGGCTCCTGCTTGCTGCAGAGCAGTGTTTAGATCACTTTAAGAAAAGTGTGGCTTAACGGAGTTGGATAGCACAGCTCATTCTATTACTTACTGCATGGAGGAAATAAGCCAAGCAGAAGTGGGCGAGAGTTGTTTTAGAGTGATAAACATACGGGGACAGGAAATGTAAAAGGGAAGAGGGAGGCCCTCCCATTGAGTCACGAGGTTCAGAATGGACTCCTTTGCTTTCTAAACTCCTTCTTAGAGAGAAGCCTAGGTGAGGCTGGATCGAAACTTAGTCTCAGACTGGGTCGATGCTACATGTCTAAGAGGCATAGAGGGTGTCACAGAGGCACTCCAAAAGTCAATTTAGACAGGTGATAAGCTCGTTATTCTAGACACAGAAAATGGCCAGCGTGGTTGAGAATGTCAGCAGAATTCTAATTTGCTGGGGGGAGGCCGGGAGTGAGCGAGGGAAGAAGAAAACCTTGGTAGTGAAGAAATCAGGGAGAACACGAAGGTTCTGTAGAGTTGGAGGCTGATGTTTAAAGCAGAATGTAAGAACGAACATGGAAGATATTCACTGAAACCACTAGAATAGTAGTCTCCAAACATTTCTGATCAGTAACATATTTCAAGTGTGTGTATATTTAATAAGTGATAACTATATAGATATAATACTGAAGTTCTAATGTTTTCTTCCCACAACCCGGTGTACTCTCTTGCACACTTTGGAGACCACTGCACTGGAACACTGTGAACCAGGAGCCTGTTGATTACAGATACCAAAGAGCAAAGGATCCAAAACCCATCCTCAGACACTCTCCTGGCCTCCCGCAACAGGGGATTTATCGTTCTTATGTCAGATGGGGCGTGTTTCAACAAGCTCTTCCCAGACAGGATGGACTTGTGGAGAGAAAATCAACAGTCCCTCCACCGCACAGCTCTGTGAGATGTACAAGGACTAGCGTGAGAAATTCCTCCACTTCATGCTCCTGGGAAACCTTCTCTCTGCCAGCCCATGCTCACGCCAGGTTTCCCTTTCCCAGGATCTTGCATCAGCCCGGACAAATGTATTTACTTTATCTCAGTTCAGTGGCCATAGAATCATAGAATCATTTTGGTTGGAAGAGACCCTCAGAATCATCAAGTTCCAACAGTTAGCCTATCTCTGGCACTAAACCATGTCCCTAAGAAACTCATCTACGCGTCTTTTACACACCTCCGGGGATGGTGACTCAACCACTACCCTGGGCAGCCTGTTCCAAGGCCTGAAAACTCTTTCTGTGAATAAATTTTACCTAATGTCCAATGTAAGCCTCCCCTGGTGCAACTTGAGGCCATTGCCTCTCATCCTATCACTTGTTACTTGGGAGAAGAGACCAACACCCTCCATGCAACAACCTCCTTTCAGGTAGCTGTAGAGAGCGATAAGGTCACCCCTCAGCCTCCTTTTCTCCAGGCTAAACAGCCCCATTTCCCTCAGCTGCTCCTCGTAAGACTTGTTCTCCAGACCCTTCACCAGCTTCATTGTCCTTCTCTGAACTCTCTCCTCATTGTCTTGCCCGTAGTGAGGGGCTCAAGATTGAAAACAGTATTCTAGGTACAGCCTCACTAGCGCTGAGTACAGGGCGATGATCACTTCCGTACTCCTGGCCACACTATTCTTGATGCACGTAAGGATGCTGTTGGCTTTTTTGGCCACCTGGGCACACTGCTGTCTCATATTCAGCCGGCTGTCAACTGACACCCCCAGATTCTTTTCCACTAGGCAGCTTTCCAGCCACTCTTCCCCAAACCTGTAGCGTTGCGTGGCGTTGTTGTGACCCAAGTGCAGGGCCCGGCACTTGGCCTTGTTGCACCTCATAAAATTGGCCTCACCCCATTGGCACACCACCCCTGGGTTTGTCTCTGCTCTGCCTGGTTTTCTCCCCTTGCCCCTTCAAACCTAGTTTTAAGCTCTTTCAATGAGCCCTGCTAGCTCCTGTCTGAGGATCCTTTCCCCGCTTTGAGACAGGTTCCTCCCATTTGTTGCTAGCAGGCCAGGTGTCATGTAAACCGACCCATGATCAAAAAACCAAAATTCTGCTGGGGACACCAGTTCCACAGCCAGGTATTGATCTGCCTGGGTCTTCCTCTATCATCCCTCATCACACCCTGCAACTAGGGGAGCAGAGGAGAACACTGCTTGTGCTCTTGATCCCCTAACCAGTCGTCCCAAGGCCCTGAAGTCCCGCTTGATTGCCTTCGGATTTCCCATTGCAGTCTCATTGCTGCCCACCTGAAAAAGTAGTAGTGGAAAATAATCTGAGGGCCTTACCAGGCCAGGAAGTTTTCTCTTCATGTCTTTAACCCTGGCCCCAGGGAGGCACCAGACTTCTCTAAGAAGTGGGTCCGGTCTGCATATCGAGCCTTCTGTTCCCTTCCCATGACAATGACCCATCTTTTTTTCCTTTATAGCAGCTGTTTTGATCGAGGGTGCAGATCGACTTGTCCTCTGCGGCACCCTCGACTTAGTTGAACCATCTTCCTCAATATTGTTGTTCGGTTGCACTTGCAGAGCCTCACGACTGTTGTGCAAGGGAATCTGGGAAGGTGGAGTAGTCACAGTGGAGACCCTCCTCCTTCTGCGTCGGGCAGGAACATGCTGCCATTGCCCCCTATCCCTTGAGTCACTAAGTTCCACCATGCGGAGAGTAGTGAGCCCTCTATACAATGCACCCTGTCTACCCACTGGGCCTATCCCAGGGAAGGTAGGGTGCAACTCCCAGTGGTCTTTCACTCTGCCTGATATTCCTCAACCTACTCACCTCTCCCTGGAGCTTTGTCACTCAGCGGAGGAGTCCCTCTACGTGGGCACATTGCCCATGGCTGTGTTCACTGATGCCATCCAGTATCGGCGTAGGAGCGGGGCGCACCCTGCAGCCTGACGCCTGGGTGACAGCGTCTTCCCACCAGATCTTGGTCTGGACAGCGGCATCACTTGTGTTGGAGGCCAACCTTACGGAAGACATGGCTTTCTGCCAGGTGGATACAATTACTCCCTGGCTGAGCTTCTCCGCCCTTCCTGCACGCCCTTCCATGCAAACTGCCACACAAGCTGCTATGTCCCGCTCTGTTTGCCACACTCCAGTTGCTAGCGCTCCCTAGGCTGTTTTTTATAGGCATGGTCACTGTGGCCCTGGCAATGCCCAGGCCTTATCAGTAACTCTCACGAGAGTTGGCGGTTCCTGGCACTTGCCTCGGCGTTCCCCTGCTTCGGGAAAATCCTCCTTGTGCTGAGATCTGCTGCTTTGCTGCAGACCACGTTGGCTCCAGAGCAGCTCCCCTCCGCAACTGAATGTCAATCATCCCTCCAGAGTTGTGGGATTTGATCTGCTGAGTTTGAGTTGGCTGTGTCGTAGCTGAACTCCTAAACGGTATCTGAATATGTGTTTTGTAATGTTGTTGGAGTGCTGAATAATTTTAGACAAACCCCATTTCTAGTTGGTTCTCTGATAAAGAGTTCTGGTTAGAATAAAGTCTCTTTGGAGCTTATTGTCTGTCTAAATTGACTTTTGGGGTACCTCCATGACAGAGGGTAAAGGGAAAACAGGTAAGGGATTACATGTGTTCATGGCCAGAGGATTACATGTGCACACCCAATTACTTTTCTCATTTGGCTAGGATGTCAAAATTTCACCATGCTGCATCTCAGCCCCCTGCAGGTTGCTCCGAAGTCTGGATCCTAGGTCTCTTGAAGTAATCCTTCAGGTATCAAAGTTCGTAGAAATAAACCATTTACTAGAATAGTACAGCAGCAGTGTCAGCTCGAGCATTTGTGCCTTCACAGAGGAGCTGAGCTGAGCATAGAAGTCCCTGGGAAATTACACCCTTACAGACCATTTCCCACCCCTCACACGATGATTCAGTCCAATAGTAATATTCGAGTCTGGGGTCCTCTTGCTTCTCATTGGATTCTTTGACTGCACTGAGACAGGTCGTTGTTTTGTTTAGCTGCAGACATTGTTGATGGTCCATAGCTGCTTCATGCTGGCCTTGAAGGTGTTATTTTGTCTGAAAGAATCCTGTTTTGCTCAGCAGAGTGCAAAACAGGCATTATCTTGTGGGTGGTGTTGATGGTTTGTAGCTACTTTGTTGTCACTTAGGTAGATACAAGGTTGGTGAACATGAGAGGAGCTTTACGACATACAGTTTAAGATTTCACCAAGTTCAGCTAACTAAGGAACTAAGCAGACAGTATATTAAAAATGACGTGACCTTATAATTCTAAGTGATTCACTCTATTTAAAACACATTTACTTAGGCTAAATGACTAATAGAAAACTCGAACTGGGCTCATCCAGTGATCTGTGAGAAGTAGAAGATCATCGCCATACAGACACCCTTGTTTGGCAAAGAGAGCTCAAAGTAGGCTCAACCAGGCTGCCACAGGTATGGAATTAAGTGGTTGGCTAGCAGTCAAATTGCATACAGTGAGAAAGGTATGCACGAGACTCATCTGCACTCACAACTTACTGTTGTTCAGTGTGCCGTTCTGCTTCCGTGTGTGTTTCCTAAAAGGGAGTTCTTGACCTGGCTACAGCTCAGACCCTTACTTCCTCTAGTGCCTGTAGCAAACTGTGGCTGATTTGGTTGGGCGGACAGGGGTCAAGTGCGTCCATCTTACATCCTCACAGAGAAGCAGGCAAATTATTGGTTACGTAAGTGACAGTGCAGTGGATTAAAAACTGACTTCACATCCAGTGCCAGAGGCTTGCAAGCGGTGGCAGATGGTCCAGCTGGAAGTCAGTCTGTGGTGGTTTACACCAGGGGTTGATACTGAGTTCAATACTGTTCAACACCTTCATTAATGGCCTATAGGATGGACGGAATATGCCTTCAGCAAGTTCACAGAGGATACAGAACTGAGGGGCGTGGCTGATACACCCGATGGTTTTGCCAGCATGCAGAGAGACCTCAACCAGGCTGGGGAACTGGGCTGAGAGGGGTCTCTCAGTGTTCCATGAGGGGAAGGGCAGGGTCCTGCATCTGGGGAATTTTCATGAGTATGTAATACTTTAGAGCATTTAACCAAGTTTGCGGCTGCTGGAAATTTGCACACATCTTGGGTGGAATTATCCCCCGTGTGCCCAGCACTGAATAAACATACCTTCTTTATAACCCCACAGGTTGTAAGTGATTTCCGCACCTCACCAGAACAATGGGACACAAAACTATGATCTGATTCTGTTCGTATATGGTGCCTATCTCAATGAGTCAGGCACCTGTCACTCTCTTAAGAGCTATCTCAGTGACAAAACATCTGAGAGTGTCAGGCACAAACCTCTCTGTCAGCAAACAGCACTTGTTCCTTCCTCCTTCCTCCTCTCCTCTCCTCTCCTCTCCTCTCCTCTCCTCTCCTCTCCTCTCCTCTCCTCTCCTCTCCTCTCCTCTCCTCTCCTCTCCTCTCCTCTCCTCTCCTCTCCTCTCCTCTCCTCTCCTCTCCTCTCCTCTCCTCTCCTCTCCTCTCCTCTCCTCTCCTCTTTCTCGTGTCAGATTTCTTTGAAAATTCTCCCCATTCCCCATTTCACCTATTCTCTGCTTTTTCTATACTTTTCTTTTACTCAAATTCTCTACTTTTTTTTTTTTCTTTTTTTTTAAACACAGCTCCACAGCCCATTGGTAACTGCGGCAGCAATTTCATGGACTTCCAATTCCTGTGTGAGCTGGGGTTAGGAGAACTTCAAGCCAGGTACAGGCAGCAGCTCCAGTGGCACAGGCACATGAACAGAGCAAGCTCTAGCAAGAGATTGTTTCATTCCGCAAGTAGAGTTTTCACCTGATAAACAGAAAAGATGTTTTGCTCCAGAGATGGCTCCCTGTAACTGACTGAAAGACTCCTGAAAATGAACCTGCAAAATCTTCCAAGATGGTGCTAGTTGAGAGGCACTATAAATAGTAAATATTTTTCCCAGCATGATATTCTCTGCCTCTTTTCTCCATACCATAGCCTATGGAAGTACCCAGAGAAACGTTGCACAGAGAAGAGGTGCCTGAAAGTCTTTATTATTTTTTTTGTTAATCATTTTTGTCTCTCCAGTCCCAAAACAGAAGGAAATGATGAGACAAACCAGGATGCATAGAACAAGAGAGTCTCAGTTTGCAGCCACAGTTGCTTCGATCCAGGAGACATAATTGCAAACCTTAGTGTAAACCCCAGGATAGCCTCTCTGCGCACATCCAATACCCCAAGAAACAATGCCCTGGAGCTGCCCGTCGCAGACTACTGGACCTCCGGAATCTCCCTGTGGAGATAAAAGATACGGTTATTCAGCAAATGGTATCAGCATGAGTGATGAGCCAGAGATCCCAGAAATCATGGGCATTCAACGAGTTCCACTGGGCTTTTTCCACACAGAAGTTCTAGAAAGGTCATTTCTGATTATGGCTCTACCCCTGATACTACTGTGCCTTACTTTAGCTCCAAGGGCACCGCAGCTAAGGATGAGTAAGCTGCCAGATTTTGACATATGCAGTCTTTGGCAGATGCTTAGGATATGTGTGCCTTAAACATTATTCTGCCAAATATGTCCTTGGAGTTAGGCACATGTAAAGGCAGAGCAATTGTGAAGTGTGTTCATTTTCCAGACTGCCCCGATCTTGACATACTGGTCATTTCATTTTTGGTGAGTCCAAAACTAAGGTTTGCGACCCAGGCTCTAAAGTCACTGTGATTACTATTGCCTCTCTGGTGCGGCACTCCCCCGTGTTCAACAACCTGAGGTGCAGGAGGCGGCATAGTCTGCCTGTGGAGATTTAGTGCAGACTATCGTCTCAAAAAAGGGAAAATCACTAATTGAGTGGGAAAAAATCCAGCCTCACTCAATAAGCAACTTGCACCCTAAGTTTCTGCTGTTGTTCAGGAAATCACCACATTCAGACATGCCAGCGCAGTGAGGATAACGTATTCCCTTAATATGATGGCCTCTTCTACCAGCAAAAGGCGGGAGAGAAACACATGGGAAAGGAGAGGTCGGAGTTTCACCTGGCAGGAATCTTTTCCTCCCTCCAGGAATCCTACACATATCATGTTGCTGGTAATTTCCCCAGGGTAGGCTTGGTTGCACTGGCTTGAGGTGAGTACAGGAGCATCCAGGCACTGCAAGTCATCTGGATACTGAGCTATGAGAAAATAGAGAGAGATGGTTGATGACATCTCTGAGCCCATTTCAGAGCCCAGAGAAGGTCTTTCTTAGCAGAAAAGTAATCACTGAACATCCTATTTTAGCCCTCGTCATTTTTCCTCTGGAGAGTTATTGCAGCATGGATTTCTTTTCTTTAGATGGAACAGATTCTATCCATGGGTCCACCATTTTACACTGCAGCCACATTTATTTTTCTGATACCTGGAAAATCATCAGCTGGCAAGTGTGGAGCTAAAAGCTTTTCTTGTAGCATGTATGTTGGAGGAAACCTGGGCCTCAGGAAAACCAACTGCTCCTCTGGTGCAGGTTTAGTTGTCACCAGTGGATGAGACATGAGTCACTGTCCACACCTCTGACCATTGGTGTAGGAGAAGGGAGCTCTCTTGTAGGCATTTGAGATTGACAGTCACAGATTTTGATCTTGTTCTCAGAGAACTGACAACTCTATGGACATCCGTTAAATTGCTAATGCTTGGCACTGCACAGCTGGTGGCACCAGGCCACAAAATTGATGGCAGTGTGAACATCCTGGTGACTGAAGTGATTCCATGTCTGCAACACAGAACAAGAGCAAGTACCTTATAAAGGCTTGCCTTTGAAGCACTTAGATGGTTACCATCCTACAGACACTGATCCCTCAAAAAGGCCTGTCCCACAGCACTTCTCTGTGCTTTACCCTATACTACTTGGACTTAATGGTGACATCTTAGAGCGTCTCCCAGGCCCTCATGATGTTGAACGTTCCCACAGAGTACTCACTGCCATAGCTGAGCAGGTTGCCCCAGCCAGAGATCAGGCATGTGGTGCCTGCGGCCACACAGCTGGTTGGCAGAGCAACTGTTTGGACAGCTCGGCTGAGCTGGGCTGATTTGGCGAGCTTGATGAGCATAATGTCGTTGTCCAGTGTTATGGAGCTGTAATTAGGGTGGCGGATGATTTTAGCTGCGTTAATGAACTGCTCTGTCGATTCTGTGAGTGCCAGGTTCTGTTTCCCAAGTTGCACTTGGATGCGACTGGAAAAGAGCAGGAATGGCATACACTTTACTGCTTCCGACAGGCAACGAGAAACCTCCCTGTCACCGTACGCACTCACTTCAACATCACTATTGGCGTAGCTGTTTTAATTCAGGTTATCCTTCTTGTCCTGCAATAAGTCCTGGGGGCCGACACTGAAATCTTACCCACTCCCAGTAGAGGTGGTGAATTTCTGCAGGTTTATTTTGTTGAGCTGGGACAAGTTAAATATATAACAGTACTTTGTACAAACATTCTGGAAAAAGGCAAACTGCTGTCACCCTCGCCTCATTCCTCTTCCTGTTCTCCAGTGGCTAAGTCTTACCAAGACTGATGCAATTATAAGAAATCACAGCCCATAACCTGCTGCTAGATTATCGCATTGTCATTTCAGAAAGTGCTCTGCTTTCAGAGAAACATCTGCAGAAGTGAAAAACCCCTTATGATGCCTTCTGCCAGCTTCCTGAATGAGCCACGCATGCCTTGGTTGCCTTCTCTCAGAAGGGAGTCACATATTTGGCTCTCACAGATCAGAATTCCTGCTAGAAGTGAACTGGAAGAAAGAAGTAAGTTATGGAAGAAAATATTCTTTTTCCACTCACCTCTTGTAGCAGTGAGCAGCTGAAACAACCCATTGACTGCTGATGAGGGAGCCTCCACAGAAGTGATAGCCAGAATTCAGGGACACCTGATAGGGGACAGAGTTCGCTGCACAGGTGTAGCCTCCGACGATCTTGTCATCATCATCGTCAGTGTTGACGGGAAAGGCAACTGAGAGATAAGGAGTGATGTATGTCAACATCTGGCGTAAGGAATCTTGTGCGCCTGCGACTGCTTGAGGCATCTCACCTGCAGGCTCTACTTCTGTAAAAACTCATGGGAGCAGTGGTGGGCAAGTGTAATGGACATTCATTTGCTGCTCCCGAAAATAAGGTGATCAGGCTTAGGTTGGCATCTCACGTATCTGCATCTAAAGCACTGACTGTTAGTCTCAGAGTGAACACAAGGACATAGAAAAGGTGATCTTGTTGGAACAGATCAAAGATATGTCTGTCCCACCATCCTGTTTGCAGAAGTGGTCAACGGTGGACTGAGTGTAAGTACAAAAAACAAGTTTGCAGTGATATTTCCTTGAACCACTTGCCCATAGTCCAAAAATTCACAGCAGCTTTAGGACTTCCTAAGCCAGAGGAATTATCTTTGTGCTTCATAGTCCTTAAGAGAGAGACAGTCTTTTTCTGAAGCTACGGACATGTTTCACTACTCCCGGGTCAAGAACCCCTACGAAGGTATTCGTTCCACATTTTGTGACAGAAGCAAGTATGAACAGACAGCAGCCAAAAGAAGTTACAGTGCTATGCCTTAAAACTTTTGCAAACTGAAAATGGACTTCACTTTCCCACAACAGACTACCTTGCAAATATCCTCAGAAAATGAGTTTCCTTATAAATTACAAGGGCAGAAGTAAAGAATGTACTCACCAGCCACACCAACAAAGGCGACAAACAGTATGTACTTCATGATCTTGACACAGCCTCAGACTCAGACTGGTGGACTGGAAGTGTGAGCTGCTAGAAATACATTTTTAGAAATGGCCTTATCTCTAGCCCAAGGTTTTCTCCAGACAAGAAGTACAGAGTGGGAAAATTTAAAGATGCAAATGTGGGCACTACAGGCACTGGTAGAAATAAAAATAACATATCAGTTAATCATAAACTTTTCCTAAGATAGAGAGGTATTTTAAATTATTTCAGAGGGCAACCTTCAATTTAAAAATACATTTGGCCTTTGGAAGATGTGTAGTTATTTCCTTGTCTTGTTCTTACATGCAGCACCTGTTGATAGCAACAAAAAAAAAAAAAAAAAAGAAAAAAAAAAAGAAAAACAAACAAAGAAAAAAAAAAAACCACAAAAATATCTCTCAATGATGAGTTTGTTAAGTCCGTTCTAACAAATTCATTTTCTTGAGTTAATACACTTGTTTGTAGGAAAAATGTGCACAGATATTAATTCAAAGCCCAAAACAAGTACTACAGCTCCTTGGAGGAGTCCCTGGCCAGGGCTCGCAAATAATTGGTCAAGAAATGGAGTAGAAAGTTTATTTAGATTAGGTGAGAGAAATTAGAATTTGAAATTAGAATCAACGATACACTGAAATTCTTCTGTGGCAAAAATGAGAATTTCATTTTCTTGAGTCCTGGAGGACTGGTGCACACAGAGGTACTGTCCAGATAGAAATTTACCTTCATGCTTAAGGACAAGTCCAAGGCCAGGACTTCTAGCTGGCTCTCTGATAAAGAGATGGAACAATCTCTCTGTTCCCAGTGAAACAATGCTAAAAATGAGTTTTCTTACGGTCAGATGGAATTCCAGTTTAGGTATTTTAATTTGTGCCAATTGCCTCTTGTTCTGCTTCATGCTGGCCTTGAAGGTGTTATTTTGTCTGAAAGAGTCCTCTTTTGCCCAGCAGAGTGCAAAACAGGCATTATCTTGTGGGCGGTGTTGAAGGTTTGTAGCTGCTTTGTTTTCACTTAGGTAGATACAAGGTTGGTGAACATGAGAGGAGCTTTACGACGTACAGTTTAAGATTTCATCAAGTTCAGCTAACTAAGGAACTAAGCAGACAGTATATTAAAAATGGTGTGACCTTATAATTCTAAGTGATTCACTCTATCTAAAACACATTTACTTAGGCTAAATGACTAATATAAAACTTGAACTGGGGTCATCCAGTGATCTGTGAGAAGTAGAAGAAGGGAAGCAGGGGTTAGTAAGGGAAGAAGAAAGCCTTGGTAGTGAAGAAATCAGGGAGAACATGAAGGTTCTGTAGAGTTGGAGGCTGATGTTTAAAGCAGAATGTAAGAACGAACATGGAAGATACTCACTGAAACCACTAGAATAGTAGTCTCCAAACATTTCTGATCAGTAACATATTTCAAGTGTGTGTATATTTAATAAGTGATAACTATATAGATATAATACTGAAGTTCTAATGTTTTCTTCCCACAACCCGGTGTACTCTCTTGCACACTTTGGAGACCACTGCACTGGAACACTGTGAACCAGGAGCCTGTTGATTACAGATGCCAAAGAGCAAAGGATGCAAAACCCATCCTCAGACACTCTCCTGGCCTCCCGCAACAGGGGATTTATCGTTCTTATGTCAGATGGGGCGTGTTTCAACAAGCTCTTCCCAGACAGGATGGACTTGTGGAGAGAAAATCAACAGTCCCTCCACCGCACAGCTCTGTGAGATGTACAAGGACTAGCGTGAGAAATTCCTCCACTTCATGCTCCTGGGAAACCTTCTCTCTGCCAGCCCATGCTCACGCCAGATTTCCCTTTCCCAGGATCTTGCATCAGCCTGGACAAATGTATTTACTTTATCTCAGTTCAGTGGCCATAGAATCATAGAATCATTTTGGTTGGAAGAGACCCTCAGAATCATCAAGTTCCAACAGTTAGCCTATCTCTGGCACTAAACCATGTCCCTAAGAAACTCATCTACGCGTCTTTTACACACCTCCGGGGATGGTGACTCAACCACTACCCTGGGCAGCCTGTTCCAAGGCCTGAAAACTCTTTCTGTGAATAAATTTTACCTAATGTCCAATGTAAGCCTCCGCTGGTGCAACTTGAGGCCGTTGCCTCTCATCCTATCACTTGTTACTTGGGAGAA
Source organism: Patagioenas fasciata (assembly GCF_037038585.1). Classification (NCBI taxonomy): domain Eukaryota; kingdom Metazoa; phylum Chordata; class Aves; order Columbiformes; family Columbidae; genus Patagioenas; species Patagioenas fasciata. The sequence continues at coordinate 129,570,371 of NC_092520.1, forward strand.
GAGACCAACACCCTCCATGCAACAACCTCCTTTCAGGTAGTTGTAGAGAGCGATAAGGTCACCCCTCAGCCTCCTTTTCTCCAGGCTAAACAGCCCCATTTCCCTCAGCTGCTCCTCGTAAGACTTTTTCTCCAGACCCTTCACCAGCTTCATTGTCCTTCTCTGAACTCTCTCCTCATTGTCTTGCCCGTAGTGAGGGGCTCAAGATTGAAAACAGTATTCTAGGTACAGCCTCACTAGCGCTGAGTACAGGGCGATGATCACTTCCGTACTCCTGGCCACACTATTCTTGATGCACGTAAGGATGCTGTTGGCTTTTTTGGCCACCTGGGCACACTGCTGTCTCATATTCAGCTGGTTGTCAACTGACACCCCCAGATTCTTTTCCACTAGGCAGCTTTCCAGCCACTCTTCCCCAAACCTGTAGCGTTGCGTGGCGTTGTTGTGACCCAAGTGCAGGGCCCGGCACTTGGCCTTGTTGCACCTCATAAAATTGGCCTCACCCCATTGGCACACCACCCCTGGGTTTGTCTCTGCTCTGCCTGGTTTTCTCCCCTTGCCCCTTCAAACCTAGTTTTAAGCTCTTTCAATGAGCCCTGCTAGCTCCTGTCTGAGGATCCTTTCCCCGCTTTGAGACAGGTTCCTCCCATTTGTTGCTAGCAGGCCAGGTGTTATGTAAACCGACCCATGATCAAAAAACCAAAATTCTGCTGGGGACACCAGTTCCACAGCCAGGTATTGATCTGCCTGGGTCTTCCTCTATCATCCCTCATCACACCCTGCAACTAGGGGAGCAGAGGAGAACACTGCTTGTGCTCTTGATCCCCTAACCAGTCGTCCCAAGGCCCTGAAGTCCCGCTTGATTGCCTTCGGATTTCCCATTGCAGTCTCATTGCTGCCCACCTGAAAAAGTAGTAGTGGAAAATAATCTGAGGGCCTTACCAGGCCAGGAAGTTTTCTCTTCATGTCTTTAACCCTGGCCCCAGGGAGGCACCAGACTTCTCTAAGAAGTGGGTCCGGTCTGCATATCGAGCCTTCTGTTCCCTTCCCATGACAATGACCCATCTTTTTTTCCTTTATAGCAGCTGTTTTGATCGAGGGTGCAGATCGACTTGTCCTCTGCGGCACCCTCGACTTAGTTGAACCATCTTCCTCAATATTGTTGTTCGGTTGCACTTGCAGAGCCTCACGACTGTTGTGCAAGGGAATCTGGGAAGGTGGAGTAGTCACAGTGGAGACCCTCCTCCTTCTGCGTCGGGCAGGAACATGCTGCCATTGCCCCCTATCCCTTGAGTCACTAAGTTCCACCATGCGGAGAGTAGTGAGCCCTCTATACAATGCACCCTGTCTACCCACTGGGCCTATCCCAGGGAAGGTAGGGTGCAACTCCCAGTGGTCTTTCACTCTGCCTGATATTCCTCAACCTACTCACCTCTCCCTGGAGCTTTGTCACTCAGCGGAGGAGTCCCTCTACGTGGGCACATTGCCCATGGCTGTGTTCACTGATGCCATCCAGTATCGGCGTAGGAGCGGGGCGCACCCTGCAGCCTGACGCCTGGGTGACAGCGTCTTCCCACCAGATCTTGGTCTGGACAGCGGCATCACTTGTGTTGGAGGCCAACCTTACGGAAGACATGGCTTTCTGCCAGGTGGATACAATTACTCCCTGGCTGAGCTTCTCCGCCCTTCCTGCACGCCCTTCCATGCAAACTGCCACACAAGCTGCTATGTCCCGCTCTGTTTGCCACACTCCAGTTGCTAGCGCTCCCTAGGCTGTTTTTTATAGGCATGGTCACTGTGGCCCTGGCAATGCCCAGGCCTTATCAGTAACTCTCACGAGAGTTGGCGGTTCCTGGCACTTGCCTCGGCGTTCCCCTGCTTCGGGAAAATCCTCCTTGTGCTGAGATCTGCTGCTTTGCTGCAGACCACGTTGGCTCCAGAGCAGCTCCCCTCCGCAACTGAATGTCAATCATCCCTCCAGAGTTGTGGGATTTGATCTGCTGAGTTTGAGTTGGCTGTGTCGTAGCTGAACTCCTAAACGGTATCTGAATATGTGTTTTGTAATGTTGTTGGAGTGCTGAATAATTTTAGACAAACCCCATTTCTAGTTGGTTCTCTGATAAAGAGTTCTGGTTAGAATAAAGTCTCTTTGGAGCTTATTGTCTGTCTAAATTGACTTTTGGGGTACCTCCATGACAGAGGGTAAAGGGAAAACAGGTAAGGGATTACATGTGTTCATGGCCAGAGGATTACATGTGCACACCCAATTACTTTTCTCATTTGGCTAGGATGTCAAAATTTCACCATGCTGCATCTCAGCCCCCTGCAGGTTGCTCCGAAGTCTGGATCCTAGGTCTCTTGAAGTAATCCTTCAGGTATCAAAGTTCGTAGAAATAAACCATTTACTAGAATAGTACAGCAGCAGTGTCAGCTCGAGCATTTGTGCCTTCACAGAGGAGCTGAGCTGAGCATAGAAGTCCCTGGGAAATTACACCCTTACAGACCATTTCCCACCCCTCACACGATGATTCAGTCCAATAGTAATATTCGAGTCTGGGGTCCTCTTGCTTCTCATTGGATTCTTTGACTGCACTGAGACAGGTCGTTGTTTTGTTTAGCTGCAGACATTGTTGATGGTCCATAGCTGCTTCATGCTGGCCTTGAAGGTGTTATTTTGTCTGAAAGAATCCTGTTTTGCTCAGCAGAGTGCAAAACAGGCATTATCTTGTGGGTGGTGTTGATGGTTTGTAGCTACTTTGTTTTCACTTAGGTAGATACAAGGTTGGTGAACATGAGAGGAGCTTTACGACATACAGTTTAAGATTTCACCAAGTTCAGCTAACTAAGGAACTAAGCAGACAGTATATTAAAAATGACGTGACCTTATAATTCTAAGTGATTCACTCTATTTAAAACACATTTACTTAGGCTAAATGACTAATAGAAAACTCGAACTGGGCTCATCCAGTGATCTGTGAGAAGTAGAAGATCATCGCCATACAGACACCCTTGTTTGGCAAAGAGAGCTCAAAGTAGGCTCAACCAGGCTGCCACAGGTATGGAATTAAGTGGTTGGCTAGCAGTCAAATTGCATACAGTGAGAAAGGTATGCACGAGACTCATCTGCACTCACAACTTACTGTTGTTCAGTGTGCCGTTCTGCTTCCGTGTGTGTTTCCTAAAAGGGAGTTCTTGACCTGGCTACAGCTCAGACCCTTACTTCCTCTAGTGCCTGTAGCAAACTGTGGCTGATTTGGTTGGGCGGACAGGGGTCAAGTGCGTCCATCTTACATCCTCACAGAGAAGCAGGCAAATTATTGGTTACGTAAGTGACAGTGCAGTGGATTAAAAACTGACTTCACATCCAGTGCCAGAGGCTTGCAAGCGGTGGCAGATGGTCCAGCTGGAAGTCAGTCTGTGGTGGTTTACACCAGGGGTTGATACTGAGTTCAATACTGTTCAACACCTTCATTAATGGCCTATAGGATGGACGGAATATGCCTTCAGCAAGTTCACAGAGGATACAGAACTGAGGGGCGTGGCTGATACACCCGATGGTTTTGCCAGCATGCAGAGAGACCTCAACCAGGCTGGGGAACTGGGCTGAGAGGGGTCTCTCAGTGTTCCATGAGGGGAAGGGCAGGGTCCTGCATCTGGGGAATTTTCATGAGTATGTAATACTTTAGAGCATTTAACCAAGTTTGCGGCTGCTGGAAATTTGCACACATCTTGGGTGGAATTATCCCCCGTGTGCCCAGCACTGAATAAACATACCTTCTTTATAACCCCACAGGTTGTAAGTGATTTCCGCACCTCACCAGAACAATGGGACACAAAACTATGATCTGATTCTGTTCGTATATGGTGCCTATCTCAATGAGTCAGGCACCTGTCACTCTCTTAAGAGCTATCTCAGTGACAAAACATCTGAGAGTGTCAGGCACAAACCTCTCTGTCAGCAAACAGCACTTGTTCCTTCCTCCTTCCTCCTCTCCTCTCCTCTCCTCTCCTCTCCTCTCCTCTCCTCTCCTCTCCTCTCCTCTCCTCTCCTCTCCTCTCCTCTCCTCTCCTCTCCTCTCCTCTCCTCTCCTCTCCTCTCCTCTCCTCTCCTCTCCTCTCCTCTCCTCTCCTCTCCTCTCCTCTCCTCTCCTCTCCTCTCCTCTCCTCTCCTCTTTCTCGTGTCAGATTTCTTTGAAAATTCTCCCCATTCCCCATTTCACCTATTCTCTGCTTTTTCTATACTTTTCTTTTACTCAAATTCTCTACTTTTTTTTTTTCTTTTTTTTTAAACACAGCTCCACAGCCCATTGGTAACTGCGGCAGCAATTTCATGGACTTCCAATTCCTGTGTGAGCTGGGGTTAGGAGAACTTCAAGCCAGGTACAGGCAGCAGCTCCAGTGGCACAGGCACATGAACAGAGCAAGCTCTAGCAAGAGATTGTTTCATTCCGCAAGTAGAGTTTTCACCTGATAAACAGAAAAGATGTTTTGCTCCAGAGATGGCTCCCTGTAACTGACTGAAAGACTCCTGAAAATGAACCTGCAAAATCTTCCAAGATGGTGCTAGTTGAGAGGCACTATAAATAGTAAATATTTTTCCCAGCATGATATTCTCTGCCTCTTTTCTCCATACCATAGCCTATGGAAGTACCCAGAGAAACGTTGCACAGAGAAGAGGTGCCTGAAAGTCTTTATTATTTTTTTTGTTAATCATTTTTGTCTCTCCAGTCCCAAAACAGAAGGAAATGATGAGACAAACCAGGATGCATAGAACAAGAGAGTCTCAGTTTGCAGCCACAGTTGCTTCGATCCAGGAGACATAATTGCAAACCTTAGTGTAAACCCCAGGATAGCCTCTCTGCGCACATCCAATACCCCAAGAAACAATGCCCTGGAGCTGCCCGTCGCAGACTACTGGACCTCCGGAATCTCCCTGTGGAGATAAAAGATACGGTTATTCAGCAAATGGTATCAGCATGAGTGATGAGCCAGAGATCCCAGAAATCATGGGCATTCAACGAGTTCCACTGGGCTTTTTCCACACAGAAGTTCTAGAAAGGTCATTTCTGATTATGGCTCTACCCCTGATACTACTGTGCCTTACTTTAGCTCCAAGGGCACCGCAGCTAAGGATGAGTAAGCTGCCTGATTTTGACATATGCAGTCTTTGGCAGATGCTTAGGATATGTGTGCCTTAAACATTATTCTGCCAAATATGTCCTTGGAGTTAGGCACATGTAAAGGCAGAGCAATTGTGAAGTGTGTTCATTTTCCAGACTGCCCCGATCTTGACATACTGGTCATTTCATTTTTGGTGAGTCCAAAACTAAGGTTTGCGACCCAGGCTCTAAAGTCACTGTGATTACTATTGCCTCTCTGGTGCGGCACTCCCCCGTGTTCAACAGCCTGAGGTGCAGGAGGCGGCATAGTCTGCCTGTGGAGATTTAGGGCAGACTATCGTCTCAAAAAAGGGAAAATCACTAATTGAGTGGGAAAAAATCCAGCCTCACTCAATAAGCAACTTGCACCCTAAGTTTCTACTGTTGTTCAGGAAATCACCACATTCAGACATGCCAGCGCAGTGGGGATAACGTATTCCCTTAATATGATGGCCTCTTCTACCAGCAAAAGGCGGGAGAGAAACACATGGGAAAGGAGAGGTCGGAGTTTCACCTGGCAGGAATCTTTTCCTCCCTCCAGGAATCCTACACATATCATGTTGCTGGTAATTTCCCCAGGGTAGGCTCGGTTGCACTGGCTTGAGGTGAGTACAGGAGCATCCAGGCACTGCAAGTCATCTGGATACTGAGCTATGAGAAAATAGAGAGAGATGGTTGATGACATCTCTGAGCCCATTTCAGAGCCCAGAGAAGGTCTTTCTTAGCAGAAAAGTAATCACTGAACATCCTATTTTAGCCCTCGTCATTTTTCCTCTGGAGAGTTATTGCAGCATGGATTTCTTTTCTTTAGATGGAACAGATTCTATCCATGGGTCCACCATTTTACACTGCAGCCACATTTATTTTTCTGATACCTGGAAAATCATCAGCTGGCAAGTGTGGAGCTAAAAGCTTTTCTTGTAGCATGTATGTTGGAGGAAACCTGGGCCTCAGGAAAACCAACTGCTCCTCTGGTGCAGGTTTAGTTGTCACCAGTGGATGAGACATGAGTCACTGTCCACACCTCTGACCATTGGTGTAGGAGAAGGGAGCTCTCTTGTAGGCATTTGAGATTGACAGTCACAGATTTTGATCTTGTTCTCAGAGAACTGACAACTCTATGGACATCCGTTAAATTGCTAATGCTTGGCACTGCACAGCTGGTGGCACCAGGCCACAAAATTGATGGCAGTGTGAACATCCTGGTGACTGAAGTGATTCCATGTCTGCAACACAGAACAAGAGCAAGTACCTTATAAAGGCTTGCCTTTGAAGCACTTAGATGGTTACCATCCTACAGACACTGATCCCTCAAAAAGGCCTGTCCCACAGCACTTCTCTGTGCTTTACCCTATACTACTTGGACTTAATGGTGACATCTTAGAGCGTCTCCCAGGCCCTCATGATGTTGAACGTTCCCACAGAGTACTCACTGCCATAGCTGAGCAGGTTGCCCCAGCCAGAGATCAGGCATGTGGTGCCTGCGGCCACACAGCTGGTTGGCAGAGCAACTGTTTGGACAGCTCGGCTGAGCTGGGCTGATTTGGCGAGCTTGATGAGCATAATGTCGTTGTCCAGTGTTATGGAGCTGTAATTAGGGTGGCGGATGATTTTAGCTGCGTTAATGAACTGCTCTGTCGATTCTGTGAGTGCCAGGTTCTGTTTCCCAAGTTGCACTTGGATGCGACTGGAAAAGAGCAGGAATGGCATACACTTTACTGCTTCCGACAGGCAACGAGAAACCTCCCTGTCACCGTACGCACTCACTTCAACATCACTATTGGCGTAGCTGTTTTAATTCAGGTTATCCTTCTTGTCCTGCAATAAGTCCTGGGGGCCGACACTGAAATCTTACCCACTCCCAGTAGAGGTGGTGAATTTCTGCAGGTTTATTTTGTTGAGCTGGGACAAGTTAAATATATAACAGTACTTTGTACAAACATTCTGGAAAAAGGCAAACTGCTGTCACCCTTGCCTCATTCCTCTTCCTGTTCTCCAGTGGCTAAGTCTTACCAAGACTGATGCAATTATAAGAAATCACAGCCCATAACCTGCTGCTAGATTATCGCATTGTCATTTCAGAAAGTGCTCTGCTTTCAGAGAAACATCTGCAGAAGTGAAAAACCCCTTATGATGCCTTCTGCCAGCTTCCTGAATGAGCCACGCATGCCTTGGTTGCCTTCTCTCAGAAGGGAGTCACATATTTGGCTCTCACAGATCAGAATTCCTGCTAGAAGTGAACTGGAAGAAAGAAGTAAGTTATGGAAGAAAATATTCTTTTTCCACTCACCTCTTGTAGCAGTGAGCAGCTGAAACAACCCATTGACTGCTGATGAGGGAGCCTCCACAGAAGTGATAGCCAGAATTCAGGGACACCTGATAGGGGACAGAGTTCGCTGCACAGGTGTAGCCTCCGACGATCTTGTCATCATCATCGTCAGTGTTGACGGGAAAGGCAACTGAGAGATAAGGAGTGATGTATGTCAACATCTGGCGTAAGGAATCTTGTGCGCCTGCGACTGCTTGAGGCATCTCACCTGCAGGCTCTACTTCTGTAAAAACTCATGGGAGCAGTGGTGGGCAAGTGTAATGGACATTCATTTGCTGCTCCCGAAAATAAGGTGATCAGGCTTAGGTTGGCATCTCACGTATCTGCATCTAAAGCACTGACTGTTAGTCTCAGAGTGAACACAAGGACATAGAAAAGGTGATCTTGTTGGAACAGATCAAAGATATGTCTGTCCCACCATCCTGTTTGCAGAAGTGGTCAACGGTGGACTGAGTGTAAGTACAAAAAACAAGTTTGCAGTGATATTTCCTTGAACCACTTGCCCATAGTCCAAAAATTCACAGCAGCTTTAGGACTTCCTAAGCCAGAGGAATTATCTTTGTGCTTCATAGTCCTTAAGAGAGAGACAGTCTTTTTCTGAAGCTACGGACATGTTTCACTACTCCCGGGTCAAGAACCCCTACGAAGGTATTCGTTCCACATTTTGTGACAGAAGCAAGTATGAACAGACAGCAGCCAAAAGAAGTTACAGTGCTATGCCTTAAAACTTTTGCAAACTGAAAATGGACTTCACTTTCCCACAACAGACTACCTTGCAAATATCCTCAGAAAATGAGTTTCCTTATAAATTACAAGGGCAGAAGTAAAGAATGTACTCACCAGCCACACCAACAAAGGCGACAAACAGTATGTACTTCATGATCTTGACACAGCCTCAGACTCAGACTGGTGGACTGGAAGTGTGAGCTGCTAGAAATACATTTTTAGAAATGGCCTTATCTCTAGCCCAAGGTTTTCTCCAGACAAGAAGTACAGAGTGGGAAAATTTAAAGATGCAAATGTGGGCACTACAGGCACTGGTAGAAATAAAAATAACATATCAGTTAATCATAAACTTTTCCTAAGATAGAGAGGTATTTTAAATTATTTCAGAGGGCAACCTTCAATTTAAAAATACATTTGGCCTTTGGAAGATGTGTAGTTATTTCCTTGTCTTGTTCTTACATGCAGCACCTGTTGATAGCAACAAAAAAAAAAAAAAAAAACAAAAACAACCAAGAAAAACAAACAAAGAAAAAAAAAAACCCACAAAAATATCTCTCAATGATGAGTTTGTTAAGTCCGTTCTAACAAATTCATTTTCTTGAGTTAATACACTTGTTTGTAGGAAAAATGTGCACAGATATTAATTCAAAGCCCAAAACAAGTACTACAGCTCCTTGGAGGAGTCCCTGGCCAGGGCTCGCAAATAATTGGTCAAGAAATGGAGTAGAAAGTTTATTTAGATTAGGTGAGAGAAATTAGAATTTGAAATTAGAATCAACGATACACTGAAATTCTTCTGTGGCAAAAATGAGAATTTCATTTTCTTGAGTCCTGGAGGACTGGTGCACACAGAGGTACTGTCCAGATAGAAATTTACCTTCATGCTTAAGGACAAGTCCAAGGCCAGGACTTCTAGCTGGCTCTCTGATAAAGAGATGGAACAATCTCTCTGTTCCCAGTGAAACAATGCTAAAAATGAGTTTTCTTACGGTCAGATGGAATTCCAGTTTAGGTATTTTAATTTGTGCCAATTGCCTCTTGTTCTGCTTCATGCTGGCCTTGAAGGTGTTATTTTGTCTGAAAGAGTCCTCTTTTGCCCAGCAGAGTGCAAAACAGGCATTATCTTGTGGGCGGTGTTGAAGGTTTGTAGCTGCTTTGTTTTCACTTAGGTAGATACAAGGTTGGTGAACATGAGAGGAGCTTTACGACGTACAGTTTAAGATTTCATCAAGTTCAGCTAACTAAGGAACTAAGCAGACAGTATATTAAAAATGGTGTGACCTTATAATTCTAAGTGATTCACTCTATCTAAAACACATTTACTTAGGCTAAATGACTAATATAAAACTTGAACTGGGGTCATCCAGTGATCTGTGAGAAGTAGAAGAAGGGAAGCAGGGGTTAGTAAGGGAAGAAGAAAGCCTTGGTAGTGAAGAAATCAGGGAGAACACGAAGGTTCTGTAGAGTTGGAGGCTGATGTTTAAAGCAGAATGTAAGAACGAACATGGAAGATATTCACTGAAACCACTAGAATAGTAGTCTCCAAACATTTCTGATCAGTAACATATTTCAAGTGTGTGTATATTTAATAAATGGTAACTATATAGATAAAATACTGAAGTTCTAATGTTTTCTTCCCACAACCCGGTGTACTCTCTTGCACACTTTGGAGACCACTGCACTGGAACACTGTGAACCAGGAGCCTGTTGATTACAGATGCCAAAGAGCAAAGGATGCAAAACCCATCCTCAGACACTCTCCTGGCCTCCCGCAACAGGGGATTTATCGTTCTTATGTCAAATGGGGCGTGTTTCAACAAGCTCTTCCCAGACAGGATGGACTTGTGGAGAGAAAATCAACAGTCCCTCCACCGCACAGCTCTGTGAGATGTACAAGGACTAGCGTGAGAAATTCCTCCACTTCATGCTCCTGGGAAACCTTCTCTCTGCCAGCCCATGCTCACACCAGGTTTCCCTTTCCCAGGATCTTGCATCAGCCTGGACAAATGTATTTACTTTATCTCAGTTCAGTGGCCATAGAATCATAGAATCATTTTGGTTGGAAGAGACCCTCAGAATCATCAAGTTCCAACAGTTAGCCTATCTCTGGCACTAAACCATGTCCCTAAGAAACTCATCTACGCGTCTTTTACACACCTCCGGGGATGGTGACTCAACCACTACCCTGGGCAGCCTGTTCCAAGGCCTGAAAACTCTTTCTGTGAATAAATTTTACCTAATGTCCAATGTAAGCCTCCGCTGGTGCAACTTGAGGCCGTTGCCTCTCATCCTATCACTTGTTACTTGGGAGAAGAGACTAACACCCTCCATGCAACAACCTCCTTTCAGGTAGCTGTAGAGAGCGATAAGGTCACCCCTCAGCCTCCTTTTCTCCAGGCTAAACAGCCCCATTTCCCTCAGCTGCTCCTCGTAAGACTTGTTCTCCAGACCCTTCACCAGCTTCATTGTCCTTCTCTGAACTCTCTCCTCGTTGTCTTGCCCGTAGTGAGGGGCTCAAGATTGAAAACAGTATTCTAGGTACAGCCTCACTAGCACTGAGTACAGGGCGATGATCACTTCCGTACTCCTGGCCACACTATTCTTGATGCACGTAAGGATGCTGTTGGCTTTTTTGGCCTCCTGAGCACACTGCTGTCTCATATTCAGCTGGCTGTCAACTGACACCCCCAGATTCTTTTCCACTAGGCAGCTTTCCAGCCACTCTTCCCCAAACCTATAGCGTTGCATGGCGTTGTTGTGATCCAAGTGCAGGGCCCGGCACTTGGCCTTGTTGCACCTCATAAAATTGGCTATCAACAGGTGCTGCATGTAAGAACAAGACAAGGAAATAACTACACATCTTCCAAAGGCCAAATGTATTTTTAAATTGAAGGTTGCCCTCTGAAATAATTTAAAATACCTCTCTATCTTAGGAAAAGTTTATGATTAACTGATATGTTATTTTTATTTCTACCAGTGCCTGTAGTGCCCACATTTGCATCTTTAAATTTTCCCACTCTGTACTTCTTGTCTGGAGAAAACCTTGGGCTAGAGATAAGGCCATTTCTAAAAATGTATTTCTAGCAGCTCACACTTCCAGTCCACCAGTCTGAGTCTGAGGCTGTGTCAAGATCATGAAGTACATACTGTTTGTCGCCTTTGTTGGTGTGGCTGGTGAGTACATTCTTTACTTCTGCCCTTGTAATTTATAAGGAAACTCATTTTCTGAGGATATTTGCAAGGTAGTCTGTTGTGGGAAAGTGAAGTCCATTTTCAGTTTGCAAAAGTTTTAAGGCATAGCACTGTAACTTCTTTTGGCTGCTGTCTGTTCATACTTGCTTCTGTCACAAAATGTGGAACGAATACCTTCGTAGGGGTTCTTGACCCGGGAGTAGTGAAACATGTCCGTAGCTTCAGAAAAAGACTGTCTCTCTCTTAAGGACTATGAAGCACAAAGATAATTCCTCTGGCTTAGGAAGTCCTAAAGCTGCTGTGAATTTTTGGACTATGGGCAAGTGGTTCAAGGAAATATCACTGCAAACTTGTTTTTTGTACTTACACTCAGTCCACCGTTGACCACTTCTGCAAACAGGATGGTGGGACAGACATATCTTTGATCTGTTCCAACAAGATCACCTTTTCTATGTCCTTGTGTTCACTCTGAGACTAACAGTCAGTGCTTTAGATGCAGATACGTGAGATGCCAACCTAAGCCTGATCACCTTATTTTCGGGAGCAGCAAATGAATGTCCATTACACTTGCCCACCACTGCTCCCATGAGTTTTTACAGAAGTAGAGCCTGCAGGTGAGATGCCTCAAGCAGTCGCAGGCGCACAAGATTCCTTACGCCAGATGTTGACATACATCACTCCTTATCTCTCAGTTGCCTTTCCCGTCAACACTGACGATGATGATGACAAGATCGTCGGAGGCTACACCTGTGCAGCGAACTCTGTCCCCTATCAGGTGTCCCTGAATTCTGGCTATCACTTCTGTGGAGGCTCCCTCATCAGCAGTCAATGGGTTGTTTCAGCTGCTCACTGCTACAAGAGGTGAGTGGAAAAAGAATATTTTCTTCCATAACTTACTTCTTTCTTCCAGTTCACTTCTAGCAGGAATTCTGATCTGTGAGAGCCAAATATGTGACTCCCTTCTGAGAGAAGGCAACCAAGGCATGCGTGGCTCATTCAGGAAGCTGGCAGAAGGCATCATAAGGGGTTTTTCACTTCTGCAGATGTTTCTCTGAAAGCAGAGCACTTTCTGAAATGACAATGCGATAATCTAGCAGCAGGTTATGGGCTGTGATTTCTTATAATTGCATCAGTCTTGGTAAGACTTAGCCACTGGAGAACAGGAAGAGGAATGAGGCGAGGGTGACAGCAGTTTGCCTTTTTCCAGAATGTTTGTACAAAGTACTGTTATATATTTAACTTGTCCCAGCTCAACAAAATAAACCTGCAGAAATTCACCACCTCTACTGGGAGTGGGTAAGATTTCAGTGTCGGCCCCCAGGACTTATTGCAGGACAAGAAGGATAACCTGAATTAAAACAGCTACGCCAATAGTGATGTTGAAGTGAGTGCGTACGGTGACAGGGAGGTTTCTCGTTGCCTGTCGGAAGCAGTAAAGTGTATGCCATTCCTGCTCTTTTCCAGTCGCATCCAAGTGCAACTTGGGAAACAGAACCTGGCACTCACAGAATCGACAGAGCAGTTCATTAACGCAGCTAAAATCATCCGCCACCCTAATTACAGCTCCATAACACTGGACAACGACATTATGCTCATCAAGCTCGCCAAATCAGCCCAGCTCAGCCGAGCTGTCCAAACAGTTGCTCTGCCAACCAGCTGTGTGGCCGCAGGCACCACATGCCTGATCTCTGGCTGGGGCAACCTGCTCAGCTATGGCAGTGAGTACTCTGTGGGAACGTTCAACATCATGAGGGCCTGGGAGACGCTCTAAGATGTCACCATTAAGTCCAAGTAGTATAGGGTAAAGCACAGAGAAGTGCTGTGGGACAGGCCTTTTTGAGGGATCAGTGTCTGTAGGATGGTAACCATCTAAGTGCTTCAAAGGCAAGCCTTTATAAGGTACTTGCTCTTGTTCTGTGTTGCAGACATGGAATCACTTCAGTCACCAGGATGTTCACACTGCCATCAATTTTGTGGCCTGGTGCCACCAGCTGTGCAGTGCCAAGCATTAGCAATTTAACGGATGTCCATAGAGTTGTCAGTTCTCTGAGAACAAGATCAAAATCTGTGACTGTCAATCTCAAATGCCTACAAGAGAGCTCCCTTCTCCTACACCAATGGTCAGAGGTGTGGACAGTGACTCATGTCTCATCCACTGGTGACAACTAAACCTGCACCAGAGGAGCAGTTGGTTTTCCTGAGGCCCAGGTTTCCTCCAACATACATGCTACAAGAAAAGCTTTTAGCTCCACACTTGCCAGCTGATGATTTTCCAGGTATCAGAAAAATAAATGTGGCTGCAGTGTAAAATGGTGGACCCATGGATAGAATCTGTTCCATCTAAAGAAAAGAAATCCATGCTGCAATAACTCTCCAGAGGAAAAATGACGAGGGCTAAAATAGGATGTTCAGTGATTACTTTTCTGCTAAGAAAGACCTTCTCTGGGCTCTGAAATGGGCTCAGAGATGTCATCAACCATCTCTCTCTATTTTCTCATAGCTCAGTATCCAGATGACTTGCAGTGCCTGGATGCTCCTGTACTCACCTCAAGCCAGTGCAACCGAGCCTACCCTGGGGAAATTACCAGCAACATGATATGTGTAGGATTCCTGGAGGGAGGAAAAGATTCCTGCCAGGTGAAACTCCGACCTCTCCTTTCCCATGTGTTTCTCTCCCGCCTTTTGCTGGTAGAAGAGGCCATCATATTAAGGGAATACGTTATCCCCACTGCGCTGGCATGTCTGAATGTGGTGATTTCCTGAACAACAGTAGAAACTTAGGGTGCAAGTTGCTTATTGAGTGAGGCTGGATTTTTTCCCACTCAATTAGTGATTTTCCCTTTTTTGAGACGATAGTCTGCCCTAAATCTCCACAGGCAGACTATGCCGCCTCCTGCACCTCAGGCTGTTGAACACGGGGGAGTGCCGCACCAGAGAGGCAATAGTAATCACAGTGACTTTAGAGCCTGGGTCGCAAACCTTAGTTTTGGACTCACCAAAAATGAAATGACCAGTATGTCAAGATCGGGGCAGTCTGGAAAATGAACACACTTCACAATTGCTCTGCCTTTACATGTGCCTAACTCCAAGGACATATTTGGCAGAATAATGTTTAAGGCACACATATCCTAAGCATCTGCCAAAGACTGCATACGTCAAAATCAGGCAGCTTACTCATCCTTAGCTGCGGTGCCCTTGGAGCTAAAGTAAGGCACAGTAGTATCAGGGGTAGAGCCATAATCAGAAATGACCTTTCTAGAACTTCTGTGTGGAAAAAGCCCAGTGGAACTCGTTGAATGCCCATGATTTCTGGGATCTCTGGCTCATCACTCATGCTGATACCATTTGCTGAATAACCGTATCTTTTATCTCCACAGGGAGATTCCGGAGGTCCAGTAGTCTGCGACGGGCAGCTCCAGGGCATTGTTTCTTGGGGTATTGGATGTGCGCAGAGAGGCTATCCTGGGGTTTACACTAAGGTTTGCAATTATGTCTCCTGGATCGAAGCAACTGTGGCTGCAAACTGAGACTCTCTTGTTCTATGCATCCTGGTTTGTCTCATCATTTCCTTCTGTTTTGGGACTGGAGAGACAAAAATGATTAACAAAAAAAATAATAAAGACTTTCAGGCACCTCTTCTCTGTGCAACGTTTCTCTGGGTACTTCCATAGGCTATGGTATGGAGAAAAGAGGCAGAGAATATCATGCTGGGAAAAATATTTACTATTTATAGTGCCTCTCAACTAGCACCATCTTGGAAGATTTTGCAGGTTCATTTTCAGGAGTCTTTCAGTCAGTTACAGGGAGCCATCTCTGGAGCAAAACATCTTTTCTGTTTATCAGGTGAAAACTCTACTTGCGGAATGAAACAA
Organism: Patagioenas fasciata; assembly: GCF_037038585.1. NCBI lineage: Eukaryota > Metazoa > Chordata > Aves > Columbiformes > Columbidae > Patagioenas > Patagioenas fasciata. Next base: position 129,585,649 of record NC_092520.1, read on the forward strand.
TCTCTTGCTAGAGCTTGCTCTGTTCATGTGCCTGTGCCACTGGAGCTGCTGCCTGTACCTGGCTTGAAGTTCTCCTAACCCCAGCTCACACAGGAATTGGAAGTCCATGAAATTGCTGCCGCAGTTACCAATGGGCTGTGGAGCTGTGTTTAAAAAAAAAGAAAAAAAAAAAGTAGAGAATTTGAGTAAAAGAAAAGTATAGAAAAAGCAGAGAATAGGTGAAATGGGGAATGGGGAGAATTTTCAAAGAAATCTGACACGAGAAAGAGGAGAGGAGAGGAGAGGAGAGGAGAGGAGAGGAGAGGAGAGGAGAGGAGAGGAGAGGAGAGGAGAGGAGAGGAGAGGAGAGGAGAGGAGAGGAGAGGAGAGGAGAGGAGAGGAGAGGAGAGGAGAGGAGAGGAGAGGAGAGGAGAGGAGAGGAGAGGAGAGGAGAGGAGAGGAGAGGAGAGGAGAGGAGAGGAGAGGAGAGGAGAGGAGAGGAGGAAGGAGGAAGGAACAAGTGCTGTTTGCTGACAGAGAGGTTTGTGCCTGACACTCTCAGATGTTTTGTCACTGAGATAGCTCTTAAGAGAGTGACAGGTGCCTGACTCATTGAGATAGGCACCATATACGAACAGAATCAGATCATAGTTTTGTGTCCCATTGTTCTGGTGAGGTGCGGAAATCACTTACAACCTGTGGGGTTATAAAGAAGGTATGTTTATTCAGTGCTGGGCACACGGGGGATAATTCCACCCAAGATGTGTGCAAATTTCCAGCAGCCGCAAACTTGGTTAAATGCTCTAAAGTATTACATACTCATGAAAATTCCCCAGATGCAGGACCCTGCCCTTCCCCTCATGGAACACTGAGAGACCCCTCTCAGCCCAGTTCCCCAGCCTGGTTGAGGTCTCTCTGCATGCTGGCAAAACCATCAGGTGTATCAGCCACGCCCCTCAGTTCTGTATCCTCTGTGAACTTGCTGAAGGCATATTCCGTCCATCCTATAGGCCATTAATGAAGGTGTTGAACAGTATTGAACTCAGTATCAACCCCTGGTGTAAACCACCACAGACTGACTTCCAGCTGGACCATCTGCCACCGCTTGCAAGCCTCTGGCACTGGATGTGAAGTCAGTTTTTAATCCACTGCACTGTCACTTACGTAACCAATAATTTGCCTGCTTCTCTGTGAGGATGTAAGATGGACGCACTTGACCCCTGTCCGCCCAACCAAATCAGCCACAGTTTGCTACAGGCACTAGAGGAAGTAAGGGTCTGAGCTGTAGCCAGGTCAAGAACTCCCTTTTAGGAAACACACACGGAAGCAGAACGGCACACTGAACAACAGTAAGTTGTGAGTGCAGATGAGTCTCGTGCATACCTTTCTCACTGTATGCAATTTGACTGCTAGCCAACCACTTAATTCCATACCTGTGGCAGCCTGGTTGAGCCTACTTTGAGCTCTCTTTGCCAAACAAGGGTGTCTGTATGGCGATGATCTTCTACTTCTCACAGATCACTGGATGAGCCCAGTTCGAGTTTTCTATTAGTCATTTAGCCTAAGTAAATGTGTTTTAAATAGAGTGAATCACTTAGAATTATAAGGTCACGTCATTTTTAATATACTGTCTGCTTAGTTCCTTAGTTAGCTGAACTTGGTGAAATCTTAAACTGTATGTCGTAAAGCTCCTCTCATGTTCACCAACCTTGTATCTACCTAAGTGAAAACAAAGTAGCTACAAACCATCAACACCACCCACAAGATAATGCCTGTTTTGCACTCTGCTGAGCAAAACAGGATTCTTTCAGACAAAATAACACCTTCAAGGCCAGCATGAAGCAGCTATGGACCATCAACAATGTCTGCAGCTAAACAAAACAACGACCTGTCTCAGTGCAGTCAAAGAATCCAATGAGAAGCAAGAGGACCCCAGACTCGAATATTACTATTGGACTGAATCATCGTGTGAGGGGTGGGAAATGGTCTGTAAGGGTGTAATTTCCCAGGGACTTCTATGCTCAGCTCAGCTCCTCTGTGAAGGCACAAATGCTCGAGCTGACACTGCTGCTGTACTATTCTAGTAAATGGTTTATTTCTACGAACTTTGATACCCGAAGGATTACTTCAAGAGACCTAGGATCCAGACTTCGGAGCAACCTGCAGGGGGCTGAGATGCAGCATGGTGAAATTTTGACATCCTAGCCAAATGAGAAAAGTAATTGGGTGTGCACATGTAATCCTCTGGCCATGAACACATGTAATCCCTTACCTGTTTTCCCTTTACCCTCTGTCATGGAGGTACCCCAAAAGTCAATTTAGACAGACAATAAGCTCCAAAGAGACTTTATTCTAACCAGAACTCTTTATCAGAGAACCAACTAGAAATGGGGTTTGTCTAAAATTATTCAGCACTCCAACAACATTACAAAACACATATTCAGATACCGTTTAGGAGTTCAGCTACGACACAGCCAACTCAAACTCAGCAGATCAAATCCCACAACTCTGGAGGGATGATTGACATTCAGTTGCGGAGGGGAGCTGCTCTGGAGCCAACGTGGTCTGCAGCAAAGCAGCAGATCTCAGCACAAGGAGGATTTTCCCGAAGCAGGGGAACGCCGAGGCAAGTGCCAGGAACCGCCAACTCTCGTGAGAGTTACTGATAAGGCCTGGGCATTGCCAGGGCCACAGTGACCATGCCTATAAAAAACAGCCTAGGGAGCGCTAGCAACTGGAGTGTGGCAAACAGAGCGGGACATAGCAGCTTGTGTGGCAGTTTGCATGGAAGGGCGTGCAGGAAGGGCGGAGAAGCTCAGCCAGGGAGTAATTGTATCCACCTGGCAGAAAGCCATGTCTTCCGTAAGGTTGGCCTCCAACACAAGTGATGCCGCTGTCCAGACCAAGATCTGGTGGGAAGACGCTGTCACCCAGGCGTCAGGCTGCAGGGTGCGCCCTGCTCCTACGCCGATACTGGATGGCATCAGTGAACACAGCCATGGGCAATGTGCCCACGTAGAGGGACTCCTCCGCTGAGTGACAAAGCTCCAGGGAGAGGTGAGTAGGTTGAGGAATATCAGGCAGAGTGAAAGACCACTGGGAGTTGCACCCTACCTTCCCTGGGATAGGCCCAGTGGGTAGACAGGGTGCATTGTATAGAGGGCTCACTACTCTCCGCATGGTGGAACTTAGTGACTCAAGGGATAGGGGGCAATGGCAGCATGTTCCTGCCCGACGCAGAAGGAGGAGGGTCTCCGCTGTGACTACTCCACCTTCCCAGATTCCCTTGCACAACAGTCGTGAGGCTCTGCAAGTGCAACCGAACAACAATATTGAGGAAGATGGTTCAACTAAATCGAGGGTGCCGCAGAGGACAAGTCGATCTGCACCCTCGATCAAAACAGCTGCTATAAAGGAAAAAAAGATGGGTCATTGTCATGGGAAGGGAACAGAAGGCTCGATATGCAGACCGGACCCACTTCTTAGAGAAGTCTGGTGCCTCCCTGGGGCCAGGGTTAAAGACATGAAGAGAAAACTTCCTGGCCTGGTAAGGCCCTCAGATTATTTTCCACTACTACTTTTTCAGGTGGGCAGCAATGAGACTGCAATGGGAAATCCGAAGGCAATCAAGCGGGACTTCAGGGCCTTGGGACGACTGGTTAGGGGATCAAGAGCACAAGCAGTGTTCTCCTCTGCTCCCCTAGTTGCAGGGTGTGATGAGGGATGATAGAGGAAGACCCAGGCAGATCAATACCTGGCTGTGGAACTGGTGTCCCCAGCAGAATTTTGGTTTTTTGATCATGGGTCGGTTTACATGACACCTGGCCTGCTAGCAACAAATGGGAGGAACCTGTCTCAAAGCGGGGAAAGGATCCTCAGACAGGAGCTAGCAGGGCTCATTGAAAGAGCTTAAAACTAGGTTTGAAGGGGCAAGGGGAGAAAACCAGGCAGAGCAGAGACAAACCCAGGGGTGGTGTGCCAATGGGGTGAGGCCAATTTTATGAGGTGCAACAAGGCCAAGTGCCGGGCCCTGCACTTGGGTCACAACAACGCCACGCAACGCTACAGGTTTGGGGAAGAGTGGCTGGAAAGCTGCCTAGTGGAAAAGAATCTGGGGGTGTCAGTTGACAGCCAGCTGAATATGAGACAGCAGTGTGCCCAGGTGGCCAAAAAAGCCAACAGCATCCTTACGTGCATCAAGAATAGTGTGGCCAGGAGTACGGAAGTGATCATCGCCCTGTACTCGGTGCTAGTGAGGCTGTACCTAGAATACTGTTTTCAATCTTGGGCCCCTCACTATGGGCAAGACAATGAGGAGAGAGTTCAGAGAAGGACAATGAAGCTGGTGAAGGGTCTGGAGAACAAGTCTTACGAGGAGCAGCTGAGGGAAATGGGGCTGTTTAGCCTGGAGAAAAGGAGGCTGAGGGGTGACCTTATCGCTCTCTACAACTACCTGAAAGGAGGTTGTTGCATGGAGGGTGTTGGTCTCTTCTCCCAAGTAACAAGTGATAGGATGAGAGGCAATGGCCTCAAGTTGCACCAGGGGAGGCTTACATTGGACATTAGGTAAAATTTATTCACAGAAAGAGTTTTCAGGCCTTGGAACAGGCTGCCCAGGGTAGTGGTTGAGTCACCATCCCCGGAGGTGTGTAAAAGACGCGTAGATGAGTTTCTTAGGGACATGGTTTAGTGCCAGAGATAGGCTAACTGTTGGAACTTGATGATTCTGAGGGTCTCTTCCAACCAAAATGATTCTATGATTCTATGGCCACTGAACTGAGATAAAGTAAATACATTTGTCCAGGCTGATGCAAGATCCTGGGAAAGGGAAATCTGGCGTGAGCATGGGCTGGCAGAGAGAAGGTTTCCCAGGAGCATGAAGTGGAGGAATTTCTCACGCTAGTCCTTGTACATCTCACAGAGCTGTGCGGTGGAGGGACTGTTGATTTTCTCTCCACAAGTCCATCCTGTCTGGGAAGAGCTTGTTGAAACACGCCCCATCTGACATAAGAACGATAAATCCCCTGTTGCGGGAGGCCAGGAGAGTGTCTGAGGATGGGTTTTGGATCCTTTGCTCTTTGGTATCTGTAATCAACAGGCTCCTGGTTCACAGTGTTCCAGTGCAGTGGTCTCCAAAGTGTGCAAGAGAGTACACCGGGTTGTGGGAAGAAAACATTAGAACTTCAGTATTATATCTATATAGTTATCACTTATTAAATATACACACACTTGAAATATGTTACTGATCAGAAATGTTTGGAGACTACTATTCTAGTGGTTTCAGTGAATATCTTCCATGTTCGTTCTTACATTCTGCTTTAAACATCAGCCTCCAACTCTACAGAACCTTCGTGTTCTCCCTGATTTCTTCACTACCAAGGTTTTCTTCTTCCCTCGCTCACTCCCGGCCTCCCCCCAGCAAATTAGAATTCTGCTGACATTCTCAACCACGCTGGCCATTTTCTGTGTCTAGAATAACGAGCTTATCACCTGTCTAAATTGACTTTTGGAGTGCCTCTGTGACACCCTCTATGCCTCTTAGACATGTAGCATCGACCCAGTCTGAGACTAAGTTTCGATCCAGCCTCACCTAGGCTTCTCTCTAAGAAGGAGTTTAGAAAGCAAAGGAGTCCATTCTGAACCTCGTGACTCAATGGGAGGGCCTCCCTCTTCCCTTTTACATTTCCTGTCCCCGTATGTTTATCACTCTAAAACAACTCTCGCCCACTTCTGCTTGGCTTATTTCCTCCATGCAGTAAGTAATAGAATGAGCTGTGCTATCCAACTCCGTTAAGCCACACTTTTCTTAAAGTGATCTAAACACTGCTCTGCAGCAAGCAGGAGCCTAAATCACTCATCCACAACAGGATGTTACGGGAGACAGCATCAATGGCTCTATAAAAGTAGAGGTAAACCAGATCCTCTGCTCTCCCTTTGCCCACAAAGCTGATCACATCATTGTAGGAGGCAAAGAGGTTGGTTAGGCGTGATTTCTCCTTCATAACTACTTGCTGACTACTCCAAAACACCTTCTTGTCCCTCATGTGTTTGAAAATGCTTTCCAGGAGGATAGGTTCCACCACCTTGCCAGGGACTGAGGTAAGGGTGACTGGCCCATAGTTCTCCAGGTCTTCCTTCTTCACCTTCTTAAAGATAGGAGTGATAATTTCTCTCTCCCAGTCCTCAGGTAGCTTTCCTTTCCCCACGACCGCTCAATGACAATCAAGAGTGGCTTCTCAATCACACCAGCAAGCTCCTTCAGCTGTCATGGATGCAACCCATCAGGCTCCAGGTACTGTAGCTCCAGTTTGCTTAAGTGCTAATTAACCTGGTCCTCCTCCACTGAGGATGTCTTGCTTGTTCCAGACTTTTTGTCTAGTCTCAGGAGCCTGGGATTCCTGAAGGAAGGTCTTACTGGTGGAGATGGAGGCAAAGCCTCAGGGTACTGGTGAGACCCTAGCACTAGCACACACTTAGAAGTGCTCCTGATACTGGCAGTGCTCTGGGACCATTGCCTGCAGCACCGCAGAAGCACTGATGTACCGTCAGGGCTTGTTGACTCATGCACACAGCAGCATGCACTCTCTGGAGCTACGGCCGTGGCCTGGGCTTGCAAGGACAGACAACAACAGACTGCTTGCTTCTCCTTCCGCTGTCTGTGCTTGAGAAACATTGTCCACATTGTCCTCATCACATCCAGGGGTCCTGTGAAGGATGGACAAAAGGAGGTCAGGAAGGCTGTAAATACAGGGAAGAAGGAGGGTGGGAGAGAAGGGCAGGCAGTGGCAGTGAAAAAGAGGAATGGAAGGAGGGGAGGGAAAGGAAAGAAGTTGAAATAATGGATGGTGACAGGGAAGGAAAGAAAGTCAGGATAGAGGAAAGTGGAAAGTGAGGAGGAAAGGCAGTAAAGTTGCAAAAATTAGGACTTATAGCCAGGAGCGAAGCAGGAAGGCATACCAGAAAGGGAGCAAGAAAGAAGACAGGAGAGATGGAAGGCATGAAGCTAGGAAAGAACAAAGGCAGAAAGGAAGATGGGAAAGGAAGGCTGGCAGGAGGGGAGGAAGAAAGTCTCAGCAAGTGATAGCCATATCTTGTGTGGCTTGGTGTTCCTCGCCTGCAGGACAGTGCTCTGTCCCCGGATACCAATGAGAATTGGGATATGTCGCGTACATCAGAGCGTTCAGGTTAGCGTTGCAATTTGGGGACTGCTGCACACAGAAGCGTGACCATTCCCTGGAGACCAGTGGGGCCAAGAGACCAACATGTACAGGGAAGTGCTCAGTAGCATGGTCCTGACGGTGTTCCAGAACTCGCAGTGTCTTGAGAAAGGTACTGTGCTGACCCCTGGGTGACCTGTGCTCTTGGAAACCACAGCATGAGAAATCCCCTCAAAGCCCATAGACACACAAGCACAGGCAGGAGTGCTCCATCCCACAAACCCTTGCCAGACTCACCTCCAGGTAAGCCTTGGCTTTCCAGCTGGTGGAGAAGGAGAGGGCTGTGGGAACTATTCCACAGCCTACTTACCCATGATGTAGTGTAACAGGCTGAAAGGGAGAAGAAATGGAAGAGAATGAAGGAAATGGGACACGGACAGATGTGAGAGAAGACAGAGAAGAAAGGGGAAGCGGACAGAGAGAAAGAGAGTAGATGAGGAGAGTGAGAAGCAGTCTGTAGATTGCAGAGAAATGAAACAAAGCACTGAGTTTGAGGGACAAGGGGCTAGCGAGGCCCTTCAGTCTACCATCCCTATTGAGGCAGGGGATAGAGAACCATGTGGTAGCAAAGACAAAAGGGTTATTGATGTGTTAGAAACCAGAGAATGTGGGCAGCATGGGCAACAAACAGGAGGAGCTGGAAGCCATTACGCAGCAGAAAAACTACAATGTACTTGCCATCACAGAAACATGGTGGGATGACTCGCACAGCTTGAGTGTTGCATTGGATGGCTATAAACTCTTCAGAAGGGATAAGCAAGGGAGGAGGTGAGATAGACCTGTATGTTAGGGAGTGTTTTGGTTGTCTAGAGTTTCATGAGGGTGACAATAAGGTTGAGTGTTTATGGATAAGAATCAGGGGGAAGGACAACAAGGCAGATATCCTAGTGGGAGTCTGTTACAGACCACGCAACTGGGATTAAAAGGCAGATTAAATATTCTGCAGGCAGATAGAAGTAGTCTCGCGGTCACTAACCCTTGTTCTTGTGGGGACTTCAACCTACCATATGTCTGCTAGAAATACAACGCAGCAGAGAGGAAACAGTCTAGGAGGCTTCTGGACTGTATGGAAGACAACTTCCTGACGCAGCTGTTCAGTGAGCCGACTAGGGAAGGTGCCCCACTGGACCTGTTTGCCAACAGAGAAGGACTTGTGGGCAATGTGATGGTTGGAGGTCACCTTGGGCATACCAATCATGAAATGATCAGGTTTTCTGTTCTTGGAGAAGTAAGGAGGGCAGTCAGCAGAACTGCTGCCTTGAACTTCCAAAGGGCAGACTTTGACCTGTTTTGGAGGTTGGTTGGCAGAGTCCCTTGGGAAGCAGTCCTGAAGGGCAAGGGACTCTAGGAAGGCTGATTGCTCTTCAAGAAGGAAATCTTAGCGGCATAGGAGCAGGCTGTCTCCACGTGCTGAAAGACAAGCTGGCGGGGAAGAAGACAGCCTGGTTGAACAGAGAGCTTTGGCTAGAACTTAGGAATAAAAGGAGAATTTATAACCTTTGGAAGAAGAGGTAAGCAACTCAGGAAGACTACAAGGATGCCGTGAAGTTATGCAGAGAGAAAATTAGAAGGGCCAAAGCCCAACTAGAGCTGAATCTGGCTACTGCTGTAAAAGGGAACAAAAAAGGGAGGGCAAAGGAGAATCTCCACCCACATCAACAGAGGATGAGGGAAAGGCTGAGGTTTAAAATGCTTTCTTTGCCTCAGTCTTTAATAGTTATACCAGTGGTTCTCCAGGTACACAGCCCCCAGAGTCAGAAGACAGGGACAGGGAGCAGAATGAAGCCCCAGCAATCCAAGGGGAAATGGCTAGCGGTGTGCTATACCACTTAGACATGTACAAGTATATGGGGCCAGGTGGGATCCAACCAAGGGTGCTGAGGGAGCTGGTGGAGGTGCAAGAGGAGAAAATCATGTACTGTCCAATATAGGCCTGTGTGTGCGCTGGGGGCAGATCCCTTTTTACATGGGAGGGTTTGTGCTATGCTGCTTCAGCTTTGGAGTCACTGTGGGTCTCCCTCAGCACAGAAATAGGTGCCTGAGTCATTGAGAAAGGCATGATCTATCTCCACAGATAAGTGGCTCCCCTTAGTCCCATAACTCTTGAAGTGGTTTCTGTATTCGTTCTCAATCTCTGCCATGCCACCTTCCACTGAGTATACAACCAACTGCAGAGTGGCATCCTTCCCCAGGGGCAGTTTGTACCAGTACATGGCTGAGAATGCATTAACCTTTTTGGAACAGTTCAGTGTCACAGAGTCTCCCTCTCGGACAATTGTGTCTGGTGATTGCTGAAGGGCCTGACCTAGAAAGAGAATGGAAGATATGTGAGGAGTGAAACGTTGTAGGGGACGGGAAAACACATCCTTGAATTGTGACATGGGGTGGGGTGACATAAGGATGTCAGCAAGCTACGGGACAATGCCCTCTTTCTCTGAGAGAGACACATAGGTGAGAAAAAATACCACCAAAACTTCCTTAATGAAATACTAAAACAAAACAAAAAAAAAAAGTTAATTAAATAGTCTCAACTGAAGTATGAAACTATGACAGAAAAAGCAATTCACAGATTCGTAGAGTTTTCCAAGTTAAGAGGTTCAGAATAAGCTCACCTTGTTCATTGCACATCATCCCCCTGGAAGTCTTGGAGAATGAGGCAGTGCCAACAACCGTGCACACAGCTGAGGCAGCGGCATTGGCTGCAGTGCACCTGTTCAAGCAGAAGGGAAGCTCACTTACCTGCATGGACCAGCATTGCCCCAAGGAACCAGTGGAAAACCATGGAAAAAGGCCACCTCCTGACAGTGGCAGCGCAGGTAGCGAGATGTGTGAAAAAGGGGAGTCTCTTTGCAGGTGGGCAAAGCCCTGAGAGAAAGCTTGAACTGTGAGAAGGCCACTGGCTGTCTGGGAACAGCAGGGAAGAACACCTGCATGAAAGCATGAGGTGCACTTACTCTACTCTACTGGCTTCCTCCTGTGTGTGAGCACGTGTCTGCGTAGGTGGGAGAGAAGAGTTACCACAGGAGCATGTTGGGGCTGCGTGGCAGCCCAAGCGTGTGCACAGCAGAGAGATCCACAGATAGGCACCGAAAGAAGGAAGAGGAAAGAGCTCAGGAACATCTGTGCATGTCTACACCCCTCAGCTGAGACTGCTGCCTAGACATCCCCACACTCACAGACTCACAACACTGCAAGCTGCGATGTGGCATCTTCTATGCTCATCACAGTGCTGCTCATCATGTTGGCCAGCTACAGGAAAGGCTGCTGACCTGTTATCCTGGTGTCTGTTGTATGGTGACAGGGAGAAGACAAGAGAAAAGGCTTCCATTGGCTCTGCACTGAGGCTTCCTTTTAGGAAACTGCACCACAGAGCGATTGCTGATGACAAGGGTATTCACCGTGTGATAGACTGGTACAGACTTATTTTCTCTGTGCCAGAGAAGAGCTTATGCTCTGCTTCTTACAGCATTGTGCCAAGGAGCAGCAGGTTGAGGATGAACATCTTCCTCTCTATATGGGACTCAGCCTTATTCACCAACCAAAGGCTGGGGGAAATGGCCACAGTCAACAAGTGAGGCTGGCGTTTTTTTTACACAGACCTGACAGAGCCTCTGCAGATGTGTGCCATGCTGTGGGTCCAGCAAAGTAGGGCAGTGGAAGGCTGACTCATGCGAGAGAGCAAGTGATCAGGCTGCTCAAGTCTGTCATGGGCTTTGCAGTGAAGATGTTCCCATGTGTCCTTTTAGCAGAAGGGTACAGCAATGTCTCTAGCTCCTAGAGCCTCTGTTGCAAGTCCAAGTGTGTCCCATTGCATTTGTTCCCATGAACTGCCTACAGGAGATTCAGGAATGACAAAAGATTTCTCAAAAGAAAAGGGAGAGAATAAGAAAGAGTGTAGGCTAAATTGTGCAGGAAACAGGAAGAATCCCCGTGCATACTCAAGAACCCCAGCACTCCAGCTGAGAGAAAGCTGTGCTTGAGGTGTCCATGCGAGGGATCTCCATTTTCCACGGGTTTCTCTGGTCTGTGCAGGTGGCAGACCCGTGCATTAGGAGCCTTGCAGAATACACAGTATGAGACATGTAGAGTGATCTGGAACAGGCCATGTCTGCTCTGTCAGGTGTTGTGCTTAGGGCTCGAGAAGCCCATATGTTAGGACATGAAACTGCAGTGTGGAAACCAACTGCAGTGCCCAATGCAAGCCTGTGCCACACACTGATGTGTGTTCTGACATGTGCAATGCAGCTTTCAGGCCTGTGCTGTGCTGCACATATCCCTTGGCCAAAGGAGAACCTCAGACAGGATGTTGTAACAGAGGAGCATGTGAGGAGCTCCCACTTGTTACTGGCTTCTATGCCACCTGCCTGGCCTTGCCTTTATCTGAAGGTACCTCAAGAACATCCCACGTGAACCTCCTTTGTGTTTGACAGTGCAAATGATGAGTGGTGGAAAATGAGAGGATGAGTGTACTCATGCGGATTGAAGAAAGACAGAAGGAGGAAGGTCAGGAAAGGAAGAGGGGCAGAAAAGGAAGGGTGCTTGACAGAAGTGAATATAATGTAAATGAGAGTTAAATGAGAGGCAAAGAGGAGTTGGGTGGCAAGGAGAGAAAGCAGGACAAATAAACTCACAGAATCTGAGAAGAGAAGGTAAGACTAGGAAGCAGAGGAGGTAATGAGTGGAAAGGGATCATTGTGCTTTATGCAGCACCAAATAGGAGGAAAGCAGGTCCCTTTTTGTGCAGGGGGTGGAGGATTTTGTTTAGCTTCCTCAGCAGCTTAGCCACTGTGTTTCACTCTCAGCGCAGTAATACGTGCCAGAGTCATTGACAAAGGCATGCTCTATCGAGAGGGTCATCCCGTCTCCTTGTATCTCACTGTTCTTGAAACGGTCTTGGAAATCCTTCTCGACATCTGCTTTACCACCTTGATACACAGAAGCCACTAGGGTCAGCCTGGAGTCCTTCCCCAAAGGCAGCTTGTACCAGCACATAAATGTGCTGGAGGATTGCTTCTTGGAACATCTCAGATCCACGGGCTGGTCTTGTTGTATCACTGTGTCCGGGGACTGTTCGAGAGCCAACGCTGAAAGGCAAAAGAAAAAGTGTTGAGGAGGAAGAAAAAATGTGAACTAGGCACTGTGAGTTGGTAAAGAGGATGAGAAAGAACAGAGGACAGTCTAAGGAGCAGATGAAGGGGTGAAACAGCTCTTCAGATCAGCAGATGATTTTCCAATCTGTCTCCCATAGGCTAGAAAAATTCCTGGGCAGTTTGTGTCAAAAAAAGAACCATTTTGGGGGCTGTGCACAGACAGCCAATGCAGGAGATTCAGGAATTCCTGCCCGCTTCATTCATTGTCCATCCTCAGCACTGAAATCCCTGGGTAATGAAGCAGTGCCAGCAACCAGGTATGTAGCTGGGACAGCAGCAATGGAATCCATGTAGGTTGTCATGGGGAGTTCAGTTCACTTACCCATAGGGGCCAGCATGGCCACAAAGAACCAACAGGGAGCCATGGGGAAAAAGCTCCTGTCCTTTCAGGGACCTGCCTTTTGTAGCTGCCCAGAGATATGTGAAGACAAAGCACTGAGTGAGGAAGAGACAAATTGGGGTTGGGCAAGGACGTGATATGTGAGAAAGGATTGGCTGGGGACACTACTGTCACAGGGAAGTATAAACCCTGCAGAGATGGAAGGGGGCTGGGAGAAGGGGGTGGTATCAACAGAACTATGCTGAGCTTGCATGGGAGTCTATGTCTAAGGCAGAGGAATACTGAGAGTTCCCCTTCTTCTGAAGCCCTTGAGATATGGAAGAATAAGGTTTGAAGGACACACCTAGATCCCTTGCGTTTTCCCTCTCTTCCCCACCCATAGCTTTTTCGTTTTCTTGGTAGGTGTTGGATTTTTTTGTTGTTGTTGGCTGTTTTTTGGGGTTTTGGTTTTTTGTGTGTGTGTGTTTTTGTCTCTTTCTTTGTTTGTTTGTTGGGGGGGGGGGGTGCTGTTTTGGGCTGAAGGGTTTTTTTGTCATTTTTTTTAAATTACTCACTGTGCAGGGGCTTTCTTTCTCTTTTTGCTGTGAGTACAGTAATTAATGTCAGCGAGAAGCAGGACCAGGAAGAACACTAAAAGAGCTCAAGAATTCTGCCTGTAGCTTCCAGCCCTCCTGCAGGGAGCTGTTAATCAGTTTCTCTGATTCTCTGCAGCAGAGTTGGGAAAGTTCCTGAACTTCACCAAGGAAAGATTTTAATGGAGATCTCAGCTTCACCATGCTATCCCTACCCATAGCACCCCTCATTCTGGGATCAAGAGAGTCAGGGAAAAAAAAAATAAATTTAAAAAAAAAAAAAAAGACAAAAAAAAAGCCAGAACCCCTTTTCCTGGCTGCCTGAGAATAGAGTGTGCCCAAAGTGCAAGGCATGAGTGAGAAGAGGTGCTGAGGATTTGGGCCACGGTGGTCTTTCTCCAACTTCCTTGCTGAAGGGCAGTAGCCCAAGATTTTCTGGAGATAGTTTCTCCCTGTGACACTGAACCTAGCTGTTGAGCATTGGGTGCCTCAACCTGGTGCTGCCTCTGGGGTGAGGACTTCTGGCAGCTCTGCTCCAGGAGCACACTTTGTTTGGCAAATTCAAAGAGTGCCCAGGGACTGAAACCATCTGTGCCATTGCCGCCTCTGCCCTGTGAAACAGCCTGCCCAAGGTGATTTCCCTTGTTCTGCAGGATGGAGCTTGTCCTCCAGCGGCGTGTGAGTGGTTCCACTGGAATGTAGCCAGTGAGAATTCTAGAGTTTTGAAAGCAGCTGTGTAAGGCAATTTCATTCACATATGCTCTACCATGGACACCTCTCTGCTGTTCTGTTCACAGGCTTAGGAGATTCAGGTCGCTGGCATCCTCATCCTTTCCAGAGTATCTTCAAGTGTTTCTGCTCAGAAAACACCCATAAGGTTTGTTCTAAATGGGGCAAACATAGCACACGCTGGCTGGGGACCCCAATGAGCACAGGCATGAATAGCTTGGAGAATGGCAAGCATGAAGCCAAGCAATAAATGACACAGGTCTTTGCCATGCTGAGGCCTGATGGCAGTGCCTTTTCTTCCTCTAAGAGCTGTCAGACACTGTCTGGAGCTCTACATGGGGACAGGGAAGAAAAAGCAAGTGCATGTCAGCTAGGATCCATGGTGGTACCCCTACCTCATGATGATGGGAAGGAGAAGGCTAGTGGAGTCTCACAACTCAGCGTTTCTCTGCAGGAGAAAGTTCAGTGGAAGACGTGAGGAAATGGTATGCAGGTGCTAAGCAGGAGATGCTGAATCTGGTGGAGACAGTGGAGTTGCACAGTTCACTTGCATGCCAGACAGCATCTCCCTTTCCCCACAGCCACATCATGAGCTGGAGAACCTCTGATTAGGCCTGTGCCTCAATGTCCATGAAGGATCTTTGCTTCTGTCCTTGGTGGACTGCCAAAATATACCTTAGCATTAGCTTCCCCTGGGGATTTGCACTTTCTTTTGCTATTCAGCGACACTAGAGATAAAGAAGCGTAGGCAAGTCAGGGCAACAAACAGCAGGTGATGCAGTGGGTTGGCCAGACCAGATACTAGGAAACAACCGAAATACAGGCCAGGCATTTGGCTTCAGGTAATTCTGGGATTGCCTTCTCCTGAAGGTTTGTGACCTTGATAAGACCATGTCTGCAATACCTGGGTTTGTGGTTTGCAAGCTTGTTATTCCCACAGCGTTCCCAATGAATTCAAATATTCTATAAGCACACTTGTTAGTTTTTCTTACTTGGCATACACTGCTTTAGAGTGATTGCTTGGTTTGCCTCAAAATCCTAACGAAACCCCGTAT
Source organism: Patagioenas fasciata (assembly GCF_037038585.1). Taxonomy (NCBI): domain Eukaryota; kingdom Metazoa; phylum Chordata; class Aves; order Columbiformes; family Columbidae; genus Patagioenas; species Patagioenas fasciata. The sequence continues at coordinate 129,600,691 of NC_092520.1, forward strand.
GCTCCTCTGTTGGTGTGTCACACTTATAGTGGGTTGGAAAAGAATATGATTTAAGAGATCAGTGATAGTTTGCAATACTTCTGCTTGTTGCATTATAAAATATAATGGTGCATGATAAGCAGGAAGCAATGTTCAGTTTATGTGAATTGTACTTCTCTGTTGTTGTAATAAGCAATTCTACCTTTGAAATCCACAGGAGGACAGAAACATTCTAACTGTATGCTGTTAGATCATTAAGGATGTAAGCCACTGCCCACCACCTGAGTTATACCCTGCCCATTCGTCATTCTCAGCTTCAGTCAGCTGCTTTCCCTTGCTCCCTGGCAGGATACAGCCAAACAAGTCATGTGCTGTCCTTTTAGTTTAGAAGGGATAAAGTTGATTTTCCTTACTACGTCACTGCAGACTACAGTCAATTGGTGTGGCCCACATTCAGAGAGATTAGACTTTGTTCCATTTCTTTGTTCCATTTCAAGTTTAAACAGTGATATTACACTCATTCCTTGCTTTAAAACCCAGCAACATTCAAAGGGAAGTGATCTGACCTGTTATATAGTAGACACACAAATTGAACAACACCTCCAGCGATGGATTGGAAAATGTTCTCTGTCTACAGTCCCGGGAGATTTCTGAGCTACTCTGCTCCTTGTTCACTCACAGATATCAGCGCTTTTGCGTCAACCTAATAGAAATTGCATAGCAGCCCTCCTCACTCCCTCCAAGTTGCTCTGTTTCCTATAGCAATCATTTGTAGCCTTGGTTTCCCATCTGTAGTTCTCCACAAAGTCAGAGCCTCATGCTGAAGGGAGTGGAGAGTTATACATGGAGGAAGCGGAGGCCTGACTTCATCTTTTGAGAATGCAACATCGGGAGGAAATTACACCGTGTTTGAACCATAAGAATCCTCAGATATGTTGCACCCACCCCTCCTCTCAATTTACCCTGGGAAAACTGTCCTCCAGTGCCCCTCCAAGTTTATTTATTTCATGCAACAGTGAAGTGGTTTTTTTCTTCTTTTCCCTGAGGACTATGTGGCTCTGGGAGTGGGAAGGACTGCCTCGATGCTGACTTTCTCAGCCTACTTCTGGGAGGCCAAGCATGTCTGTGGATTAGGGGTATTGGCCCAGACACCTGGTTTTGCTTGGAGGACAGTGGGTTTGGAGAATTAGAGCAGAGCATGCTGAGGAAGAGGAGGGGGTTTACAGACAGATGGAGGAAAACCCTTCCACAGTCACTTATGGCGAAAGGGTCTGGGGGGCAGTTTTTGATTAACCAATAGTATATAGCTGTCAGGTGAGCAAACATCCCCCTCTTGGCTCGGGGAGCTTATGTTGGGCAAGGGGGCAGAGGGTTTCACAACCTCAGGGGTTAGTGTATAACCAGGCACAACTGCTGGGGGAGTTGCTGGGAGAGGGTGGGGGAAGGGCACTGAGTCTAGGACTCAGCTTTTGGAGCATCTCAGTGGAGTGCTGAATCTCCATGAGGTGGCAGATGCTTGCTGAGCCAGGGCTGGAAGCCCCTCTGCATGCTGTGAAGGAACTGGGTGCAGATCGGCGATGTGAAGGGATTAGTGACACAGAGAGGGGCAGTCCTGAGCTAAAAGTTCCATTTAGCAGTTAGTGGTGCCACCTTGTGGTCAAAAGTCTTAACTGCACCGGTCCAACTACACGTTCTCTTTCCAGCGACTGATTTTTACAGGACAAATAAACCTCCCGGCACGTTACACGGGAAATTTGCCTGCACTCCATCTCAGAGTGCATTGCTTCTCCGTTGGGAAAGAAGTATTGCGGCTGGGCATAAAAGGAACAGCAGCTCCAACCTCGGGGTTCCTTCTGGCTCTGGGCATGAAGCAGATAACCACAGTGACACACAGAAAGGAAAGCGAATATTGAGAAGCCAGATGCCTGGGTCTTGTCTTCAGCTTTTGTGTGGACAGTTTTCGTTCCTGGATGTTAATTACTTGTCCTTGTCAAGACAGGACCAAGGCTATGTCCAGAACAGGGGACTCTGTCCCAGTCAAGAGAAGCTGCTAAATTAATGTATACTTTGATTAAGTTACAAAGGACTTATCCATTGTTAACCAATGACATGAGATATGCTTTCTAACCACTTGCAAAATGAGGGGATATTTTTCAAGTTTTAGATCTTCCTACATGACAAGCTGGAGACAGAAGATTAAGTTGTCTAGAAGCAGGGTGCTTAGCTTATATTGGACTAGAAATTAATAGATGTAAGTAAGAAACTAATCAATTACTTATGTAAGTGTGTACTTGCTGCGCTTCTGAGAAGATTTGCCAACATGGAGAGGTTGATCAGTGGACACATGTAAAGACCCTCTGAAGACCTGCTGAAACAGACTGAATGTCCTGCAAAAAGAAGCTAGATGACAGCAAAGCCCATGAAATAACTAACTTCAGTCTAACTCTAGGTTTATGCAATTACTTAGTATAGATGTATTGTATGTTAAAAATTCCTCCAAATTGTAATGAATATGCAATAATTGTGTGAATATAAGCAATGCAAGAGCAGTCGGTCCTTGGAGCACTTATGAAGGAAAACAGGCAGTGCTGTTAAAAAAAAGAATGCTTGCTTAACAGTAAGTTCATACCTTTGTTTCACCAGGCATGTCTTTGGATATCAGCAAAACACCCTCCACACCTGTAAGATGGGCACAATTATCACAAAAGCAAGACTTTTAATTCCTCACACATAGAGATTTAATCCATCTAGTACAGCCTGGTTACCCGCATTGCTCCCTCCTCTATTCCCTCACTTCTATTTCACTAAGTCCTAGTATCTCCCTACAGACGGGAAGAGGATCCCAGCATTCAGGCACTCAGTTCCCTCCACATGTAGAGTGTTCCTAATGGCCCAGACAGTGCCAGAAATGAGAAACCCATTTCCCTGGGCATTTTATGTGGCCATCCATATATAGGCAGGTTCTTCTCCACCCTGACCCTATTAAGGTATTGACAATGACTCTCTCCTCCTATCCTTCTGTAGTCATTACCACTTAAAGAACGAATCCTGTGGGCGATTGCTAACCTAAACATATGTGAATCCTGTCAACAATTGATCAGTTTCAGGTCAGTCTGTTCTTTTCACCTTAGACATCCTGAAGCCTGAGCGATTTTTTTTTTTATATATATATCTCAACACTGTCAGATGGTGTCCTTTAGATGAAGTTTGCTCATTATAGACTGATTATAATACTAAAAAGCACTCCCACAGGACTGAAGATGGCAACCCAGCATGAGACCTCTCCCCAGTGATTGTGCATAGTACTACAATTATTGTGTAACCAATAGGCAAATGTGTGACCAATTGGCTCTTTAGAACTGCCCTGAGGGTGTCAATGTAGCTATAAGATTTTGTATAAAATGACTGTGACTTTTGTTGCTGGCATGCTGGCTTTCTAGTATCTAGACTGTGCAACTCTGAAATGAAGAATATCTCTGTTTTTAAGATTGGCTCATTGCATGCCAGGAATGGACTCGCACTTCAGCAACAACATCTCCATTACCTGTTTCCCTGACAGCTCCAGGATTCTTGATCTCCAGATAAATGAATCTCAATCCTAGGCCCTGAACCTGTTACAAAACACTCCCTGCAGCAGGTCTGCGAGAGGAAAGAAGTAGCTGGGAAACTATGTTTGGGGATGAGGGGGGAAATGAACAGATTGGACACAAACGAAAACTTGTGCGTGGATGTGTATGTACTCATTTCACTGCACACGCACACTGGTAGTTAGACATCATGGCACACACACATACATACTCCTATATGCTCACAAGGCTTCATACACACTCATTCCATATTTACACTCACAAACAAAGCTGAACACACTTCCTGTACACACATGCGCAGTTGTGATCACACACCATTATACACATTATTTCCTGCACATATAGACACAAAACCCAAGGTCACACAAACCTGCTTAGTTCACACATGCACACGCAGAGAATAAACCAATATGTTGGAACGATAAAGGACTCAGCATTCCGATTCAATGTGAATCACACAAAGCCATTTATTACAGAAACAAGCCTCCTTATATATGCAACTATTCTCTGATCACACATACACGCTCCAAACATGCATTCGCTAATTGGATATCATCTATGTTCACGAGCTGTCCACGCGCTGAAGTCTCACTGCTGATAGGTCCGTTGATTTACACCACGTTGGGGCCTTGTTATTTCAGAGTTGCTTCTCTCCCACAGCAGGTCCTGTTCCCAGCCTTGAAATTCCTGGCTGGTTCAGTAACGAATCTCCATCTAATAGCAACCCCTCCACACCAATCCCTATTCAATCCCTATCCATAGCAACTCCTATCCTGAGATCAAGAAGCACAGGAAATAAAGCAGGCCAAGACCCTTTTCCCTGGTTGTCTTCCATAGCTCTCTTTAGTCCAAGGAGAGACTGCATGGACAAGAGATTCTCAGCATCTTGAACCTTTCCCCACTCCAGTCAGGCTGATCACACGTATGTGTGAGTATTGGAACTGCTCTTCACCGGTGCAGTATTTTCTGTGATGGGATGCATATGAGGCTCTGTGTGTGGGGGTAAACACATACTGTGAGTGTGCAGGGCTCCTTCCAACCCTATTCCAGAAGTGCTGATGAGATGGGTTGGAAGGGAGGGGAAGCATAGGCACATTCCAGGCAACTGTAAGGGAAAGTGGCCTTTCCCTCCACCTTCCTTGCTGGCAAGAAGTAGCCAAAGTTCCTTCAGACATGATTTTTCCCTGATACCTTGAGTTAGAATCAACTGTGTAGTAATTAAACTCTTGGCCGGTATTTGAACTGCTGTTTTGTAATGCTACTGGAGTGCTGAATAATTTTGGATAAATCTGGTTTCTTGTTGGTTCTCTGCTAAAGAGTTCTGGTTAGAATAAAGTCTGTTTGGAGCTTATCACCTGTCAAAATTGATTTTTGGGGTGCCTCCGTGACACTATCTATGATAGTCATGTGTAAACATGCACCCACCTGCAGGCACAAAGCCACACATACAAATGACGCACCCCTATTTAGGTGTCCACATAAACACCACACATTGTGTACAATCCTGCACATGTGTCTACACACACATAAGTAGGCAACATCTTCTCACACAGGTGCCCTCTTGTTTCAATGAACACAGGCACAGCCTGCATTCACCCTCCTCAAGTTGTATGAAAGCCATTTGTGTCTACACAGCCCTTCATACATTCACAAGCATATCAGCTCACAGGCACTCATGTACATAAAGAAGAACCATCTCAGAGGGAAATGTGTGTGCTCTGACACTCCACTTTTATTTATCTACAAACCAGGAATCCCTGAAATAACAGGAAAGGAGCACTAGCAGTGTTGTCATTAAAGTCTGAGTCCGTTCCCTGTGTGCAATAAGCCCATCTTAGAAACAGAGACAAGATGTTGTTCTTTACAAGTCTGGATGCTAGAAGGAAGTCAGTATGCCAGCAACAAAAGTCATAGTCGTTCTACACAATAATTAAAAATTAATAATTAACAATGAATAATTAACAATATATAATAAATAATTAATAGTAATTCATAGTCATTCTAATCACTACTTGGACATACTCAGAACATTCAGGAGGAGGCAGGCACAAAATTGTATATTGTTGAATGCAAACATGTTTGTGCTTCTGTGAGACTAAGCACATCTGTGTAAGTTTGTGGTTGCGCACACTGGTGCAAGGGGTTGTACATATATGCAGTCTTCGGGTGCACGGCTTTCAGAAGTGTGCCTATAAGCACCTGTGATTATATACCACTTGTCAGAACACGAATATTCAATTGTTTACTCACACATATGCAGAAGAGTTTTCACACGTAGTTTTGCAGGCACACTAATGCTTATGCACACACCGACAGAAATGTACCACTTTGTGTGAACATACAAGCTTACACACAGTCCTCTGTACACACACAGACAAACGAAGGTGTACAGGTGCAGCCATATAACCACAAGCTTTTTAACACAGGGTCCGCTGTTGTTTTGCTAAACGATCTGTTTGGTAACATTTCTCTGGTAGATCTACTGCTAAACTTTTTTCTTGGTTTAACTGTGAAAAGTCAGCGAAGGGAAACACTGTATGGAACAAATTTCATTTCTGCCTTGGTTTTGCTTCGTTGCCTCTACCTAGATGATTTCCCTTGTATCTGTTCACATTGAGCAGTCATGGCAGTCATGTTACAGACAGGCACACCAAACACACAGCTTCAACAGATGCGTGCAGTTGCGCTCACACACCAGTGCAGATGTATATATGTGGCAACATTAACACTCATGTTTGTTGAGAGAAAGACATGTACTCACGTGTGTGTGGAGAGATGGATAGATATGGTAGATGCTTACACCACCACAAAACATTTAGGCACAGTGTGTCCACACTAATGGAGTCAAGTCTGAAGGTATCCGAGACATTGATAGATGTGCCACCACTTAGAACTGTGCAAAACTACCAAAGTGTTACAGGAAAGGTATTTGCTCTCACAGGAGCATGAACGTGTTTGCGTTCAACCATATATCGCAGACAAGCTTGTGAACATGTGTTCTGATCTTTTTTCTCATTATGATATCATCTGTTACATTTCTCTTGTAGATCAGTTGTTGAGCATCTTTCTTCATGTGACGGTGAAGAGTCTGCCAAAGGAAAAAGATATCATGGCATGACTTTCAGTTCTCCCTGCTTCTGTGTTGGTTCCTTTACTAGCAGAGTTCCCTTCAATTTGTCCACATGAAAAATGCAGGACTGTGGAACCAAGCATATGCAGTACCTTTTCAACCAACAGCAGAGTTGTGCCCTCACACCAGAATATGCATGAGTAGAGCCCACACCTGCTTTCACGCACAGGGACGTCCAAACACAGGCACCTTCCCAATGTTTATTGTCCTGCAGCCATGCACGTGTGTATGCAGAATACCAAACATATACAGATGTGTTTACACTCCAGCACGAATGTGCGTTTCAGGTGTGTATTTCTGTAAATAGTCATATGGGGGGGGTGTTTGCAGAACCTTGCATGTGTGTGGACAAGCACTTGCTTATATATCAGTGTGTGAACAGGTATGTGCTTTTCTGTAGCTGCGTATGCATGCAGGTGATGGTGTGTGCACATAACTGTATGCTTATGGAAATACTTCTGTCTGTGTTTTGGTGAGGAATTGCATGTGTGTATGTGGACACATACAAGGGAGAGCAAGCAGACTTCAACACTGAAGAGGGCAGACTGCAAGTTTTCCTACACAATCTGTTTCTCTCAGTACACATAGTCGTGCAAAGAAAACTAAGTGTCCGATCTACAAGAGAAATACAACAAAACATGCCATACAGAGGAAGAACAGCACACAGTCTGTTGACAAGCTTGTCTGTGATATATGGCTGAACACAAGCACGTTCGTGCTTCTGTGAGACTAAGTGCATCTGTATGAATTTGTGATTGCACACTGGTGCAAGTGGTTGCACAAGTATGCAGTCCTTTGGTGCGGGGCTTTTAGAAGTGTGCCTGTAGGCACATATTTGGGTGACAGAGCCTGACAGTGCCTGTCAGAGTACAACAGAGCCTGACAAAGCCTATCAGAGCCTGACAGGGACCGACAGATCCTGAGAGAACCCAACATAGCCCGAAAAAGACTGACAGAGACCAACAAAACCCAACAGAGACTGACAGAGCTTGACAAAGCTTGAGAGAGCTTCACAGGGTCAGACAGAGAAAGACAGAGCCCTGCAAAGACCGACAGAGCCCAACAGAGCCCAACAGAGCCTGACAGAGTGACATGCAGAATAAACTCTACAACTCGAGATGATTTATAAAGCAGGTATATTTATTCTGGCACCAGGGTGCATGGGTATTGCTTGCACACCTTTCGCTTCAAAAGGTAGCTACTTTATGTTAACACATCGTATTCAGAATGGGGGTTGAATTAGTTCCAGGAATAGGAGTGGTTATTATAATAATTTCATTATGATAGGGCTCCTCATCTTGGCTCATGCATGCTGGTATCTGGTCGTCGTGGGCCAGGGTCTCTTAGATGAAATTTTTAACCCTTGGTCTGGTATGCTGAGTTGGTTGAAGCTCAACGTGCACACCTGGTTGGATTGTCTTCTCCTTGTGTGCTGGAGGTTCTGGTTATCTCAGCCGCCAAGCATGCAGGCTCGTCTTATCTCTGTTAGTTAAGTTGACCACTATGTATAAATTCTTAACTCTTATCGAGTTACACAATACATTGCCATCTACACAGTAAATTTCTACTAAACTGTATATCAAGAGCACGACAGGGCCCAACAAAGCCCAGCAGAGACTGACAGGGCCTGACAGTGCCTGAATGATCCTGACAAAATCCGATAGAGCGTGACAGAGCCCGAAAAAGCCCAACTGAGCCCAACAGAGTCAGAGAGACCCTGAAAAAGCCTATCAAAGCCCGACAGATCTGGACAGGGCCTCACAGAGCCTGACAGAGTTTAAGAGGTCCTGACTGAACCTGAGAGAACCCAACAGGGTCTGACAGAGACTGACAGAGTCTGACAGATCCCGCCAGGACCTGGTAGAGCCTGACAAAGCCCGACAGGGCCTGACAGAGCTTGACAGAGCTTGACAGAGCATTACAAGGCCCAACAGAGCCTGATAGGCTGACAAGGTCTGACAGAACCCGACAAGACCCAACATAAGTTGACAGAGGCCAACAAAGTCAAAGAAAGCCCAACATAGCCCAAGAGAGAATGGCAGAGCCTGACAGGGATCGACAGAGCCTGACAGGTCCTGACAAAGCCCAAAAGCATCCAAAAGAGCCTGACAAAGATGGACAGAGCCTGAAAGAGCCCAACAAAATGTAACAGGGCCCGACAAAGACCGAAAGAGGCCAACAAAACCTGACAAAGACTGACAAGGCCCAACAGAGCACGACAAAGCCCGACAGAGCCTGACAAAACCTGACAGAGTCTGACAGAGCCTGACAAAGCCTGACAAAGCCTGACAGCGCCCAAAAGCCCAACAAAGCTTGACAAGGCCTGACACATCCCACCAGGACCCATCAGAGGATGGCAAAGCCTAACAGGGACTGAAAGGGTTTGAAAGAGCCCTACAGAGCCCAACAAAGCCCAACAGAGTACAAGAAAGCCTGACAGATCTTGACAGAGCTCAACAGGGCCCAAGAGAGTTTGACAGAGCCCACAGAACCTGACAAAGCCTGACAGAGCTCGAGAGAGTCCACCAGAGCCCAACAGAGTGTGACAGAGCCTCACAGGGCCTGACAGATCCTGCCAGGACCTGACAGAGCCTGACAAATCCCAACACAACCTGACAGAGCTTGACAGAGCACAACAAAGCCCAACAAAGCCCGAGAGAGAATGACAGAGCCTGACAGGGCCCGACAGGACCCAACAGAGCCTGGCAGAACTTGAAAAGGCCTGACAGAGCACGATAGAGCTCAACAGAGCCTGACAGAACCCAAAAGAACTCAACAAAGCTTGACAGAACCCTGTATGGTCCAGAAGAGCCCAAAAGGGCTCAATAGAGCCCAAGAGAGCCTGACAAAGCCTGACAGAGCCCAGGAGAGAATGACAGAGCCAGACAGGATCTGACAGAGCCTGACAGAGCTCGACAAAGCCCAACAGAGACTGAATAAGTGTGACAGAGCCTGACAAAGCCCAACAGAGCCCAACAAGGGCTGACATAGCCCGACAGGGTCTGACAGAGCCCGACCAAGCCCAAATAAGTGCAACAGGGTCTGACAGAGTCCAACAAAGCCTGACAGAAACCAAAAGTGTGTGGCATAGCCCTGCAGGGCCCAAATGATACTGATGGTGCTCGACAGAACCTGACAGAGGCTGACAAAGCCCAACAGAGCCCGATAGAGAACGACAGAGTCTAAGAGGGCCTCACCAAGCCCGAAAGAGCCAGATAAAGACTGACAGAGCCTGACAGAGACTGGCAGAGTTGGACAAAGCCCAAAAGAGCCTGAATGAGTGTGAAAGGGCCTGACAGAGCCCGAAGGAGCCCGAAAGAGATCTATAAAGTCTGACAGAGCCCGACAGAGCCTGACAAAATGTAACAGGTCCTGACAAAGCCCAAAAGTGTCCAAAAGACCGATAGGGCCCAACAAAGCCTGACAACATGTAACAGGGCCCAACAAACCCTGAAAGAAACCAACAAGGCCTGACAAAGACCGACAAAGCCTGACAGAGCACGACAAAGCCTGACAGAGCACAACAAAGCCTGACAGAGCCCTAATGCCCGAGAGAGCTTGACAGGGCTTGACAGATCCCTCCAGGACCCATCAGAGCCTGACAAAGCCCGACAGGGCCTGACCGAGCCCTAAAGCCCGATAAAGCCTGCCAGGGCTAGTCAGAGCCAGACAAAGCCCGACAGAGCCTGAAAGAGCCCGACAGATCTTGACAGAGCCCGTGGCGCAAAAAAGATTAACAGAGCCTGACAGAACCTGACAAAGCCCGACAGAGCCCAAGAAAGCCTGACAGAGCCCGACAGAGTGTGACAGAGCCTGACAGGGTCTGACAGAACCTGACAGGGCCTGACAGATCTCGCCAGGACCTGGAAGAGCCTGACAAATCCCAACACAGCCTGACAGAGCTTGACAGAGCCCAACAAAGCCCAACAGAGCACGAGAGAGAATGGCAGAGCCTGACAGGGTCTGACAGAATCCGACAGAGCTCAACAGAGCTGGACAAAGTTTGACTGAGCCCAGATAAGTGTGAAAGGGCGTGACAGGGCCTGACAGAACTTGAAAAGGCCTGACAGAGCATGGTAGAGCTCAACAGAGCTCAACAGAGCCTGACAGAGACCGACAAAGCCCAAAAGACCTCGACAAAGATTGACAGAGCCCTGCATGGCCATCTTTGGAAACATTTCTCTGGTAGATCGACAGCTCATGTAACTGTGAAATGTCAGCACAGGTAAGCTGTCTATATCAAACACATGACAATCCTGCCTTGGTTTTGCTTTGCTGCCTCTACCAAGATGATTTACCTTTTGTTGACTTGAGCAGTCAAGACTGTGCTGGCATACACAGGCACAGTCAACACACACAAAGTGTCAACAGACACACTCAGTCAAGCTCAACGCTAGTGCAGATGCACATATGCGATGAAATCAGCACACATGCCTGTTGAGGAAAAGACGTACTCACAGGTATGTAGTGAGAAAGATAGATTCAGCAGGTGTTAAAGAACACAGACTTTCAAACACACTCTCCACACGCACTGGGTCAGGTCTGCAAGTATCCTAGACATTGAGAGTCGAGCCCACCACATGTAACATGGAAGAACTGCCAAACACTTACAAGAAAGACACTCGCTCTCACACAAGCACACAAGTGTTTGCCATCAGTTATATATCAGGACAAGCTTGTGAAGAAATGATCTGCTGTTCTTTTGCATTATGGCATGATCTGTTTTTTTTCTCTTCTATATCAATTGCTAAGCACCTTTCCTCGGGCAACTGTGAAGCATTTGCCATGGGAGAGAAGTACCATGGAACAGCATTCAGTACTGCCTACGACTGCCTTTGTTCCTTTACTAGCAGAGCTCCCTTGCATCTGTCCACATGAGAAATGCAGGACTGTGCAAATAGATACACGCGGAACCTGGTTCAGGAAATTTTCATGCGCACTGCTGAAAGCCACGCACACTGCTGTTCCTTCACTAAACGACCTCTTTGGAAACGTTTCTCTGGTAGATCTACAGCTCAGCGTTGCTCTCGTGTAACTGCGAATTGTCAGCGCAGAGAATCCGTCTTTATCCAACACGCGGCAATCCTGCCTCGGTATTGCTTGGCTGCCTCTACCAAGATGATTCACCTGTTCTCCGTTCGCTTGAGGAGTCATGACTGTGCTGGTATACACAGGCACAGCCAACACACACAAAGTGTCAACGGTCTCACTCAGCTCACTCAGCAGCACAAGCGCAGCTGCACATGTGCGAGGAAGTCAACACCCATGCCTGTTGAGGGAAGGACATGTACTCACAGGCGTGCAGAGAGACAGATAGATTCAGCAGGCGCTAACGAACACACACTCTCAGGCACAGTGTTTCCATACAAACAGGGTCAAGTGTGCAGGTATCCTAGATGTTGAGAGTCGAGCCCACCACATGTAACTGTGCACAACTGCCAAACTCTTACAGGAAAGACACTCGCACTCACACAAATACACAAGCGCTTGCCCTCAGCTATCTATCAGGGACAAGCTTGTGCAGAGATGCTCTGCTGTTCTTTCACGTTATGGCATGGTCTGTTTTGTTTCTCTCATAGATCAATTGCTAAGTGCCTTTCCTCGGGTGACCGTGAAGCATTTGTTATGGGAGAGAATTACCACGGAACAGCAATCAGTACTGCCTACGACTGTCTTTGTTCCTTTACTAGCAGAGCTCCCTTGCACCTGTCTGCATGAGAAATGCAGGACTGTGCAAATAGATACACGCGGAACCTTTCCAACAATCAGCACAGCTGTGCTCTCCCTCAAGCTTAAGCACGACTGGAGCCCACATCGAGGCACACACATGTGGACAGACAAGTATTTAGAGGCACAAATGCTTTCACGCACAGGGTCATCCAAGAACAGGCACATATCTGCAGCTACTCTCCAAAAGTGTATTCTCGTGCAGCCACGTATACGTGTGTGCAGTATGCCAAACACCAACAGCCGTGTTTACCCTCAAGCACGTAAGTACAGCTGATGGACGTCTTTCTGTTAACAGATGTGAGGGTGAGGGCTTGCGGAAGTGTGCATGTTGGTGGCCACACGTTTTCTTCTGTAGCAGTGTGTGAAAAGGTATGTGCTTTTCTGTAGCTGCGTATGCATGCACGTGGTGGTGGGTGCACATACCCGGCATGACAGAGCATGACAGAGCTAGACAGAGACCAACAGGGCCCAACAGAGCCCAACTGAGCCTGACAAAGCCTGACAGAGCTTTACAGGTCCCGACAGAGAACGACAGGGCATAACAAAGACCAACACAGCCCCTCATTCCCCAACAGAGCTAGAAAGAGCCTCACAGGGCCTGAAAGACCCTGACAGATCCCAAGAGGCTGACAGAGCCTGACAGAGCAAGATACTGATTTGCAGAGCCTGTCAAATACTGACAGGGCTCAAAAGAGCCCATCAGAGGTTGCCACAGCTTGACACAGCCCAATAGAGATGGATGCAGACCAACAGATCTCAGTAAAGCCATACAGAGCCTGACAAAGCCCAACAGAGCATGGCAGGGACCGACATAGCACAACAGATCCTGACAAAGTCTGACATAGCCTCACATTCCTCAACAGAGCCTGACAGATCCCAACAGGGCCTGACAAAGCCTGACAGAGACCGACAAAGCCCAACAGAGACCAACAGTACCCGATAGAGCCTGACAGAACCTGACAGGGCCTCACAGAGCTGTACAGAGTCAGAAAGAGGCCGACAGAGCCTGACAGAGCCTGATAGAGCCCAGCAGAGACAGACAAAGCCTGATAAAGCCTGATGGAGACTGACAAAGCCTAACAGAGCCTGACAAAACCCCCAAAGCCCGACAGAGACCAACACAGATAGATACAGCCTGAAAGAGCCAGACAACACATGACAAGGCCTGAAAAAGACCAACAGAGCCTGAAAGAGCCAGACAGAGTCTGACAAACCCCAACAGAGTCCAACAAAGCCTGGGAAAGTGCTACAGAGCCTGACACAGATAGAGCCCGACAAAGCCTGACAGTACTTGATAGGACCCAACAAGGACTAACAGAGCTAGACAGAGCCAAATAAAGTCCAACAGTGCCCGACAAAGCTTGACAGGGCCCGACAGAGCCAGACTAATCCTGACAGAGCCCAACAGAGACCGACAGATCTCCACAAAGCCACACAGAGCCAGACAAAACCCGACAGAGCACGACAGGTCCTGACAGAGCCACACAGAGTCGGACAGAGCCTGACAGAGCATGATGGAGCCTGACAAAGCCTGACAGAACCCAGAAAACCTGACAGGGATCAACAAAGTCTGACAATTTTTGACAAACCTGGCAAAGCCCTACAGAGCCATACACAGATAGACAGAGCCTGATAGTCTAAAACGGCACATAAAAGCCCAACAGTACTTGATAGGACCCAGCAAAGACTGACAGAGCCGGACAGAGACCAAAAAAGCCTGACAGTGCTCAACAAAGCTCGACAGGGCCTGACAGAGCCCAACAAATCCTGGCAGAGACCTACAAAGCCCGAAAGAGCTTGACAGAGCCCAAAAGGGCCTGAATTAGCTGACAAAGCACAACAGAGCTCAACAAAGCCTGACAAAGACCAACAGAGCCCGATACAGATAGACAGAGCCTGAAAGGGCCCAACAAAGCCCAACAGAGCTTGACAGAGCCTGACAGAGCCCAACAAAGCCCGACAAAGCCCGACAGAGCCTGACACATCCCGACAGATCCTGACACGTCCCTACAGACACTGACAGAGCCCAACAAAGCCCAACAGAGCCTGAAAGAGCCTGGCAAAGTCTGACAGAACCTGACAGAGCTTGAAAGAGCCTGACAAAGCCTGACAGAGTATGACAGGGCTTTCCAGAGCCTGAAAAAGCCTGGTATGGCAGAAAGAGCCCAAAGGAGTTTGACGAAGCCCAACAGAGCCTGACAGAGCCCGAGAGAGACTGACAGAGCCCAATAAAGCCCAACAGAGCCTGACAGATTACAACAGAGACAGAGCTCGAAAGGGGCTCACAGAGCCCAACAGGGCCCCACAGGTCCTGACAGAAGCCGTCAAAGCCCGATGGAGACCAACAAACCTGACAGGGATCAAAAATGCCCAATAAAGCCTGACACTGCCCTACAACACTTGACAGGGCCTGGCAGAGCCCAACAAAACCCCACAGAGCCCGAGCAGGCTCACAGAGTCAGACAGAAGCTGACAAGGCCCGATAGAGCCCATCACAGCCCAAAAATGCCCTACAGAGCCCAACATAGATAGACAGCCAGGATAGAACTTGACAAGGCCCAACAGAGCCCAACAGGGCATGACACAAATTAACAGTGCCCTACATGCCCGACAAAGATCAGCAAATCCCAACAGAGTCAGACAGAACACAACAGGGCGTGGTACGCCCCAACAGAGTTAGACAAAGTCCAACAGTGCTCATAAAAGCCTGGCAGAGCCCATCAGAGCATGCCAGGGCCTGACAGAGCATGACAGAGCCCATCAGGGCATGAGAGAGCCCAACAAAGCCCAGCAGAGCCTGACAGAGCTCGACAAAGCTTGACATAGCCTAACAGGGCCTGACAGAGCTCGACAGGACTGACAGGCCCAACAGGGATCGATGGAGCCTGATAGGGGCTAAGAAAGCCAGGTAGAGCCTGACAGGGCTTGATAGAGCCCAACTGAACTTGAAAAAATATGACAGAGCCCAACAGAGTCTCACAGGGCCTGACAAAGCCTGACAAAGCCTGACAAAGCCCGACAAAGCCCGTCAGGGCTCAACAGAGCCTGAAAAAGCTCACGAGGGCCAGACAGGGCCCAACAGGGCCCAAAGAGTCTTACAGAGCCTGACAAAAGCTGACAGAGCCCCATACGGCCTGACAGAGCCTGAGAGAGCCCAACAGGGCCTGACAGGACCAACAGGGATCAAAAGATCCCAGCAGAGCTTGACAAAGCTTGACAGAGCCCGACAGTGCCTGACAGAGCACAACAGGGCCTGTCAGAGTTTGACAGGGCTCAACATGGCCCAACAAATCCTGACAGGGCCTGACAGCAAATGATAGAGCCCAACAGGGCTTGCCAGAGCTTGACAATACACGACAGAGCCAGACAGAGCCTGACAAAGCACAACAAAGCCCTACAAAGCCCATCAGAGCCTGACAGCCACCAAAAGAGCCTGACAATGCCAAACAGAGATTGACATGGCCCAAGAGAGAGACCAACACACCCCAACAGAACCTGAAAGAGCACAACAAAGCCCACAGTTCTGGACAGTGGAAGTGAAAGGATTACAGAGCTGTGAGTCTTGATTGGGGCCTGAGGGTCAACAGGAAAAGTGAAATGAGGAGAAATTGTAAAGAGGTTTAACACTAATCTCAAAATACAGGACAAAATGGCCTGTTATTTTTTTGGCATTTTTTTCTCCTCATTTCGCTTTTTCATGGACTTTCAATTCCCATGCCAACTGGGATTAGGAGGAGTTGAAGTCAGAACCCAGGAACACTTCTGTCCTTTTGAAACTTTCAAGAAAACTAAGCAAGCTTGGCAGGACTAGTTAACCAAGTAAAAAGTTACAGTGGCACTGATACACGAAGAGAACAAGCCCTAGCAAGAGGTTGCTTCATTCCCCAAGTAGAACTTTCAGGGAGCTTCCACTAGGAAATGTTCAGTCATACGGTTGGGAGTTGGGGGCGATGGGGTGCATTTGTGTTGCTGCCTGCTGTTTTCAACAGTAGGAGTACACTGCCTCTATGGTTCAGTGTGCTCTCTCAGGTGGTTTTGGCAGCTTTGTAGCACCTGAGTACATGATAAACAGAAAAGATGTTCTGCTCCAGAAACATCTGCCTATAACTGTCCGAAAGACTGCTCAAGATGGGTCTGGAAAATGTTCCAAGATACTGCTAGTTTAGAGGCACTACAAATAGTAAATATTTTACCCAGTGTGACATTCTCTGCCTCTCTCCTCTATATATAGCCTATGAAAGTACCCAGAGAAACGTTACACAAAGAAAGTGTGCCTGAAAGTCTTTTTTTTTTTTTAATGATTTTTGTATCTCCAATTCCAACACAGAAGACAATTATGAGGAGAAAAAGCAGGTCACATAGAACAAGAGTGTCTCAGTTGGCAGACATAGTTGCTCTGATCCAGGAGATATAATTGCAAACCTTAGTGTAAACCCCAGGATAGCATCTCTGTGCACATCCAATACCTCATGAAACAATGCCCTGGAGCTGCCCATTGCAGACTACTGGACCTCCGGAATTCTCCTGCGGAGATAAAAGATACAGCAACTCAGCAAATGGTATCAACGTGAGTCATGAGACAGCGATTTCAGAAATCACAGGTATTCGACGAGCTCCACTGGGCTTTTCCACACAGAAGTTCTAGAAAGGTCATTTCTGATTATGGCTCTACATCTGATGCTACTGTGGCTTACTTTAGCTCCAAGGGCACCACAGCTAAGGATGAGTAAGCTGCCTGGTTTTGATGGATGCAGTCCTTGGCAGATGCTTAGGATATGTGTGCCAAATATTTCCTTGGAGCTAGGTACATGTAAATGCAGAGCAATTGTGAAGTGTGTTCATTTTCCAGACTGCCTGGATCTTGGTATACCAGTTATTTCTTTTTTGGTGAGTCCAAAACTAACATTTGTAACCTAAGCTCTAAAGTCACCATGATTACTATTGCCTCTCTGGTGCAGCACTCCACCATATTCAACAACCTGAGGTGCGGGAGGCGGCATAGTCTGCTTGCGTAGATTCAGGGAAGAGTTATTCACTGTCTCAAAAAGGGGAGAACGACTAACTGAGTGGGAAAATATCCAGCCTCACTCCATAAGCAACTCTCACCCTATGTCTCTGCTGTTGTTCAAAAACCCCAACATTCAGACATGCCAATGCAGTGAGGATAGCAGATTCTCTAATATGATGTCCTCTTCTAATAGCAAAAGGCAGGAGAGGCAGATGTTTCACCTGGCAGGAGTCTTTTCCTCCCTCCGTGAATCCTACACACATCATGTTGTTGGTAATTTTCCCAGGGTAGGCCTTGGTACACTGGCTTGAGGAGAGTACAGGAGCATCCAGGCACTGCAAGTCATCTGCAAGTCATCTGGATACAGAGCTACAAGAAAATGGAGATTGAAATGGACTCAGAGGTGTCATCAACCATCTGAGCCCAGAGAAGGTCTTTCTTAGCAGAAAAGTAATCACTGAACATCCTGGTTTAGCACTCGTCATTTTTCCTCTAAACAGTAATTGCAGCATGGATTTCTTTTGTTTAGATGGAACAGGTTCTATCCATGGGTCCACCACTCTATGCTGCAGCCATGTTAATTTTTCTGATACCTAGAAAGTCATCAATTGGCAAGTGTGGAGCTAAAAGCTGCTCTTGTAGAGTATACGCTGGAGGAAACCTGGGCCTTAGGAAAACCATCCTCTCCTCTGGTGCAGGTTTAGTTATCACCAGTGGATGAGACATGAGTCACTGTCCACACCTCTGACCATTGGTGTAGGAGAAGGGAGCTCTCTCGCAGGCATTTGAGATCCACAATCACAATTGTTTGATCTTGTTCTCACAGAACTGACAACTCTATGGACATTAGTTAAATTGCTAGTGCTTGGCAATGCATAGCTGGTGGCACCAGGTCACAAAATTGATGGCAGTGTGAACATCCTGGTGGATGACTGAAGTGATTCCACGTTTGTAACACCAGAGCAAGGAGAAGGACCTTACAAAGGCTTGCCTTTAAAGCAGTTAAATGATTACCATCCTACAGACAGTGATCATTCAAAAATGCCTGTCTCACAGCGCTTCTCTGTGCTCTACTCTCTACTGTTCAGACTTAATGGTGAGGTCTTAGAATATTTCCCAGGCCCTCATGATGTTGAACGTTCCCACAGAGTACTCACTGCCATAGCTGAGCATGTTGCCCCAGCCAGAGATCAGACATGTGGTGCCTGTGGCCACACAGCTGGTCGGCAGAGGAACCATTTGGACAGCTCAATTGAGCTGGGCTGGTTCGGTGAGCTTGATGAGCATAATGTCATTGTCCGTTGTTACGGAGTTGTAGCCAGGGTGGCGGATGATTTTAGCTGCATTAATGAATTGCTGTGTCGATTCTGTGAGTGCCAGGTTCTGTTTCCCAGGCTGCACTTGGATGCGACTGGAGAAGACAAGGAATGGCATACACTTTTCTGCTCCCAACAGGTGATGAGGAACCTCCCCATCACCCTATGTCCTCGCTTCAACACCACTATTGTTGCAGCTGTCTTTAATCAGGTTATCTTTCTCATCCTGCAATAAGTCATGGGGGTCGACATTGAGATCTCACCCACTCCCAGTAAAGGTGGTGAATTTCTGCAGGTTTATTTTGTTGAGCTGGGACGAGTTAAATATATAACAGTGCCTTAAACAAACATTCTGAAAAAATGCAAATTGCTATCACCCTCACCTCATTCCTCTTCCTGTTCTCCAGTGACTAAATTTAAGCAAGATTGATGCAGATGTAAGAAATCACAGCCCATAACCCATTGGTAGATTATCATGTTCTCATTTCAGAAAGTGCTCTGCATTCACAGAAACAAATGCAGCAGTGGAAAGCCCCTTATGCTGCCTTGGCCCAGCTTCCTGAATGAGACACCCATGCCTTGGTTATCTCCTGTCAGAAGGGAGTCACTTACATATTTGGCTCTCACAGATCACAATTTCTGCAAGAAGCAAACTGGAAGAAAGAGGTAAGCTATGGAAGAATATATATTTTTCCACTCACGTCTCGTAGCAGTGAGCAGCTGACAGAATCCACTAGCTGCTGCTAAGGGAACCTCCACAGAAGTGATAGCCAGAATTCAGGGACACCTGATAGGGGACAGAGCTTTCTGGACAGGTGTAGCCTCCCACGATCTTGTCATCATCATCATCAGTGTTGACAGGAAAGGCAACTGGGAGATAAAAAGTGGCATATGTCAAAATCTAGCATGAGAAATCTTGTGCACCTGTGACTTGACTGAAGCGTCTCTCTTACAGGCTCCACTTCTGTAAAAACTCACAGTAGCAGTGGCAGGAAAGTCTAACAGACATTCATTTGCTCCTCCCTAAAATAAGGTCATCAGGCTTAGATTGGCACCTCACATATCTGCATCTAATGCACTGGCTGCTAGCCCCAGAGTAAACATATCCCTTCCAATCCCTAACATTCTGTGATTCTGTGATAAGAACCTAGAAATGTTATCCTTAGATCAGACAAAAGGTCTGTCTATCCCACCATCCTGTCTGTAGAAGTGGTCGGTAGCAACCCAAGTGTAAGTACAAAACAATTCTGTAGTGATATTTCCTTGATCCACTTGCTCGTAGTCCAGAAATTTACAGTAGCTTTAGGACTTCCTGAGCCAGCAGTGTTATGTTTGTACTTCACAGTCCTTAAGACAGAGAGATTATTTTTCCAAAGCTGTGGACACATTTCAGTATTCCTGGTTCAAGAACACCTAAGGAGGCATTTGTTCCACATTTTGTGACTGAAGCAAGTATGGACAGCAGGAAAAAGAAGTTGCAGTGTTCTGCCTTAAAACATTTGCAAAGTGAAACTGGTCTTCACTTTCTCACAACAGACTACCTTGCAAATTAAGGTAAGCTTCCTTATAAATTACAAAAAGAGAAGTAAAAAATATACTCACCAGCTATACCAACAAAGGCGACAAACAGTATGTACTTTATGATCTTCATCAGCCTCAGGTACAGATTGGTGGACCGGAAGCGTGAGCTGCTAGAACTACATTTTTGAAATGGCCATATCTCTAGCCCAAGGTTTTCTCCAGACAAGAAGTACACAGTGGAAAATTTAAAGATCCAAATGCAGGCATTAACAGGTATTGGTAGAAATGCAAATAACATCTCAGTTAATCATAAACCTTTTCTAAGACAGAAAGCAATTTTAAATTATTTCAGAGGGTAGCCTTCAATTTAAAAATACATTTGGCCTTTGGAAGACGTGCAGTCCTTTGCCTGTCTCGTTCTTATATGCAGCACCTGTTGATAGCAACCCTCAAACCCCTTTCAGATTTCTCTGTGTTGATGGCATGAGTCTTAAAAATGCACCTTTTTACCAGAAGCTGAATATTATAGGTAATAGACAGACAGTATGCTTTTTTTTTTTTTTGAGGGGGGCAACAAACAAAAAACACCCACCAAAAAACCTCTGTGTTAAGTTGGTTAACTCTATTTTAGCAAGTTTCTTTTTTTGAGTAATGTGTATGTGTGTTTATCATATAGAACACAGTGTTTTCCCAAATACAATTTTAACCTCCCAAGTTAAATTGTTCAAATATGGGAATGCTCACCATATCTCTTGGAAAGATCTCTCTTCCCTGGTTTCTCTCTACCTAACCTATATGAGAATATTGGTCTAAGTACAAAGTATTTTTTATTTAGCTTTGGAATGTTCTATAGATACTCAATTTTGCCACAGAAGAATTTCAGTGTAATATTGATGTTTATGAATGTAATGCATACAAACAAAAATACTGTACACACGGATAATGAGATCTTCTGAAATCCTTCTCTGAAAGTGTGATAATTTCTGTCATAATGCCGAGTTTGCTAAAGCTTAATGAATTTGGCGAGTAATCATCTTCCAAGCTCTGCCAACTTCATCATATTAGCTCCTGGAAGACATGGGATAATGTCAAGTGACTGTAAACAGAACTCATATACTTTGAGATACTGAAATAGCATGAAAGACCAAACAGAAATAACTTTTCTGCTCCATTTCTTGACCAATTTTTTGTGAGCCCTGGAGGACTGTTACACACAGTAGTACTGTCCAGATGCAAATTTTCCTTCATGTTAAAGGACAAGTCCAAGGCCAGGGACTCCTCCAAGGAGCTGCACGACTTGTCTTGGGTTTAAACTGATATCAGTGCACATGTTCCATGCCTATCATTGCTGGACTGTTCAGGCTGATGCAAGATCCTGGGAAAGGGGAACCTGGTGAGACCATGGGCTGTCAAAGAAAGCTTCCCAGGAGCATAAAGCAAATAAATTTCTCACACCTGTCCTTATACATCTCATAGAGTTTGGAGGTGGAGGGACTGTTGATTCTCTCTTCCCAAGTCTCTCCCGTTTGGGAACATGTGTCACATTCTCCAAAGCTTCTGATCCTCCAGGTAGCTCTCCAACACCTTAGAAAACCTTCTGTCACAGCCTTTTGCCTTGTCCTCTCTGTCTGTTTTTCTTTCCTCAACAGTTTTCAACCCTTGTCAGAGACTTGGGTTCTTAGTCTCCTAGGGTGACCAAGGAGGTAGGACATGACAAGGTGTGCAAAATTATGAATGGCCTGGGGAGAATGGGGAAGGATGGATTGTTTTCTCTTTTCCTGTGCCAGAATTAGGGGATATCAAGCAAAGTTAGGGGATTAGGCAGGTTCAAAGGAAGTAAAGGACAATTCCTTGTCTTTTAGGAAAGCTGTGAACCCCTTTCCACAGTTTTTTGTGCATGCAAAATGTCTACACAGCCTCAACAAATGAGGGGACACACTTGTGGAAGCCCATTGAGGATCCTATGAGGCTGAAAGACACCCCACCTGACCTCCCTTCTACCCAGGATCTGCCTGGTGTTGGACACTCCCCTGCTACTACATAGTAGTAAGAGACCAAAGAGAATCACGGAGCCCTACGGACTTTCACTTATCTGCCAGAGTGTCTCCCATGACCCAAAGAAAGATATTCAGGACTGCCAAATACGTGCAAGAAAGTTTGGAGTGTTATCCAAACTCATCCCTTTATCTGCTGGAGCATAGAGAGGGTCCTGGGAGCAGCTCAGTCTTTTTGGAGCAGGGTGGGAGGGATTCCTAGTTCTGTGAGGGCCTTGCTTGGGGACTAAATTACCTAGTTTTCCTAGGCAACAAAAGACTTTTCAGAGAATCTCTGTCCAGCTGTCTCTTCTTGTATTGAGGGACACAAGACGTGTGGAGAAGCTAACCGTATTTTCCAATCATTTTCTGGAACATTCCCATTGAAGCTTTGCATCAGGCAGCTTGGAGTTTTGAAGCTGACTTGACCCATCTAACCTGCATTCTTCCCCATTGCTTGGATGCCCCTGGGCTCAAGCAGAAACTCTGTTTCAGCTTGCACAACTGCTGTAAACACTGCCAGATCCTCCAATGTTGCCATCAAAGCTCCTGGGTATCAGGTTGGAGGAAGGGAAATAAAATCTCCAGAAAACATATAATTGGATGTAGGAGATCTGAAGTCCCCTGCTCCCTGGAATGCCAATGCACTGGATGGACCTACCCCATGGTCAGTGCTTCCTTAGGTCATGGACAATCTTGACCTTTCCCCAGAGAGCTCCAATCTCCCCATAAACCTCTGCCCTCATACCAGAGTCTCTTAAAATAGTTTTTGATCTCTTTTGGCACATTTTCTGCTCAGTTCCTCATTGCTGTGGAACTGGGACATGTGCCTTCATCTATGGAAGCCCTATCCAGAGGTCCCATCTATACACTCCCCTTCCTGAAACTGTTGTCTGCCCTTTTTTTCAGGTACCTGATGGTCCCTTGGGCCAGAGGTGTTGGAGGTCATGTCCCCACAGAGCCCACCAGTACTCACCCCATTGGCACTGAAGCTGTCAACGCCTTTGCTGTTGTTGATGTTACCAGCATTCTGAAAGAAGTAAGGTTCCGTCACCCTGAGTCCTCCGACAAATCTTCCTAGAAACCCCAACCCCCCTACCTGGACATTTATGAGAGACAGACATCTCTGCCTCCAGTCTAAACCTCACTTTCCATCTCCATGTCTATTCTCAGGCACCATGGCACCTAGGTAAAAGCTCATCTTACCTGAGTAGCTGCCACGATGCATCCCAGAACCAGTAGACAGTCAGAACGTAGCACAGATTTGTCCCTCTATTGCTCTTTTCCTACCCTGGTCCATCTTCTCAGTTCTGTCACTCCTCTTGAAGCTGGGATAAGATCTGAGGTATCTAGGTCCCTAAACCCATGTGAAGAGAGAATCCTGGCATTCTGGCCCTCCCCTTGACAGCAGTAGCAACTGATCAGAGCCAGCAAAGAGTTCACCCTGCAGGGAGAACACTACGAGCTTTGACTTTATTGTGATGGTTAAATAATCTTTGATTCCCTTTGCAATTCCTTGTTTCCCCATGGAGGAAGCAAGAAGACTGTAAAAATGAAGCAAGTAAGTCTATATGTAATTTGAAAACATCACTGATGAATCCGTTCATTTTTAGTTTGTCACAGCATAAAAATCCTCTGTTTCTGTGGGGGTTTTTTTGCTAAGGTTACTGTGACCTTCTAATTTATTTTACTTTTTTTCCCACTTCTGCTCCTGCTCAGGTCAGTCTCAGGGGTGTCCTAGGATTTTCCCAGACTGCACATTGAATTGCTCTGTGACTGCTGCTTGAACTACATTTTCACAGAAATTACTAAAAGTTTCATGTGTTATTTTGCAGTCTGTGCTAACATATTCTTGTCTTACTGCTACAATCTTAGTTTGGCCTTTCTGCTTTGACAGGCAACTCCAACATGCCCCATAACTAGTAGATAAGCAATTGCAGAATTCAGTGCTGCAATGTGCCAATCTTTTCTCCAATTTATGCTATGTTTTTTAAAAAAACTATTTTATGGAGGAGAACACACATCATTCTGAGGGTGACAGTAATGTGAGAGTCCACTTTTTAATTTCTTTTATGTGTACTCCTAAATATTTCAGGCTGCACTGAGAGCTGGTGTGTAATAAATTGTAGCTTCTCCACTGGAATCCCTATGGTTCGACAAATCCATCCTAGCTCAGAATCCAACCCATCACTTTTTTCTTTTGTCTTTTTTTCTCTCAAATATTTCAAGATCAATTTTGCTGTGCCATTCATGAAAAAAAAAAATAGATCCTGCCACACTTAGGCAACAGAGCTGATAATATTTTGAGCATTTTTCTAATGGACATGAACTCAACTTTTATTCATTAACTCGGCGGGGGTGAAATCTGCTTCTGTAGGTAATGTCAGGTCTAAATATATCATGTAAACTTCCTTCTGAACCTCCAAATGAGGACCAAACCAGCACTGAAACACTGTCTAAGCTATGATTAGCCTCTGCATTTATTTTACTGGAAGAACAACTCATACTAGAAGGGGATAAGAATGGAAAGAAAGTTTGAAAGACAAATCAAAATATCAGGCCAATGAATCACGAGGAAATCAGAACCACATCCAAGACAGAACAGAAATGAAAAGCTGCTGTGACAAATGTTTGGCTCGCCAACAGTTAGGCTTTTTCCACTGAGCACAGAGACATACACCAGGCACAGGACCACATACACAACCTGCAAGTCCACAATTATTGTTTGTTTTATTGCTGGCAGACAAGGAATAGGTTGGAATTGGTATGCTATTAGGCTAGGCATTAACATGCTATCCTGGTTTTGGCTGGAATAGAAAGTTAATATTTTTTCCTAGTAGGTGGTATAGTGTTGTGTTTTGGATTTAGCATGAGAAAAGTGTTGGTAATACAGAGATGATTTAGTTATTGTTGAGCAGTGCTCATACAGAGTCAAGGTGTTTTTGGCCTCAAGCACCTCACACTGCCATGCCAGCAAGGAGACTGAGAGTGCACAAAAGGCTGGGTGGAGATGCAGCTGGGACAGCTGACCCCAACTGACCAAAGGGATATTCCCCACCATATGATGTCATGCTCAGTATACAAAGCTGGGAGAAAGAAGGGGAAGACATTCAGGATGATGGCATTGTTTATGGACTGAATTTTTCTATTCCATCCCATGTTTTGGGTGATGACATGGGATGGAATAGAAAAATTCAGTCCCTAAACAATTGGCTACAAGACTGGTGCTACAGGCAGGGCTTTGGGTTCTTTGATAACAGCTCCTTTTACAAGACACCAGTCCAAACAGTGATATGTGGGAAAGTTTTATCTTGCAGGGGCAAAAGAATGCTGGGACAGGAATTAGCAGGGCTCATTTGTAGAGCTTTAAACTAGACTCAAAGGGGGTGGGGTTGTAACTGGCCTTGATCAGTGGGGCAGCACTCTAGAGTTGATGAAGGCTGGGAGGCCTCCCATCCCCCTAGGGTGAAATCAGTGTGCTCAGCTCGCTCTCTGAAATGCCTGTACACCAATGCGCACAGCATGGGGAATAAGCAGGAGGAGTTAGAAACCTGTGTTCGGGCAGGAGATTATGACCTGGTAGCAATTACGGAGACATGGTGGGACAGCACACATGACTGGAATGTGGTCATGGATGGCTATGTCCTTCTCAGGAAAGACAGGCCAGCCAGGCATGGTGGTGGAGTTGCTCTTTATCTGAGAGAGCAACTACAATGTATTGAGTATTGTCCAGGCACGGATGAGGGGCGAGTTGAGAGTCTATGGGTGAAAATTAAGGGGCAGGCTGGCAGGGGTGATACTGTTGTGGGTGTCTATTACAGGTCACCAGATCAGGGTGAGGAAGTTGATGAGGCCTTCCATAGACAGCTGAGAACAGCCTCACAATCACAGGCCCTGGTTGTGGTGGGAGATTTTAACTTCCCTGATGTTGCTGGAAGGACTACTCAGCCAGCCAGCCACAGTCTAGGAGGTTCCTCCAGTGCCTTGACGATAACTTTCTGATGCAAAGGGTGGAGGAGCCGACTAGGAGAGGTGCACTGCTGGACCTTATCCTCACTAACAAGGAAGGTCTGGTTGAAGCGGTAGAGGTTGAAGGCTGCCTTCCTTGCAGCAACCATGAAATGGTGGAGTTCAGGATCTCGTGTGGCAGGAGCAGAAGAGCAAGCAGAATTGCAACCCTGGACTTCAGGAGGGCAAACTTTGGCCTTTTCAAGCAATTGCTATGGGAAATCCTATGGGCAAGGCTGCTTGAAGGTAAAGGGGCCCAAGATAGTTGGTTAGTATTCAGGGACTGTTTCTACCAGGCACAAGATCAGAGCACCCCGACACGTAGGAAGTCAAGGAAGGGAGCCAGGAGACCTGCATGGTTAAACAGGGAGCTGATGGGTAAGCTCAAGTGGAAGAGGAGAGTTTATAGATCATGGAAGGAAGGGCTGGCCACTTGGGAAGAATATAAGGCTGTTGTCAGAGGGTGTAGGGAGGCAACTAGGAAAGTTAAGGCCTCCTTAGAATTAAACCTGGCGAGAGGGGTCAAGGACGAAAGAAAGAGTTTTTTCAGATACGTGGCAGATAAAACTAACACCAGAGGCAATGTAGGCCCACTGATGAACGAGGTGGGTGCCCTGGTGACAGAAGATATAGAGAAGGCAGAGTTACTTACTGAATGATGCCTTTGTCTCTGTCTATTCTGCCAGAGGCTCTCCTGAGGAGCCCCATACCACTGAGGCCCCAGAGGAAGTCAGGAAAATGGAGGAGTTTGCCTCTGTTGATGAGGACTGGGTTAGGGAGCAATTAAGCAATCTGGACATCTGTAGATCCATGGGTTCGGATGGGATGCATCCGTGAGTGCTGAGGGAGCTGGCTAATGTCATTGCTTGACCACTCTCCATCATCTTTGCCAAGTCTTGAGGAACAGGAGAGGTGCCTGAGGACTAGAGGAAAGCAAATGTCACTCCTGTCTTTAAAAAGGGTAAGAAGGAGGACCCGGGTAACTGCAGACCAGTCAGACTCACTTCCATCCCTGGGAAGATGATGGAACAACTTATCCTTGCTGCCATCTCAAGGCATATCAAGGATAAGAGGGTCATTAGGGGTAGTCAGCATGGCTTCACCAAGGGGAAGTCATGCTTGACCAACCTCATTGACTTTTATGAGGACATAACAAGGTGGATGGATGATGGCAGGGCAGTGGATGTGGTCTATCTTGACTTGAGTAAGGCATTTGACACAGTCTCCCACAGCATCCCTACAGCTAAACTGAGGGAGTGCAGTCTGGACGATTGGGTAGTGAGGCGGACTGTGAACTGGCTGAACGGAAGAAGCCAGAGAGTCATGGTCAATGGGGCAGAGTCTAGTTGGAGGCCTGTATCTAGTGGAGTGCCTCAGGTGTCAGTACTGGGGCCTATATTATTCAATATATTCATCAACGATTTGGGCGAGGGAATAGAGTGTACTATCAGCAAGTTTGCTGATGACACCAAGCTGGGAGGAGTGGCTGACAGGCCAGAAGGCTGTGTGAGACCTGGACAGGCTGGAGAGTTCGGCAGGGAAAAATTTAATGAAATATAACAAGGGAAAGTGTAGAGTCTTGCATCTGGGTAAGAACAACCACAGGTTCCAGTATAAATTGGGGAATGACCTATTAGAGAGTAGCGTAGGGGAAAGGGATCTGGGGGTCCTGGTGGACAGCAGGATGACCATGAGCCAGCACTGTGCCCTTGTGGCCAGGAAGGCCAGCGGCATCCCGGGATGTATTAGAAGGGGGGTGGTTAGTAAGTCAAGAGAGGTTCTCCTTCCCCTCTACTCTGCCCTGCTGAGGCGGCATCTGGAATATTGTGTCCAGTTCTGGGCCCCTCAGTTCAAGAAGGACAGGGAACTGCTGGAGAGAGTCCAGTGCAGGGCAACAAAGATGGTTAAGGGAGTGGAGCATCTCCCTTATGAGGAAAGGCTGAGGGATCTGGATCTCTTTATCTTGGAGAAGAAGAGACCTTATTAATGTTTACAAATATATAAAGGGTGAGTGTCATGAGTATGGAGCCAGGCTCTTCTCACTGACAACCAACGGTAGGACAAGGGGTAATGGGTTCAAACTGGAACACAAGAGGTTCCACTTAAATTTGAGAAGAAATTTCTTCTCAGTAAGGGTGACAGAACACTGGAACAGGCTGGCCAGGGAGGTTGTAGAGTCTCCTACTCTGGAGACATTCAAAACCTGCC
Source organism: Patagioenas fasciata (assembly GCF_037038585.1). Taxonomy (NCBI): domain Eukaryota; kingdom Metazoa; phylum Chordata; class Aves; order Columbiformes; family Columbidae; genus Patagioenas; species Patagioenas fasciata. Next base: position 129,629,211 of record NC_092520.1, read on the forward strand.
TGAACACATTCCTGTGTAGCCTCATCTAGGTGTTCCTGCTCCGGCAGGGGGATTGGACTAGATGATCTTTTGAGGTCCCTTCCAATCTCTAACATTCTGTGATTTCTCCGGTAGATCTACCATGAAGCTTTCTTCTTGGTGTAACTGTGAAAAGTTAGCAAAGGGAAACAGATTGTATGGAACAAATTTAATTTCTTCCTTGTTTTTGCTTTGTTGCCTCTACCTAGATGATTTCCCTTGTATCTGTTCACATTGAGCAATCATGGTAGTTGTGTTATAGACAGACACAGTTTCAACAGATGCACGCAGACGCGTTAACACACCAGTGCAGATGTACCTTTGTAGATATATTAACGCACATGGTCATTGAGAGAAAGACATGTACTCACATGTATGTGGAGAGACAGATAGATATCACAGGCACTTACACACCCCGCAACATTTAGGCACAGTGTGTCCACAGTCACAGGGTCAAGTCTGTAGGTAATCCTTGATATTGATAGTTGCATCAGCACTTAGAAATGTGTAAAACTACCAAAGCTTTACAAGAAAAGTATTTACTTTCACAGGAGCAGGAACCCTGTCAAGCTCTCTCACAAAAGGCTGTGTTTATCTCAATCCAAGTTTTCTCCCTTCCCTTTTGATTCTCTCTCCTGTTGGGGGATGGGGGGAGAGGGTAAGTGAGCAGCTGTCGTGGTTTTATTGCTAGCTTGGGTTAAACCACAACAGGGTCCCAACCAAGACCTTAGTGGATAAGAATATAGTGTAAAAACAATGAAGTTCTAATTTCACTGGCATTACCCCTGTGTTAAAAGAAACAGAAAATTCCATAGGTTTCTGCAGTGTCTTTTATAATTAATGTAAAGTTAGATGAAGGCTTCCAACTTTCAAGTTTCAGAGTATAACTTACAGCACTAGAGTACAGAAAAATACACCTTCCCCTTACACTGCCCTCCCAAAACAGAGGTGAAAGATGCATTGGGAGCAGCCAGAAATGTCAGCAACCTACTACACAAGCAGCCACTTTGAGCAGAGGAAAACTTCTTGTACAGAGAAAATGCATGAAAGAGGACACACAGAAAATCTAGAAAGAAGGAGCACAGGAGAACAAGGAGTAATTGGAAAACAGGAAGGAGAGATTGTAAGCAGGGCACGCTTTGTTTAGGAATAAGAACAAAAGGGATTCAGATAGAAAAACTGCTGTTGAATGAGTAATGAGTTTAAAGAGGGATGGGAACCCTATGTTGTTGCTTAAGGTGAGGTTAATATGAAGAGCTGATTTGAACAACAGCATGACAAGATGCAGTATGTCTACTCGATGTCGACAGTTCTTTATCAAGCCATGACCTACACCGCACTTTCTTACACTAAACAGATTGACACTAAATTGCATTCCACAAATCCTTCATCATGTTGGAACAGCTAAGTAGGAGACAGCACTTCTACATTAAGCAGAACAAATAGGCAGGCTATCTACCTTGGATAATGCCCTATTGATATGGAAACTCCTGGTGCAGAGACTAGCTATGGACTAGGCAGTATATTTTTGTGAGAAGGTTGTAGAGCTGTGAGGAGGCTGAGTGAAAGGTGGGAGACAAAGGGATCTGACCTCGTGCCAGGTCAAAAGCAGTAAGCCAACTTACACTGGAAAAGGCTCAACACAATGTTTGATCTGCAGAATGCAGGACCATCCCCTGGACCCTGAGTTCAAGTACCCATCCCAGACACCTCCCAACTCCTTGTCACAACATGTCCACAGTGAAAACCCTTTCACACCACCAGTTGTCTATGGAAAGAAAACAGAGGTACTTGTGGGGGTGAACTGTGGCACATCCTGGAGCATGCTGCAAGTGTTTCTTTTTCCTAATCTAGACAGAAACTTCAAGGTCTCTGACTTCACCCCAAAGCAAGCAGTGAGGAGGTGGAGACAGAAGACTACAGACAGGAGTTTTGTTGTTCCATTTAAATCTGCAAATCTCTTGAGCCAATTAACTGATTTCCTAATTGCCTGATACTCTTTTTTTGCAAGAACTCTGTAGAGGCTTTAGTGTCCACTCTGGAGAGGCGAATGTGTATCCAGGCTAAACTCTGAGAGATGGCATGCTCCATCAGACAATGCCAAGACCACAGGACACCATGTTGCCATGCAAGCACAAGAACCAGACAGAAGCTGAACCTAAATAGGCCTGAAGAAATCGAAGACTTCACAGATTGAAGAAATGTGAAAAGCTTCTAAATGGAAGCCAAATGTGGGGCTTAAAGGAACGTGGAAACCATTCCATAGGAAAAACAAACAAACAAACAACATTATGGCTGTAATAGGGACAGTATAGACAGAACTGTTCTTGTTCTTATACATCATATTTATCCCAGCAGTCCTGTCAGTAGCCAGACAGGAGAAAAAAAGTCCCACCCTATAGGGTGTGGGTAAGGCAGTGGCCAAACTGGTAACGTAGTGCAGGAAAACTTCCCCTTTTGAAATGCTTCCACTCTGTATAACTATTTTCAATATTTGTTGCATCTTCAATCTGAGGATTCAGGCACTTCTCTTGGATGTGGAAAAATCAGGATCAATACTCCTCCAATAAATATTTTCTTGTTCATGTAAGATGTGAGAGTTCCTAGACAACAGGGCTGAGGGATGCTCACCTCACAAGAGTCAGTAGCTTAAGCCATCATAATGGACATTCACCTAACAGTTCCCAGTCAAAATCAGGTTGAGCACTCTCTCCATTAGACTACTAGTTGCTATGAAGATTATAGGAAAGGGGGAAAGGAAAAGCCTCTCTTGCATGGTTCCCAAGAGAGTACACTTTAGGATAGGGTTCGTGATTTAGAATCTTGACCACAGTAAGTGATCTAGCTAAATGTGCAGGAGGATAAACTGAACCCGTCCCTTTGCCACTTGATGTACTACACTGGCTCCACTCAGTGCATCAGCTGATATGAACACTCCACTCTTTGCTATGTTTTGCAAAGAGAAGCCTAGTGATGTAACTCTCCAGGATACTGCTAGAAGCCTGGTTCTTCTAGACACTTTACAATGCCAAGGGTTTTTTTGACAAATAGTCCAACATCCTGCAGGAAAACTGCAACAGGTTAACGAGCTGTGCCCAAGTTTGATCACCATTTTCCCATGCTGTCTAACAAGAAGCAGTTGCTGTTTCTCTCCTAAGGAGAAAGATTAGTATATTGCATTAAGCTCTCTCCCTGAGTAGCTAAGCCCAAGTCTGGCAAAAGCAGGCTTTCAGGAGACATCAGCATTAAGACACCCCTCAGGTGCTTTCTTGACTCAAGATGAACCCAGACTATAAACAAACACAAGGCATGTTACAGTCACCAGGCTGCAGATATCCTTCTGACACAGGCTTCACTGACTACACTAAGAATACACCCGCTTTTCCCAGTTACCTGCAGGTATGTCTCCAGAGCAGTCCACATCTTCCAGTCCTTTAGCTGAGTGCCTTTCTTCAGATACTGTCTTATCCTTTCCTCTCGACACTTTGACCTAAGTGCTTGATGGGCCTGATGCCTGGGAATCCCCAGCACTTTCTCATGGACACAGACAGACACAGGTTGCAGGTGGCCTCTGTGGTATGAGGGGGAAACTCCCATGCTTGCTGCTGTTGATTGTGTCCCAGGTCATGGACAGGACCCCAAAGACCAGTAGTTTGCATGTGTTTCATGTCTAACACCTCCTTCACCAAATCTAGATGGTCCATGATGCGGTAGCCAGTGCGCATCCAGCCTGCAGGAAAGACAGGTACCAACATACATTGTAAGTACTCACCGCAGTGCCTTTTAGACATAAATGACTGTCTTTTTTTCTTTTCTCTAGTGCCTTCCCTCCATCGCACAAACCACACTGTATTACCATGAATGACATTTTTTTCCCTTTGTGAGATAAGGAAATACTACAAGTTTCACCCTAAAAAATAATCAAATAAGCAGTGTAAAGGTAGTACTGAACTATCAGTTAAGGAGTTTTGCTAGCTTTCCCTTTTTATACATAAGCATATACTAATGGTTGGACTGAGCCTGAGATTTCAGGATGAGGAAAAAAGTCTCACCATTGACCAAAATACACCTGAACTCTCACAAACTGAGCACAGTTGACCAACCCAATCATGCAATAATATGATTCGGCACCCTGGCAGAGCTTGAGTCTTCCTTTCGTAGAGTGTGGATACCGCAGGTCTGCACTCCAGTAGTCAGCAATGTGGATGAGACACAGAAGTCACAGTTTGTCATGCTTAAGGGTGGTAAAACTTGTCATGCTTAAGCCTGTTCTTAACATCACAGGATAACTATTCTATAAACAACTTCCCAGCATCATGCTAGGCATAAATCTTGCACTGCAAGGGATTTAACTTATGTCTCCTTTGTGTCTTCATTCCTAATTTGTCCTTCTTGAAGATTGCCAAAACTTCATACAAAAGTCACCTATTGTAGCCCTTTACACTTGCTACATATGGAGCCTACACAGCTTGCTTTGACTGAACGGTAAGCTTGTAGACTACCTAAGTTGGAGAACATGAATGGCAACCCCCTTCCTGCAGGAACTATCTAAGATCTTGAGCTCCCTCTTTTTTAATGAGAGATACCTGCATTTAGCAGCCACTGGCACCAAAATGTTCAGGTCCAGAAATGTGAGTGAAACCATTTAGTCCACCCAAAACAGAAGGGAATTTTATGTCTGCAGACTATGATCTTTTTAACTGTCATTTGCTCAGGATAGCAGAACCTAACACTCTGACGATGTGCAACAAATGTTTCCATGTGCCTTAGCAAAGAGTTACAGAACATCAGGGTTCATGCCAAGCCCTTGCCTCATTGTGGGATGACAAATTTAACCAGTGTATTTTGAGAAATAATCAAACAAAATTTTATTCCAAAGTTCCATATTAACCATATAATTTGACTCTAGATCACTCAGTTCACAACTGGAAAAGCTGGGGTTGGGGAGCATCAGCTGCAAAACTACACACTCATGCGCTTTGACAGTGACACTGGTTCTACTTCTCCCTTGACATCACCTCAGGCACACATCTTTTCAGGCTAAGCTTTGCCCACAATAACCTTTGAGGACCCCATCTCCATCAGGTAGACACACACAGGGTTTAACATTCGTCACTGAACGTGTGAAGCAGCCCTGTCGCTGAGGCAGGAAAAAAGTAGGAATCAGGTTGCTGTATGCCAGCTGTACTGATTCTGCAGCACATTCAGGAGGGAGAATGAGTAACTACATATAAGTCAAAGCCACTGCAGTAAGCAGCTCTGCTGCAGGCAGAAGAATAGCTGAGTGATATACCAGTTTTGAGATGCCTCATCTGAAAGGGTCAATATATTTTTTAAGCCTTGCCTTACTGTGTTTCCATCCTGATGGAGTAGCTCACAACTATGCAAGGGTCACAGTTGTTTGTTTACATATGTTCCCAGTATGGTTTTAGCAAAATAACCTTAATGGAAAACACATTGCTGCTAGAGGCCAGCTGTCTCTTAGCACTTAAGAAGGCCATATGGCAATGTATGTACCATATGAGATGTGGACATTTCTTAAAATCCTCTCTGGCCTTGGGAATTTTGTTGGTATGGCTGTCAATATGATTATTGCCATCATTATCTCATTCCACAGGGTCAGCAGCGGCTGAGGGTTCTCCATGTAGAGGATGCTGTCAGATGGCACTGTCAGGATGAGGTTCTCAACATCCAGTTCTGCCCAGGGAGCAGAGTAGTGCTGGATACAGTCCTTCCACCGGCTTCCACAGGTCTCCCCTACACCAACACCTCAGAAAATCAGTTCAGCACAGGTCTGACTTTTGAGCACGCTCTTAGAAGTCAAGCTGACTGGGGATGGTGGCTGTTAACTACTTAATCATCCTATGTTTGGGAAGTCTCCTCAGGGCTCTTTAATGGATGGAAAACAGGCAGAAAAGGACTGGCATATAGCTGAGTAGTAGCATAGCAAGAACAGATCCCCATTTTCCATCTGAGAACAAGAAGCATCAGGGTTCTCCAGCATCTCTTGATCTCATTTCTTCTTCTCTAGCAGAGATCTGCTGTTTTATATAACAGCCCTGGTTTTGTTTAGTTTGACAGAAGAACAGAAAGAAATTGCATACAGGAATAGGAGACACACTGCCAGAAACAAAGGAAATTTAACAGAGATTTACTGTAGCGACTAGAGATCACCACATGGGGGCACAGTAAAACAGGCAGAGTGCAAGGCAAGCTTTGTTGCGGCACAGGTCAGCCTGTCTCCATCCAACACAACCATTTCTATCCAAAATGGCAACTCCAACCTCCAAGAAATATTGGTTTAGAAAAATCTTGCCAATTTTGTGACAATTCCTTTACCTACCTCCTGCCACCTAGCAGGCACAGAGACTAAGTGACTTACTCAGAATCCCAGAGTACAGCAAAGCAAGTATACTACATCTGGGTATTCCTAGACCCAGGCATTTCTAAAATATTCCTAAGCATGGGACCATCTTTTCTTTCAGTCACATGGATAGCAGCATCTGTGAGCAGCACCAAGAAGAAAGGCACTGAGGTAAACAAACCTACAAAGCTTGAAGAAAGGAGTTCTGACTGCCCCTTCTACCATGATGAGCACTTTCCCCAGGATGCTCCTTGCTGGTACTATGATGTAAATGAGGTCACACAAGAAGCAGGAACTAGACTGTTTCTGGCAGGCAATATCACAGGTGTGTGTTACCCCTGGGGCCCATTTCAGCTCCTTGGAGTGAGAGAGGTCATCCATGTGACACCCTTGGTAAAGAAAAAACAGCATGTGGCTGCAGGGTCACACAAAAACACCTGAGTTAACTTTGCATTTCAGCTGCAGAGATCTCACTGCAAAAAATATCCATGCAGGTAAGCATTTATCTGCTCTTACTTTGCAGAGAACGGGATCTCAAGTAACTACTTTATATCTGATCTCGATACATTTACATAAGCAATAGTGACAGCACTGTGAAAGTATGTTATGAGTGATCTGGAGAGACAGAACTAAGTTTGGTGCAGAGAAGAGCCCAAGTACTTATCTTGGGCCTGAAAATCACCTTGATCAGTTCTCTTTGCACAATAACAAAACACATAGAGCTGCCTTCACGCAGCAGCCCCATTCGATTATCCCGCCAGCACACAGAAATAAGAAGAATGCAACAGAACAGAGTGGGAAACAAGGTGATAAATTATGACAATGCATTGAAAGTGCCACAGGGTGGCAGCAGTAGGAAAGGACTGAAAAGACAGGAAAACCAATAGAGAAAATCCATCGCGTGCTATTTTTGAGTGCCCACCTGACAAATAATACGTCAGTGTAAGTAGAAGCCAGACTAGAGCCAGCTTATCTTCAGATCAGCAACGACCACCAGGCAAAGGGAATGTTATAACTGCTGCGTGCTCTTCAGGGAGGTAGAGTCTTGTACTTCTCCAGGCTGTCTTACCTAAAAGGTAAGAGAACACAATCCTAAACAGTCAAGCGCTTCTTTGACCTGACGTTATGGGTTCTAGAGAATTCAAGTTGCAATAGAAGAACCTTCAATCATTTTCCTTTCCCTTGTTCTACACTCAGAGAACCATCTCATGTTTTATGCAAATTGCCAGAAGTACAGTTTTAAAGCAATAGGACAGCAGCATGAGCAAGATCATCACACCATTAGCAAGCAAGCCCACCCACATTTGAACTTCTGGAAATGCCAAGCTTAAATGTGTTTACTAATATCTTTTATAAATAATAAGAAAAAAAACAACACAACAACAAAAAACCCAAACAAACAAAACCAAAACAAAACAACAAAAACAAACAAACCAACCAATAGCTCCTCCACTCAGATTGTTTTACCCTAAAGCCCTCATAAGAGGTGCACACTGTGGTGATATTAAACACAGTTGAAGTTGTAAGGGTCAAACAACAGACTGACAGTGACATCACTGTTTTCCTTACTGACTGGTCCAGTAAAAGCCAGAGCCCACAGAAATTTCTATTTCTAGCTCACTGAAATTATAAGAAAGCCTAAAAGGACTATCCTATGCAAGATGTAATCATAAGATGGGTACCCCACCACACCACTACAATTCAGCATGTTTCTTGACATTGTTGCCATGGAAATGCAAGTCTTCTCTGCCTAGATCTCTGTAAACATGATACACAGTGCAAAAACTGATCCATCTCCATTGTACTGATCAGGCAAAATCCACTCCCTGACATAAAGTTTACTCAAGCATATTTCAAAATGAACAGGGAAAGTCCTAAAAAGAGCTGAACTGTCATAAAGCACCCAGCTTACAACCCTTCCTGTCCTCCAAGAACACATGACCAGTTTTGTCAAGCAAAACCTAATCCAAGGAAAAAGGAAAACTAGACCATATCACAGTGTTTCACCAATTCATCTCAAGTTTCGCTGAATTTGTACCCAAGGTAGTTTTGAAATGGTGTTCAGGGTTCGCTAGTGTTTCTTTCTTCCTTGTTTATGTGAAATGACACAAATTCTGAATATTTCCGGTCAAACAAAATACTGTGTTCGATCCAATGCATTCAGTCCAGCCAATCCTAACAATTTTCCCCTTTCGTCCTGACTCATTAATGTTAAAATCAATGAGCAGTTATTCCACAAGTTTTCTCTCTGCGTATCCTCTGCACTCAGACATTGCCACTCCAGAACAGTCTCCCTTATCTCATTAGAACCATTTGGAAACAGTTCCTCTCAATCATATTTTAATACAAAAAAACCCAAGATTAATCTGTCCAGGGGATAATACCTTAGTAATGGAATTTAACCTAGAGTTTAAACATATCACCTACAAGCAGGAATCTCAGCAAGGTTGTATAGCTACAAGGCCTAACCTTTAGACAAATCGTTCAGGGTATAATTACCAAATACCTTGGCTTCAGTGGTGGTGTCAGACCAAAAAGTTCTCACAATGCTTCCAGCCTCTTGTTTTCCCCTCAAAACAAGACCTTCCCTCCATCAACTGTGCTGACAAAACAAGTTGTGAGACTGTGCTACAACTCAGGGTGAAATTATCTAGATAAAAAATAAACTTTTTGTTCCTAACTCCTACTTCTTCATAGGATGGCCCCATAGACAGCTGTATCAGAACAGAACTATGGCAACAATAATCTGCAGTGTAGAGCCCAGGGCTTCGCAGGGAGCTTTCTTGCCAAAGCCATGGCACTGCACAAGTACCTTGAGGCATCTCTGCTAGGTGGTTCTTCTCCACAGATGTCTGTGCACCAACAGCGAAGCAGCAGGACCTTCACAAAGTGTTTCAGAGTGCTAAAATCAGGGCTGACCATAAAAGGAGCCTGTCTGCCACTACACAGAGGTCAGCCTCCTCACAAACGCACAGTGAAATTGCACATGTGCCCATGTTCAGACACACACAGGCGCATGCACACTGAGGACACACATCCCACTGATACCACCAACAGGATGTGTCAAGAGGAAGGGAGATACACTCCTCACCTGGGTTTGTGCCATCAGTTTCCACAGTGATAAGGACAGCACAGACCCCAGCAGCAGATTGCTGCAGTGGGGCTGCACTGTCCGTCATGGCGAGCGACAGCTCGGTGCATTGTCTGTCATGGTGAGCGACAGCTCAGTCGCTATGCAGAGAAGGACTGCCTCTTTAGAGTTTTTCTTGACAGGGCAGTGCCTGCTGACATGTGGGATCCCACTTCTCTGAAGCACTTTAGTCAGGATGCGGTGAAGCAAAGCATAAGCAGGACACTTGTGGACTGGGATGTGCAGAAAGGTAGTGCAGTCTTGTGCTAGCCTTTGCAGCCAGTTCTTCAAGGGAGCCTTGAGCTCCTCATGCTTTTCTACGTGTCTGTTGAAAAGAGTGAGCACCTTGCAAAAGTGATAGTGCTCCCCAGACCTCATGGCTGGGTGCTTAGCTGCCTGGACACTCTGCCCCACGATGCTCAGCCCAAAGTGATTCAGGATTTTGTTGCCAGGATAATTTGTCACAGCAGCTTCAACATGGTTCTGGGAAGCCCAGTACCAGGCCTGGCCTCCAATCAGCAGGCCACCTCCCTCTGCCACGAAAGTGTGAATCCTCTCCCCCTCCTTGTTGCTGCAAGAAGAGCAGCAGTACACGCTGAAGCTGCCTGACAGCTCCAACAGCTGCAACTACACCTCCTTCTGCGAGAGAAAGCTACACAGTTTCTTCAGGCCAGCATTCATACCTACTAGCCCCTTTCTCTCAGCATCCAGCCAGTGGATAGCATTGAGCAGGAATTTGACCAGCTTTGGGGGGAACAGCTGGCTCTCATGGGTTGCCACCACAACGCAGCCTTGGCCATAGTATGCTGCAGCTAAGAGACCGGGGCACAAGCTGTCCAGGCAGATCAAGAAGGCTAGTACACCATGCACCAGCAAGATGCAGGGTATGTCCCCTGTCACTCAATCCCGCTCCAACACATCACACAGGAGAAACTCAGCATTGAGGTCGAGGTTGGCCTGGTGCCTGAAGGACCAGGAGACGTCCAATATAGCCCCCATCCCAGAATCCTTTGTTCATCCCTGCCCCTTCTTCCCCCCTCATCTTAGTACATCATGTTGTCAGTTCTCTCATTTAAAAAAAAATCCATCAGTACCTCATTATTTTCCTTTTAAGACCTCAGTTTTTGCAGCCAAGCAAATCTGTAAGAATCACAGCACTCATTTAAAAAAAAAAAAAATTAATAAAAGAGAGAGAAAGAAGAAGTCAAAAGGAAGTTTCTAGACCTCTGACTTTGAACAGCAGCTTGAAAATCAAAATACATTGCAGAAACTAAAAAATCAGAAGAATTTTCATATTTTTTAAACTGCAGGTTTAAAGTGCAAATGCTGTAGGAATTGGCATATCTCCTATAACAGAAACTTTCTCCATTTACCCCACCATAGTCATTATCAACTAGGCAAAACCAGAAGATTTCCCTGTGTCTTCTCCCACCTTCTTCCACTGTTGAGAACTGAAGAAATGATAGCCTGGCCAGATGGGCTAGATGGAAAGGCAGAGTTATAGCTAGACAAAAATGGAGTGACGGGAAGTTGAATCATGGCCCTAACACATAGTTCTGACATTACCACTAGTTGGAATCGACAGGGCAAAGAGATTATACTGTTCAATGCCCTCTTGTCTCTGCTGTTTCTGCATAACTCTTACACATCACTGTGGATAAAGACATGTTGAATTACTCTCATTTGCTTTGTTTACACTTTCTCCTGGTTCTGCCTGTCACGGAGGCACCCCGAGGCTAATTTAAGGGACAACAGGGTCCAAAACAACTTTTATTAAACCAGTGAGAAACAGGGTTTTAGCACTCCAAAAGTGACTTAAATATAGGTTCGGGTATCAGTTGAGGAAAATTATTAAGGGACAGCAACTGGTACAACAGGTCGTCCACAGAGTGCATGCACGTGGCTTCACCCAAAACAATGTCGGAACCATCCCCGAGTCCCAGAGGAGTACACACTTGCCTGAACACGGTGCAGGATTATTCTTAAAGAGATAAAGGTAAAGCGTACGCTCGCAATTCCGCGAGGGTAAATTTATAATACACTCGCAATTCTGCGAGGGTTAATTTACTTACATGTGCGAATGTGCACGGAATACTACACGTGCTTATGTGGAAGCACGGGAGGAAAATACACTCGCGATTGTGCGAGGATAAATTTATAATACACTCGCAATTGTGCGAGGGAATAAAGTTACACTTGCGATTGTGCAAGGATAATAATTTAAAGTACGCGTGCAAATGTGCACGGAATAAAGTTACACTCGCGATTGTGCGAGGAAATAATTTTATATGTGCTTGTATTAAGCATGGGAAGTTACATGTGCATATGTGCACGGAAAGGATAAATATACTCGCAATCCTGCGAGGGGTTTTACTCACACACGTGGCGGCAAGGCAAGTGGGGTCTCCATCCCGGGGAAGGGGGCTCTCGGCGGCAGTATCTTCCTCGTGCTCTGAGAGACCGGCGACAATGGGCCCAGTCTCGACGAGAGAGTCCCGTTTTTATATTGGCTGATCAGACCTGACTGTAGGCATTCTAGAAGCTTCTCTGCACCCCCACACCGTGTGTGGGGCACCCCTGAAGCCTCCAAACATCCCCCACACTGGTCACAGGTGCCCAGCGGCTCACTGGCGCCTTGGCAATCCCTGCTCCTAATGGCCCTGGCCAGGGTGCTCTGGGCCAAACAAAAGAAGCTGTTAGCCTCAAGTAGCAGAGACAGGGAGATGTGCCTACTCCCTCCATACTGAAGGAGGCGGGGGGAGAGAGGGGGGTTTGCATTCTGCCACATGCCAAACACAGCTTTCCCTGAACACCTGGAAAGAATCTGTTGTTATGTGGCCACTACAGCCAACTTTTTAAGAATAAATGTTGTTGCTCTTCTGCACGCCCAGAGGGCAGGAATTATATCTGCAGTTCTTCTTTGGTTATTACTTTACTGAGACTCTTTGACATACAGACTATGTGCTCAGGTATATGGCACAGCACCTGTCTTAGAGTGCAGTATAATTCTCTGTGTATTAAACAAAGGCCACCAGAAAGGCCCAGATGCACAAAGCTGTTGTGTTGCACAGAAATTTCTCTGTGGCTCTGCATCCAATCAAAACCACCACAAAAGCACCCTAAACAAGATGTAATTCACTTTCAGTTATCATTTAGAGTCTTGTTAATTGCTATGTAATTTTTCTCTGCTGAATTCTCTATGCCTCTCCCTCTTCCATGAACTGTACATGAGGTGGTGGGAACGTGCTCATGCAACACAGACGGGACAATAATCAAACATAAAACTTTGATTAACTTCATTTGTTATCTATGTCCTAAGCTCTTTGCTGAATTCAACAGCAGAGTTTTCTAATACCTTTATTGGGAAACAAATCGAGCATCCAGAAACTATCAAATCCAATTATTTATTTTAAAGTATTAGAAATGTAGTATCATATATCCACAAGCAAAATGCTGTAAAGGAAAAATTTGCAAGGAATTTTACTGTAATTGTTGCAGCTTTCACAGCAGTGAAATGAAGCAGCCACACAGAAGCAGCACAGCAGCACTCATACTCCTTGGAGAAACTGCTGTGCCTTGTGTAAGTCAGCAAAAAGTAGCAAGAGGTATAGTCTGGCAAGGAGAGGTGGAGGAAAGCAGCAGAGCAATGCCAAGGACTCTGCTGCCTAGTGAGCTGTGCAACGCAAATCATAACAACCCCAAGTTCTATCCTTACTGTTTCAGGACACAAAGGGCCAGGCTAGAATCCCACAGCCTGTGTCAGAAGCTGAAAAAGGTGGTGGGCACCCACTTCGCTTTCTCAGCTCTGTGCCAGCCTCTGGATTTCACTTGCAGAAGGTGAATTTCTGCACGTAACACGCCAAGCAGGTTTAGCAGCAGCAAGCCAGAGCCTGGCCCAGAGGGCTTGCCTGGTGATCCACCTCCAACCTGGTTTTGAACTGTGAAAAAGTTGCCCTGAATATGTGGGCAAAGGGAGAGGAGCTTCTCCTCCTGTCCTTGTGGTGCTGTGTGTTGCACCCCGGCACACCCAGTCAGGCAGACTGCTCTGAAAGATGGTTCCCCTCACTTCCTTCCCCTTTAATGAATTCCCCAGGCCTGGCCCAGCCACCCTGGAAACAGGTAAAGACACCATTCTTTCCAATTGCAAACAGCACAAAGGTTCCCCTTAAATTGGAAGACAACAGCTGTATCCCATCCTGGCTCCCTCCACCCCTCTTTAGAAAGTCAACCGGGTCTTTTGCCTGTGTTCCATCATAGGCATCCATACAGTACAGCCCCAGTGAGGGGCTGAGCTCTGCCCCAGCCTGTACTTCAGTGTCAGCCCTGAGCAGCAGCTGGGAGAGGGAAGCCAAATGAAGATGGGCCTCAACCAGGGCCTTGGGGGAAGGCTTGAGCCACTCCGCAGCATTTCTGAGGAACTGGGAAAACCTTCAAAATTCCCTCGTGGGAAACAACCACCATCCATCCCTTCCCATACTGTGTAAGGGTGACCAAATCCTGCTTCTTAGAGCTCACAAGCACAGGGCAGGTATCCTTTCCAACAAGTAGAAGCTCACAAGGAACAAAACTGCCAGTGAAGTCCCATGGCCTAAAGCCACCCACTAAAAGCTCATAGGTGACAGATTGTTTCATCTTTGGGTCACTCTGGTCTGGTGGAGAGAAGACCAACTTCCATTACAGTATGGCTCAGCAATAAAGGACAGCTGTAACAACCCTGTGGAGTCATTTCTTTGTTGTCTAGTAGGAACTCCAAACAAACGGGAATCATTTACTGAAAGTAGCTTTGTGGACATTAACTTTTTCAGAGATTTGGGATTTTTTTTTCTTTGCTTGTTTGGTTTTGTTATTACATTATTTGTCATTTAAACAGAAGTGACAAGTCTATCAAGATGATGAAGGAAAAGAAAGGAACTATTTCAACAAATTCTCCTATAGATCTTATAGAAACATAGAACCACAGAATCATTTCAGTTGGAAGAGACTCTCAGGATCATCGAGTCCAACCATAGCCTAACCTAACTCTATCACTAAACCACATCCTGAAGAACCTCGTCTAAACGCCTCTTAAACATCTCCAGGGATGATGACTCCACCACTTCCCTGGGCAGCCTGTTCCAATACCTGACAGTGCTTTCCATGAAGAATTTTTTCATAATATCCAACCTAAATCTCCCCTGGTGCAACTTGAGGCCATTTCCTCTTGTCCTACCACTTGCTACTTGGGAGAAGTGACCAACACCCTCCATGGTACAACCTCCTTTCAGGTAGTTGTAGGTGGTGATAAGGTCTCCCCTCAGCCTCCTTCTCTCAAGGCTAAACAGGCCCCCCAGCTCTCTCAACCGTTCCTCAGCAGACTTGTGTTCAGGCCCCTCACCAGCTTTATCACCCGCCTCTGCACTCTCTCTAGTACCTCAATGGTTTCTTATGATGAGAGGCACAAAACTGAACACAGTATTTAAGGTGGGGCGCCACCATGGCTGAGTACAGTGGCACCAGCCACCAGTCCTGCTGGCCACACTATTCCTGATACAAACCAGAATGCTGTTGGCGTTTTTGGCCACCTGGGCACACATATTTAGCTGGCTATCAATCTTGAAGGAGAACAGGGAAATAAAAGTATTCACTTTCCCATTAACAATTTCTTTGGAGAGAGCTAGTGCCAGAGGCTCCAAGAAATCTACTAGAAATTAGCCTGGTAGAGGTGGTCCACATGAAAATAGCCAGAAAATGAAAAGAACTTATCAACACATCACATGGCATAACTCAGACATGGAGTTCACATGTTAATTACCAACTGGATATGTACAGAGCTACACACAGTTGCTGCAAGATTGTATTCCAAAGTTGTACTTTTCCATCTCTGTTTAGGTACTCTAAGCCCTTGCTTAGTATCAGGAGGTGCTGTGATGGGGAGGACAGTCAGCAGAAATGATGGAGAAAAGCAGTTCTCCTGGAATAACTGGCACTTTAAGTCACGCAGTACCTAGGAGAGCAGATCTGGGCACAGGAGATTCATGCATTAGTTCCCAGATCCAAACTGCCGTGTGATCTCAAGGAAATAATTTCCCTTTTCTGCAGCTTTGTTTCACCTGTTTTCCCACCTATGAAGTAAGGTGAGGGGTACTGACCTTGATTACCAAGACACACGCTCTATTTAGGCTCCCTCAGTTTGAAAGTTTGGCTTAGCTCTTCACCAAAACTGTCTTTTGCTGAGCTGGTGAGGCTGCGACTGTGCAAACCAGAAGGTTTTAAGGTGGAGAGCATCACTCAGTCACACCTAGTTCCTGTCATTTAAGATTCACAAAAGTGACTTGGAACACTATGTGTATGGCAAAGGAAGGAGTTGCTGCAGGGTGGGCCTGGCCCTTTCCCTGGCAGTATTCCATGCCAACACTGCAGCCGCATTCTCTGGTCCTCACATGCATTCATATTTGGCATGCAAACACAGAAAAATGGATAAATCCTGGAGAAGCAGCATTCTTGATTTGGATTTGTCACAAGCCCAAGGGTGCTCAGAAACAGCAACCTCATCAAGAATGACAGTATCTTTCTCATTGCTTATCCTCTGTACATGCCTGGAAGGTCCTGTTTTTCACCCAAATTCCTGTGAGACATATTGTTTTACATATGATTTATGAGTCAAAGCTGCTGATTAACATCAGATAAAAACTACATTGTCCAGTAATTTAGTGCTTGTTTGTTGGCTTAGTCTGAATTCCAGCTTTGTTTCCCCAGGTTTGAATAAACCCTACATTTAAAGGCAAATACGAGGTCAAAGTGGTTTTGGTCGTTTTACCAGGAATCATGCAGCAAAGTAGTAAGACAGCTTGGAAAAATACTCAAGTTTTTTTTCCAGTGGCTTCTGTGATTTGATACTAATATACTGACACACTGACCATGGTGTGGGAGGGGAAAAATCAGGTGGATAGTTTCAGTAATTTGTATGCTACCTGAGGACTACCCCACAGCACTATGTTTGAACTAAATCCAGCAAAAAACAACCCTTACTTCTTAGCTCCCACCCTTCTTATCACAGGATTTGAAAGCTAACATCCTAGCCTCTGGATCCCTAAAACAATGGGTGCTCCCTGGCATTTACACAGAACCGGGCATGGCTGTCCCAGTGTAAGGAATGGCTATGACATCTTCGCAAAAATGTGATGTCATGATTCACATGCTTGATTGGTTTGTTGTTATTTGGTAATGGCATTAACTTGGTTAGAGGCCTTGCTCTCTGTCTGTGCGCTAACCCCGCTGCAGTCCGTACCCTGATGCACTGTAACAATAACTCATCTTGTCCGCATAGAAGCAGCTCAGTGCACGTACTCCACCTACAGTAAGGGTGGGAAAAAAGATACAGCATGACGGGAAACCGAGAATCTGTGCTATTGGCTGTAGAGTAACAATTAATCAGGAGCAGTGCAGAAGTAGTAACATGTTTAATGTATAAGCTAGCTGGAAAAACTAATTTATATGTAACAGCTAACAGGGGTTGTAAGTGAGCTGTGGGAAAGATTGTACTCTCTGAGTACTGCAGCCAATGGTGAAAGGAGGAGGAACCGCTTGCGGTCGAGGGGGGAAATAGGATAAATAGGGGGACTGTGTCCCCGACGTGTTTTGAGAGACCCCTTAGGGACTTCTGTGGACTCTGTTCGAATAAAGTTTATTTTTTGTTGTTTTGTTTTTTTGTTTTAGTCCTCTGTCTCCTCTTTTACCCCTCCTCATTTACCTCTAGCAAAGCCAATTTCCACATGTTGGGAAGGATTTTAACTCTCTTAACCATTTTCACCATACAACAGAATTCCCAATTTCTATGTAATCACAATTTCTGCATTTCCATAGTATTAACCATTTCAGTGTGGAGAGAAGGGAGGAAGTATACTCATTGGACCCAAAGCAAATACACCTACAGGCTCACTCCTCCTTCCTAGAGAGAGAAGGGAAAAGACACAGTAGGCACAGATAACTCCCATGTCTAACAAGAATTGTGGGAAGCTGCAGAAGACTGAGACGTGTGTCTGTCGTGAAAACTAGGAGGAAACAACTACCAGATGTGGGCGCAAGCAGAGGGAATATCTTGGTTCCAAGTTGCCTCCCTTCTGAACATGGAAGTGAAAATTCTCTATGACAGTGTCTCAAACAAAGTCAAAGACTCTTGATTCCTTGTCTTCCCTCCTGCCTCTTCCACCTCTCATCTCCAGACAGTTCCCACTCCCCACTGAGCTGAAATTATTGAGAGTACATATTGGAGCACACATTTATAAATCCTTCTAGATGACTAATTCTCTCCTAGCCTTTCTTCTGTCTCTGGAAAAGTCACAAAAATGTGATGGGTAGGTATTGGGGCTTCATCAAATGAAGACTTAAGATTCCATCATCTGCTGTCCAGAAGCCATCACACCTACGCAAAAGGGATGTGGTACAAAAAAATGAATACCCCTTGGTCCCCTCAGGAAGAATATTTCTGGGAGACAGATGATCTGAGGGAGCTCCAAGGGTGAATAAGTGAATAGACTTTGTGTGTCAAGTGCTCAGTCACTTTGGGGTGAGTCTTTAAGGTCCTTGTAAAGCCCGAGAGGATCTCCATGAGTAAAAAGTATAGGATTGTGCAATAACTGACAGGAAGAGGACAAAAGGCATAGGACAGCCATTGGCCTGGATCACTTCTTAAGAACACAGGCATTCTAAGTGAGTGAGAGAGACACAATTCCTAGGGACTTAGCTGCTCTTCTGAAATAGTGGAAACCCTTGGCATTTCCAGTCTTTCCTCTATTTCAGATATACAGCCTAGCCGTCTGCACAGTAACCAAGCACCAAGTATGCTGCAAAGTCTATATGCAGTACGGAACAGGTGAGCTCTTGTTTCTTAACATGTCTATCAAGAAATTGAGCAAGAAGATGAATGCTGACATCCACCATTTGCTGAGGGTTGGACTAGATGATCATTATAAGTCCCAACCCAACCCATTCTATCAGTCTGTGATTCTACAACTCGTGTTGTGCAGCACAAACGCAAATTTAACACACATAAAAATTGAAAGTGTACTTCAAAGTTCTATGGCATACTTTACACTGCAAGAGTAAGTGGGCTCTAGAGCTGGCTTAAGCATACAAGTGAGAGCCTGGGCTGATGTTAGGTCAGTAATGTGCTCAAGCTCTGCCTTGCTGGAGTATCAGGAACTTGGTCTTATCCAGTGTGTGATCACATACATACAGCAGGCTGGGTAACTGTGAGGTTGGACCACTTGAGAATGGGCTCAAATTTGCATTAACCTGGAGATGACAGCTCTCAGGACTGGACATCTCAAGTACGGTCAGCATGCTTCTCCACCCTTTTCAACACTTGTGAGAGCATGAGCACCATAAAGGCACCAGTGGGGTAGGCTAAAGTAGTAAGCCATGAAGTATAAAGATCAAGCAATGTGCAAAAAGGATGGTGAGATGAAGCAATAAACTTAGGTGCAATGGATTGCATGCAAAAGAGAATACATTTAAACTCGGACAACAAACTTTCTTAATAAACTGCTCAAAACCATGGTAAAAGATGGCATCTAGTGGAGATCACAGAATTGCAGAATATCTCAAATTGGAAGGGACCCATTAGGATCATTAAGTCCAACCTCCTGCTCCCCACAGGACTACCTAAAACTAAACCATATGACCAAGAGCATCATCCAGATGCTCCTTAAGTCTGTCAGGCTTGGTGCCATGGGGAGCCTGTTCCAGCGACCATCCATCCTCTCAGTGAAGAACTTTTTCCTAATGTCCAACCTGAACTCCCCCTGATGCAGCTGGAGAAGTAGGATGCAGAAGCTGGAGGCAGCCAAGCAAGAAATCTTGCATATGAAAGACAAAGTTAGGAAAAAAAAATACATCAAGAAAAGCCTTTCTAATGTTACATAACAAAAGTAAAAGAAACAAAGCTGTTGTATCAAAGGGAAAGAGAGCTGAAGTCGACTGGGTTATTAAATTAATGACAACTCTGAAAGTGGGTCAAGAAAGCAAATACCAAAGGAACTTACTGTATTTATAGATATATATATATATATATTTACAATTACAGTGTTAAGAGTTATTGGAAAACAAATTGAAAATCAATTTAAAAAAATATTTAAAGTGCGGCAGAATCAATCAGGCATTTGCCATCTCTAATTACTGTTATTGGTGTTATTTTCATATGGCACTTCACAACAGTAGATTACACAACACTGCAATTTTGAAGCCTAGTAAAATCCTGCTGTGGTTTATGAAGAAAAAAAAAAAAGCCCACCCTTTCTGATGGTGTTGACATGCATACATTACGGTACACTCACTGTCTAATAGGATGCAGAGACATAGAAAACCTGAATGTCTAAACATACATCTGTCCAGTAATCTTAATTGGTTTTAAAGATCAGAAATCTCCTGGAACTGAAGACAGGGAGCCTTTTCCAACCCAGCACTTAAAGGGTTGAGTCTTATTTGTGTGCCTACTATATAACAGCTCAGATCACTTCCCTTTAAATGTTGATGGCTTTTAAAGCAGGGGATGAGTGTTTTAATATAAGAGGGAACAAAGAAGAAGTCTAACCCTCTTTGCATATGGCCCATGCCAATCTGTGGTAAAGTAGTAAAGGATAAGGAAAAGCAACCTTATCCCTTCTAAACTAAAAGGACAGCACATGACTTGTTTTGTTATATACTTCCAGGCAGCAAGGCAAAACAGGGATACTGGGACAGCTGACTGAAGCTGAGAATGAATGGGCAGGGTGTAACTCAGGTGGTGGGCAGCAGCTGACATCTTTAATGGCCTGTCATAGACATGTCCCCACAAACAGCATAGGGTTAGAATGATGAAGGCTTGTGCCCTACTGTGGATTTCAAAGGTAGCATTGCTTATTGCAACCAAAAAAAAGTGCAATTCACATAAACTGAACATTGGTTCCATCTTACCATGCACCATTATATTTTATAAAGCAAAAAGCAGTTCAACTTTTGAAGTGTTGGTTGTGCAACATGCAGTTGGGTGGTGGTGTGGAGAACTGGGCCCTTTCTGTTGACCAATGCCAGCTGTAGGCATTGCAGTTTTCAGTGCATCTCATTGATTTGCTGAGCATATTTCCCAGATGTCATGGTTTCACCGGGATTCAGAAAGCCACAGCAGATCAGACCAGCAGGAGACCACCAAACAGTGACCATGACCTTTTTTGGTTCAAGTTTGCCTTTGGAAATGCTTTGGAGGTTCTTCTCGGTCCAACCACTGAACTGGTCATTGCCAGTTGTCATATAAATTCCCCTCTTCATCATACATCACAGTCCAAATGAGAAATGGTTCGTTGTTGCATAGAATAAGAGAAGACAACACTTCAAAACAATGATTTTTTTTCTTTTTGGTCAGCTCATGAGGCACACACTTACTGAGCTCTTTCACCTTTCCACTTTGCTTCAAATGCCAAACAACCATAGAATGCTCGAGGTTGAGTTCTTCAGCAACTACTCATGTAGTTGTAAGAGGATCAGCTTCGATGATTGCTCTAAACTGGTCATTGTAAACTTCCAATCGCTGGCCACTATGCTCCTCATCTTCAAGGCTCTCCTTTGTGAAACTTCTTGAACTACCACTGCACTGTACTTTTGTTAGCAGTTTTTGGGGCAAATGTGTTACTGATGTTGTGAGTTGTCTCCTCTGTTTTACGACCCATTTTGAACTTGAATAAAAAAATTGCTCAAATTTGCTTTTTGTCTAACATCATTTCCATACTCTAAAATAAACAGCAAGTAATAGCTTCGTAGAAAAACAAACAAAACAAAACAAAAACAAAGCAAGAAAAGCACATTAAAATGATGTACAACATAACCACATTTAAGAATGCATTCCAATATCAAATGGCAGATTTTAACAATGCAAAAACTGCAATTCCTTTTGCACCAACCTGATAGCTCTTTGTTACTGGAGCTAGATGGATATTTACAATCAATCAATGTTTTAAGGCCTTATTTGAAATAACATGGATTATTATTGCTCTTGCCTATGTCCTGTGAGTTTCTCCAGGAATGTCCTTACCACACCTGAGCCATAATGGGTTAAATTGCGTCTTCCCTGGCAGCTAGCACCAGGGCTGTCCCTGCCAATGGCTGGGACCTGCCATGCTCGGCCCTTTCAAGCCAATCAAGCATGAACCCAGTGCTCATTAGCTTGGGTTCAGTTCATGTTCCAATGACAAATGAATATTCAGGGTAATTCCCTTTTTTGGTTATTCTGTTTGCTGTTATATTGTCATATTTGAACTTACACAGATCTACCTTCTTATCCTTGTTCATGTGAATCTGTGGTGCCAGCCTGAACCACACAACTGGGGAAGTGAACCTCCAGGCCACAACCTGTCATGGCAGGCTTTGGTGAATCTTCACAGTGCAGTGACTCAAACCATTACATACCCAGGAAGTCGACACTTTGACAGCATCCCAAAGGTCCTTCCTTCTCAATGTGCTAGACTAAGGCTCCTTTCCAATGCTGTGGTACTATCAACATGCCTTGAAAGAGGCTTAAAACAAGGCTTTAAAAGACAAGGGAGACTTCTGACCTGCCTTCTACCCATATGTACCCTAGCAAAAGCATTATGGCATTGACATCACCTAAAATGCTTACTGCCTTTTTCATAGTCTCTGCCCCCTTTTCCATAAAGCCCTCCACATACAGCCAATGTTCAATTTCTGTCTGATGCACCTTAATGAAGGCCCTTAAACAGTATCTTAGCAGGCTTCAAAAAGTTACTACGGGACATAGCCTGCTGCACAGGGTTTAAATTACTTATGTAAGGGTTTGCCCTGCTATGCTGAAAACAGAGGAATGGCTGAAAATAGGAGGTATATAACACCTGTAAGAGATCTCCACTAAAAGATCTCCTTTCCTATTTGCCTTTTAGCACTTCCCTAAACTTCGTTCTAGCATATTTGGCAGTTGTAGCTAATTAGGCAGCATGTCTACATACTGGACCAGAACCAGCTTAGATATTCTGTGTTCCTCAGTGTATCAGGGTCTTGGGTCTACACAAAGAACCAGCTTTGTACCTCCCACAGATTTAATCTGCAACCAAATAACTAATCCTTATTAAATTGCAAATTGACAGCAGATAGAATGTCTGGACCAAATGTACCCAGAAACCCCAACTGTTTATTTTCCTCTACACCTTTCCTCTACTTACTGTTTGAAAATGCACTGAAGTGTATGTTTGCTTGGGGTTGAAAAGCATGCTCTTTATCAGGGGAAACCTTTAGATTTTGCAGTTTACACCCATCTGCTGAAGTAAATACAAGTTCTTTATGTAGGCTCTTTTGCTACTACTTTCCTTTGACATCAGCAAAGCCAGCCTAAGGTTGCTAGAGTCATCGTGCACTGTGCACAGATGCAGCTTTATACTAGCATGGAACAGCTCCAGGTTGCATGCAGAGTAAGGACAGTGTGCAACATGCACACTCCCAGAGCAATCTCACACAGTGCTGGCCAAACCTTCTGAAGCCTTTGCAGGGACCCCTTCTGAACTTAAGAGGTCTGCATTGCATGGACCTGAGCCCTGAGACACCAGTGCAGTTTTCAAAAGCAACTCTGGAATACTGAACACCAGTGTGTGTGCCTCTTTATTTTTACCTTTAACGTACAGTTTCATTACCGAAGGATCAAATATCACACAGAAGATGCAAAGACAGAGGGCACACACAACCACAGCTGCTCAGTGGGTGTGTGTGATCCATTCACGATTGTGCAGCCCCAGCTCTTTTGTGGACCTGATTGTATGGAAAAACAATTGTGGCAGGCAGGCAGGATGGGCCGCTGTGCAGCCACATCCAGTGCCCAGTGGGAAAACGGTAGAAGGGGAAGTCCAAGAAGGGGCAGGAAGGCACCACAGGAAGACATGGCCTGAGGTAGGGAGCATGCAAAGCTGGTCAGGATAGCCCAGGGAGCCAGTGTTATGCCCAAAAGAATAGACAAGATCCTAGTCTGATTTTAGGTAATTGGAAGTTGCAAATGGTTTGGCCAAAATTTGCATACAGCTCATGACATTTGTACAGATGATGAATAAGCCTACAACCTGATCTGTTAATTCCTCTACATTTGCACCAATGCTTTTCATATTCAGAGCGGCATCTCTTTTTACCAATGCATCCCCAAATACTCCAGCAGCAGGTCAAGGCACAAACGAGTGCTACTTACCCTGATGGATAGGAACAGGCAAGACACAGAGCTCACACTCTCTGCCCTAAACATGTCTTCACCTTTACTGGTCCAGGGTAACAAACTGTTTTAAATCAAATCATGTCTAATGGGACACCTGAGCTCCCAAGACTGTTACGCTCGCTACCGGCATGCCACTTCTATGCCTGTTTCTACGACCTTTCCTGTAACCATCCACAGGCTTGTGGTGGGCAAAATCACACCCACACATCTGCAAAGGCCTGCTAATACTGAGGTGGGAGGACTGTCGGTTTTACTCTACGTGCAGCTTTGAGTAAAATAACCAGGACAGGGCACAACAGATCCTCCTCGCTGCTGGGCTACTCTGCACCACCTACGAGAGCTGGGCATACCTTGCCCCGCCCGCCCAGCGCTGTAAATGCGCGCCCTCCCTCTTCTTGTTGAATAAACTCTAAGCTGCACCCTCCTTCCTAGCCCTTAGCACTACTGGCTGTTTTACAGCAGCCTGGCTGCCTCTAGAAACTTCTCGGTTCCTCCCTTTCCCCTCCCCTTCCTCCGCCCCGCTGGCCAGGGGGCTGGCGCTGCGGCGCAGCAAGCAAGGAAGGAAGGACGAAACGCGCTGGTGCTCTCTCCTGTCCGCGTAGCTCAGAGGCGGAGGCGTAGCGAGGCACTAGCCCTAGCTCGGTGGGAGGCCGGTGCCGACCCCACGAGGCGGCCCTTCCCTACGCAGCGGTGGCAGCGGCAGGCGGGATGACGGCGGAGGAGATGAAAGCGGACGGGGCTCCCTTAGAAGGCACGGACATCACCCCCAAGCAGGATGAGGGCGTCCTCAAGGTACCGCCGGCTGCGGCTCCCCGTCCCTATCCCCCGGCACTGACTCGGAGGCCTGTGGGGAGGGGGCGGAGCGGTCCCTTTTCACGCTCCAGCGGGTGCTCCCCGGGCGCCCGACACCCGCTGGGGCCTGTTTGTCCCCTGAGAGAAAGGGGACAAGACCGTTACTGGGCTACCCGCCCCCCGGCAGGCTCGCGCAGCCCTCGCGGTTGAACATTAGCGGCGGGAGGCTGCCACGGGCGCGCACGCGCTGCCCGCCTGCTGCGTCTCTCACGCGGCGAGAGCGCGGGGCTGCCGAGAGCTCGTTACTGTTCGCCCACCTTCTCCTCCCCCGGGCCGGGGCGAGCCGGAGTCCGGGCTGCCTGCTAGGAAACCCCGGGGTCACGAGGGACTGCGGCGGGAAGAGGAGCTTGTTTCTGCGTTCCACCTTTCCCCGGGGCTGGGGTTGGGGGTGGGGGAGGGGGGTGAAGGAGCTGGTCGGACTCCCCGTCTGGCTCGCAGGGTGCGGCTCGTTTGGGGGGGGGGGGGGGCGCCGGGTCCGCGCCCCCCCGCCGCCCGTGTTCGGGAGCTGGATATTAAGGACAGTGCCTCGGCAGCGCACGTGCGTTTTGTGTATCTTTATAGCTGGTGCAAATTGGTGCTGCGCTGCCTCCTTTTGCCAGTCTTTAAGGCTCTAGAAATGGGGCTCTCCATCTTGGTAGGAGTATGGTCTCTAAGCTGAGATGGTGCATTGTACACGTGGGCCTGATGTAAATGCACCTCGGCGGCAGGAGCCGGAAAGGCTGCCCAGTGGTTCAGCTTCAGTGGGAAAAGTAGCTCTTATCAATCTGCAGGAGCAGTCATTGATAGAGCTGGCAGCAGGGCTGGTTGTGGTCGCGGTTTGTGCAATGTATTGAGAATGCTGGTCGACTGGCTTCTGTTCTTTGTACTGGGCAGGCAGTTGGTAAGGATAGGAGAATTTATACCATGAGGGGGAGTTGATCTGGCTTCCTCTGTCAGATATTTCCTATTTCCATATGTCTAGAAACTTCTTTAGTCTCTCTTAAAAACATCAGCAGTTACTAGAAGCATTTTTTTAATCGTAGTGAAATTTCAGAGTTCTAGTGTTCGGAAGAAGAAAAGTGGCACCACAGCAAAGACAAAGTTCTGGTTTTAAGTTTCAGAGCCTTCTGGCTTTAAATTCTGGGTTTATCGCAGAGTCGCTGTCTCCAGTTCAGGAGAGGTATCAGCAGCCAGAGGGAAGATCTGTGGTTGCCCTCTATACTCAGCTTTGTCATGTTTACTGCTAACATCATTTGGGGAGAGTTTATATCTTTTGCATGTAGCACAATGTCAGGTTGGAGTTCTCATCTACCTGGCTGCAAGGAAGCTGCCTGCAGGTCTCCTGCATCTCAGATCCCTGAGCATGGTAACAGGCAGTGAGTCTCTGACTACTCCATACAATACCCACCTTTTGATGAGGGAGAAGCAGCAAGTGGTTGTTTTTAAAACAAATTTTTAAAAGGAGAGGAGAAAAGTATACTGGTAAAAACACTGATGTTCTGAAAACCTCAAAAAAAGGGGGATGGTGAATTGATAAGACAAAATGCAGTAGATGTCACGAAGTCCAGCACTCGTGGATTTTGTTTTTCTAGTAATTGCTGGAGTGCAGAATGCAGAGATTGAAATCAAGTGTCTAACTCTGAACTGATCTACACCAATTTTATGCTGTATCATTGCACTGGTTCCAGGGGAGGGTTTTTTTATTTCTTCATTAGCTTTATATCATAATCGTACCCAGAAGCTTTTACCTGGTGCTGCTAAATGTGTTTGCCCTATTTCTAGTGTAAGAGTTAAAGTTTAAAAATAGAAAAATTCACAATCACAATATGAACAGAAAAATCAGGTTTTTTCCACCTGAGAGGGAAATGTAAACCTTATGGAAAATAGGGTTGCGATATTATTATATGAAAACTGAAACCTGAGTCTTCTGAAAATGGAGTAAATGCAAAAGAATAATATCATATAAATACTGAAAATCAGACATTCATGACTTCTGTGTTGGGTAACTCAGTATGACACTACAAGAATATGGCGTTTGGAAAAGCTTCATACATTTCCATTAAACGCAGTTAATATTTTGAAGTGACTTCAGATTGGCTGCTGTAAAATTACCAGTTTAGATGCACTGTATGGGCTTTGGTTGATTACCAGATTCACATTATTTTCATATGTCTCTGTTTCCCTATCTCTCTGAGAGTGGTTGCTTGAATTTTTGCCTTCTTTGGGAGATAAATCAATATATTAGTTCTATAATGTTAATAACTGTTGTAGCACTAAGGTGGTGCTGAGTAAGGAGATGGAAAGCTGTGTGAGGTTAGACGTCCCTTTCGACACCAAGTATTGTCTCCTTAGGAAGCTGAGCAGGTAGCGTGATGTTTTTACAGCTTTTCTTTAAAGAGGGGACACAAATGCATACTTCTGTATAACTGCCCTGTCTGTCTTCTATCAACTATATGTTTTCCAGGTCTTTATAGATGCAAGCAGATAGGGTCCTCTGTTGGTTCCATTGCTTAGCTAAAGTAATGTGGAGCTTTGGTTAGGCGGTTTCAATCAATATTGGAAAAAACTCAAATTTGAACTTCAGGAGTGCTGTTTTGGGCAATCCCTATGTGATATGTCAGTATTATTCTCTATTTTTGTATACATTTCAAATGAACACCAGAGAAACTGGCTGATCTTGCTTTTTTGTATAGTGTGGACTTAGTTGATACTGCACTTGCTAGCTGGGGAACCTCTTGAGAAAATCAAATCCTTGTAGCTGTTTGTGAAATTGGGGTACTGGCAATCCATGTCAGAGTTGCAGGGAGACAAAACTAATACAGTATAATAATTCCTAAATGTTACTGTGTTGGCTGCTAGAACTAACCTGCATTGGGACAAGATTCTGTTCACCTTTGTTAAGCTGTCTGGTTTAACTCAAGGAATCTCAGATTACATGTTAGAATAGACTTTACATGGAATGAAACAGCTTGTATTGAAATGCTCTGTCTAGAATACCAGATTGTGGGTAATGATTGAGTGGTGGTGAGGAAAGTACTTGAATAAAGCAAAAAAAGTGTAATGCTTTACCTGATTAACTTTTGAGAATATCTAAAAATGATGTTGAGGAAAGGTAAGTGACACTGTGAACTATAGATGCAGAGATCTGTAAGCTGGTGCAACTGTTGGCAATTAAGTTCTGCTATCACAGCAGAGCCATCTTGAGGTTCCTGCATTTGCAACACTGCTAATCTGTAGTCAATTGATTTTCAGATAAAGTATTTGCAGGTTTACTTCAGTTGTCTACAGAAGCTGATAACATGTGCACCTAAGTAAATGGAAGTAATGTCCAATAGGCAGACTTAGTTTTCAGCATCTTAATGTTGCTTACTGTTTTTCTCAGGTTATCAAGAGAGAAGGCAGTGGAACAGAGTCTCCAATGATAGGTGATAAAGTGACCGTCCATTACACAGGATGGCTTCTTGATGGCACAAAATTTGATTCCAGTCTGGACAGGAGAGACAAATTCTCGTTTGACTTGGGGAAAGGTAATATCTTGTGTTTGGTATTGGTCGGTTTTGGTAAAAATTGAGATGGGATTTCCTTGCATGTGTGGCTCCTTTGCATGTTAAAGTTGCTATTTAAACTTGTTTTCAGAGCTTAAGGTTTATTGTCTTAGAATGGCACAATCAGAACAGCTTTGACGTTTTTCTCAATGAGAAAACTGTAGCCCTTGATGAAGCCTGTGAAAGAATTCATGGGCCTCAGGCAAAGCACTCCAGGGTAGCAAATTTGCCCTGAAGTATAGTGATAAAGGGTAGTTAAAAAACCAGAATGTGCATTTTGTTAATTGTGTTTTTTGACAGAAGACTCAAATTCAGTTGTACTTAATTGTGACCAGATACTGGGACACAGGGTGCACAAGGGCAGCTGTCAGCTGCAGTGTGGTAAAACAAACTCCCTTTTTCCCTAAGTTCCCAAATGAAACAGAATATGAATCTTGAAGCAGTGCATTTCTTCATTACCAAAAACCTTCATTTATGAAAAAATCCACACATCCTTGTTCCAGCAAATCTTACTACTCAATCTGAGTTTTCTCCTGGTAGTTCATTGCTTGCTGCTTTTTTATTTGGGAGATAATCTGAGATTTCAGTACACTGCAGAATTTAAGTGTACCTATTAACATAACACTAAGAGAAAGGCTGCTGGATTGAGCTGAAAGGAGCAGCAAGTAGGAGAACTGATTAAGAGACATTAAGATAGGATTTTGTTACTTGAGGTTCCAGCTTCTGTTCACTTCTGCCTGTAGAAGGAATACTACTTATATTCCTCCCTCTTTCTGTTACAAGTGCATGTAACTTTTAGTTACCCCTCCTGCTGTTCTTAGCCAGCTGATAAAGTATATAGAGAAAAGCCTGTTGTTTTGGATTGTTTTCAAAATATGAGCAGGCAATCTCTCACCCTAAGACCTTCCTCTTCAAAGAGTCTATGGTTGTTTCCTTGCACTTGAGATTGTGCCAAGCTGTGGGAAAGAAGTAAGGGGAGGAAAAGAATCACTAACCTAGAATGAATAAATACAGCTAAATTTGATCCCCAGGTAACTTTATAATTAGAGTTAAAACTGATAGACATAAATCAGAGTGAGCGCAAGTCTTTTCGTATTTGTCTTAGCTGTTGTATACTAAAAACAATGATGCTCAGTTTCATAGCTGATCATATGTCTTGCATGTATGCATAGCAATCATGTGATTGAAATTTGGCTTAAATAGGTGAGGTGATCAAAGCATGGGATATTGCTGTGGCAACTATGAAGGTTGGTGAAATCTGTCGGATTACGTGCAAACCAGAATATGCCTATGGCTCAGCTGGAAGCCCCCCAAAGATACCTCCCAACTCTACACTGATTTTTGAGGTAAGTGAGAGAAGGTCATGAAAATGGTACACTTGAAAACCAAACAGAGATCATATTTCACTGTAGAGAATGTGTGATGTAATATCCCTTCAGAACAAGAATGTGAGATTTTCTACAGAGAAAAATGTAGTCAAATAGGGTAAAGTGGGGAAGGCATAGAGTTCTGATCTGGCTGCTACTGATGTGCAGTGGCTCAGGTTCTGTTGTTTTTTGAGTTTAAAAATATTTTTAAGTTCTTCAGTATTCACAGTTTCAAATTTACAGTTATGGAATGATTGCCTAGGATGGTTTGGGTTGGGGGGCTGGGCAGGGGAGGGGAGGGAGGACTTTCTCAGTGGTGAGCTCTGAAGTAGTGAAGAAATGAAATCTTTAATCCTCTTTTCACGTGTGATACTTATATTAAACATTATAAAGTTTTCAACAACAGAGCAATTAATGTCCTCAGTAATGTTTTTTTCATACTATGTTTTCTTTGCAACTTTAACATGATCTTTTATGAGCTATTTGGGGGAGAAAAGAGATAATTATTCTATATAAACTGTAGGATATAAAATGGTTTTTGAACAGCCCTGCAACTATGAACTCTGTTTTCTGTAGAGCTGAGTGTTTTAATAAGCCTTACAGCACCATATGAACAGTTTGAATTCCATTGCTTGTTGATTACCAGTCTGTCTGTGAGTCCAGGCTATATCGTCAGAGAAAATCATCTGTACACACTCCTGTGACAGATTCAGGATTCTTGAGTTTGGTGTCTGGGTAACACTAGTTTTATGGTTCACATGGGCCGTTGGTCTCCTCAGAGGTGAACTGCATGTCTTGGTGAGCATGTTACCTATTAGTGTGGGTATTTCTTAACCTCACCAGAACAGGACAGAATTCATTTCCTAGTGGACTTCAAGACATCCTGCCCCTGTCCCCCAGCCTTCCCAAAAAGGGGGTAGAAATAGTACCTGTCCCTTGTCTATTATTTCATGGAGTGGTTGCTCAGAATGCTGAGACTTGTGTTTGATTTTTCCATACAGGATGATATTAAAGCTGTTCCTGGAGCATGCTCTGACAGACAGTCTAAACAGTGTTTTGGGAGGATATATTTTTCTTACTGTTGAAACAGTTCAATTTTCTAACAAACACTTTCAAATGAATTGCACTTCAGAGAAAGCAGATGGGCTCTTTTAAAGTGTGATTTTTTTTTTTTTTTTAAGTTACTTAATTCTAAAATACTTAATCAGTGGAATGGACTCCTCCATTGGGGGCATAAGGAAAGTTTTTAAGCTCTGATAATTGCTCTAAGATTGAATGTTTTATGCAGTATTTGAGAAAGGTCAAAACAGCTCATGGAGTAGGGACTGAAAGCCTATTTAGATTTTTATTGGAAACAGTGTCTGTTAAGGGTAAATTAAACATAGTGTCATATTCTATTTGTATTACATTTGGATAGTGTATTTGCATTTTTTTGTCCATGAACTTGTGAGTAATAGCATTTAAGATGTATTTTGTGCGGAAGGGTTAAAAAAATACAGCACGTACTATCATAGGCCACTAAGGGATCAGAATTTACTTGTTTTGAGTGCATCAAAATTAATTCAGTTATTTCTGCAGTTGTCTGGTAAAAAATATTATCTTGTACATGGCTCTTAAACAACATTTTCTAATATATAATCTGAAGATACTCATGGCTTATTTATATCAGATCAAACTACGTTTGCTGGAATGCTTTATGCTTTGCGCAAATGCAAGTGATAGTGGGTGTAATAGGGCAGGACTGAAGGGGAAGATAAAAACACTAACACATACTTACTGTGTTCTGACCTCATGCAAACTCTAATGGTTTGTCTTGCTTTGTTTTGTTTTTTCTCCTACCATTCATCTTGTTCTGATCACTTCATTTTAGTTAAGGGAAAGGAAAAACAAACAAGAACTTCAGTGTGCCAGTTATTGAAGGTGTTCAGCTTTTCTGCTTCTTACTGTGCATGTGCAGTATCTCAAAGTTTAAGGCCTTCTACTTTGGCAGCATAGTAAGACATTCTTAAGGGCTTAGCACTACTACACAGGATGATGCTACTTCACTGTCCTGCAACAAGAGATAATACCTAACATTTGGTAAATTAAAGTGCTAACTGCAAGATGGGATTTGTTTCATCAGAGTACTACAGAGCCTATCTGATAGAGTCACCCAGATGTTTCAGTTCCCTCTTAATAATGCCAGTCTGGCCTCTCTATCTTCTAGGACCTGTTTAGGTAGAAGTAGTCTCTCATTCATGACCTTTTGTATACCTGCCTGAGCAGTAATGTTAAAGGAGAAAAGGAAGAGGGGGGGGGGGCGGGGGGGAAAGACATCGAACATCGAAGCTGGCTGTGGTGGTTTTGTGATTTCCTAACAAAATGGCCTGCAAGTGACATGCTACAACAAATAAGTGATGCTGGGTGTGTTAGGTGCAGAAAGTTTTCCTAAATTTTATTACATAGAAGTGGTTTCTGACTCTCATGACTCTCAGGCACTTAAAATCTCTGAAGTTTACACTTTCTTTAGTTTTGCTCCTATGTTTTTATTATTTAAAACAATGTCAGTGTGGTTCCCTTGCAAGTGCCATCACCATAGCAAAATTTTGTATGAGTTGCTTTAAAAAGAACCCTCTAAAACTTAAGTTAAAAGATTTTGTAGCTGTGTCATCACCACATCAGGTTTTGGTTATGACCTGAAATTAATGGCTGTGTTAGGATTTTTTTTTTTTTCCTCGTGATTGCTTTTGTTGAGCAATATAAATAGATTCTTCTATAGAATACTGCTGTTCAGATAAAGAAAAAAAGAGGAAACCTGTGTGGTCATCACTGGGATGTTCTGGAGTGACTTAGCTTGTTTGAGGCAGACCAAAGAGAAAAAACAGAATGTTATTTGTTATTAGGTGTCCATCAAAATACAAAGTGGAAGTACGGTTGTGCTGGTGAATATTCAATTCCTTTTGCATTCCAGGTATCTTAAATCCAGTGTAATGAACCTCTACAGTATAAATCTTGAACTTTTTTTTTTTTTAAATGAGGTACATAGTCTAAACAATGCTGATCATAATGGCTTGCCATTCTGTGCTTTTTTACTATTGTTTTACTCAAACATAGCATAGCAGAATATGTTTTTCTTAATTTCATAGAAGCAACAACAAATTTGTTTTGTGTTTTCCATCTTATCAGGACACTCCCACTTCAAACTATGATTTGTATTTGAGACTTGGGAGGGAAGATTCAGGCCGGGTGGTTATGTCCTACATTAACACCAGCCTTTAAGAATTCTGAACATTTTGTTGCAGCAACAAGTGTAGATGAAAGGTGGGCTGGATAATATTTTTTGGTTTTTATAATTCTTCTGGAAATATTTTTTCTTAAATGATCCCAGAATTCACAATGATAAGGCAAGCCTGGAGAGGAAAACGTAACAAGTAAAATGAGAATACTAACTGTTCAGACATGCAAGGGATAATGACACAGAAGCTTTGAAACTGTTGTCCTGTGGCTCAAGAATGGGAGGATGAAAGAACAGGTGGGGAATAGCTGAAGTCTGAAAAGATATTCTTGATTTTGTTTTAATAATGCAGGACAAAAATTTGAAATCAGTTTGGGCTCCATTCCAAGCACTTCAGAGTTGATCTGAACTTGACCATAGATATAATTAAGGATGTAATAAGAACTTTAAGGATTGCATATTTAAGTTTTGTGCTCCTTTTGACTTTGCATTACTTACAAATTTCCCTGGCCCTTGAATGCAGTGACACTACTGGTGATTCTACTTGACTGTAAAGGAAGAGGGCATGACAGCTGCTGATCCAAGTGGTAGCACTGCAAAGTGGCAGCTGAGAGCAAATTCTTCCTGGTTTAATGTGTTCAGAAGTTATTTTCCCCCTTATTTAAAAACACACACACACACCCCCCCCAAACAAACAAAACCACAAACAAGCAAAACCTTAAGCCTGAAAACCGCTATCCATACTTCTGCCTGCAGACATTAGCAGAAATACTGTTAAATAGGCCAGCAGAATCTTTTTTTTGCAATAGTCCCTAAGCATTGTGGCTCATGTAAGCTTTGCTCAGAAGACAGGTTCACAGTCCTTCCAGTTAAAGGTTCTAATTTGTAGTATGTGGAGACCAAGATTGCTGGAGAAAAAAGCTGTAAAGGTCTGAATGTAATCTGAAACTCTTACGTAGGTTTCCATCCAGCAGCATTTTCATAGCCTAGGCTATATAATATGTTACAGTGGCTTCCTGAACAGCTATAGTTTCGAAGACCTCTGGAGAACAATTTCTCTGAGTTACTAAACTGATTTGATGAGAATAAATGCAAGGCTTTTCTTCCCTCCACAGATAGAACTTTTTGAGTTCAAGGGGGAGGACCTCACTGATGAAGAAGATGGTGGCATCATCCGAAGAATCCGTAAAAAAGGGGAAGGCTACTCCAAGCCTAACGAGGGTGCTGTTGTAGAGAGTAAGTATATTACACAAATAGTAAACAGGTTTAACATATGGGAGAACAGAACCTTTTTCCCCATCTACAACTCCTTGCTCTGAGAGTGAAGAATATATGGCTTTTCTTTCCTTTACTAAGTAATTTAACAACCTAGAGTAAGCTTTCATTCTTTTATTTCCAGTGAGGTTTACATTTTCCAGCAGCAACTGTGTTCTCCAGAGATACTGAATCCAATAAAGTGCTTATCTGATCACAAGGTAGATGAGTCTAATACAGTATTTCCATTTGCTGAGAAATGAGGGGAAAGAATTCTGGCACTTGTTGGAGTGAAAAATAGTAATTTTTAAAATTCATCTATATATTACTTAGGTTTAGCATTAGAAGTTCTATTTGTGGCTAGTAGCCAGCATGCATAGGTAGCTGTTAAAAAGAGAAAAGACTGTTTAGGCGAAGGCTTTGGCACTCCCTGTATAATCTGTGCTACCTTACCATACATAGATATCTTCTGCTTCTTATCTGGGTTGTTCTGTTCTTTGTTACCAGTCCAGTTTGAAGGCCGATGTGGAGATCGTGTTTTTGACAGTCGGGAATTGCGGTTTGAGATTGGAGAAGGTGACAACTATGATCTCCCTCATGGTCTGGAGAAGGCAATTCAAAAAATGGAGAAATTGGAGGAATCTGTGTTCTATCTCAAGCCCAAGTACGCTGGTTTTGATCTTTTGATATTTGAAGGACTTAAACTAAGCATCTGGCAAGAATTAGGTGTTTTATTTTAATGGCTTACAGCGTGTTTCAGTGCTGTAGTAAAACCTTGATCAGCCCCCAAAGTTTGACGTATGAGAAGTACAAAGCTAAGATCACTTTTGGTTGTGAAGTAGTAGCACTCCAAAAGAAATTTACTTACGACTCTATAGTGCAAGTCTTGGTGAATGTGAAAAAAAGGAAGTTGCTCTCTTTAACTTACATTTTTGTGGTTCCTCTTAATGAAACAGAACTTGTACAGCTGTGCATATAAAGATACCTAAAGAACAGCCTCAGAATAGGAAAAAGCTGAAGAGCCTCCTGAGCAGCCTGATGTGACCATGTAGTTAGTCCTTAGGTGATGTGGTTAGTAAAGAGTATCAGAAATCTTCTGTCAATAGAAAATGTTCACTGATATTCTGAAACCCTTTTGGAAAAAGAACTTCCAAGATTCCTGTGAGATACAAAGCAGAGTTAAATCCACATCTTGGACCATTATAAGAACTTTCTGAGAGCAAGAACAGCTGAGATGCATGACTGCCCAGTATTGTAACCTTAAACAGTACTGGATATAAGAAGAATTTTCTCTTTACAGTGAGAGCACATCTGAAACAAGGGGAGTTTGTGCTGTTTGTTTCCATCAAACTTGAATTAAGTTCAGGGTTGGTGGTTTGTTTTTTGTTTGTTTTTTTTTTTTAGTTTTAAAACTGCAACTGAACCTGATGGGAGAAGAAAAGCAAAGCAGTCTGATCTTGAGGGTTTTCCTGCCACTATGCAGTTTCTTACTGGAGCTGCAGAGCAGAACCTTTCTATAGACATTTACTGTTAATCAGCTGATTGGCAGCATGTTAAGTGTACAGCTGTTCACTTAATCTCTGTTTATTGTTGTCTTTGCATTTCTGAGTATAGTACTAAAATACAGGTGCTCTGGAGGAAACATCCAGTTTCAGGCCAGGAATATAAAGCAAGATGTGTATAAGTTGAAAATATATTTTTCCTTCATATAAGCTTAAAAAAAAGTGGGGTGGGGAAGAATAGTAACTGATAACCTAGAGATTAATGAAATAAATTGCAGGTTGCTCTGGCTTTATTCTGCCTTGTGCTTGCTAATTTTAGAATAGTAACCAAAATTCTTCAAGCCTTTCTGTTTTACAATAATGCTGTATAGACATCCCAGATTTGCATGGGGATTTTGCCTCCAGCTTCCTATGTAGCAAATGTGGCTGGCTGGATAGTTTTGGAACTCTTGTTTGTTTCTTTTTCTACCCCACCACCCAATCTTACAGCTATGGTTTTGGAAGTTCTGGGAAGGAGAAGTTTCAGATCCCTCCAGATGTGGAGCTACAGTATGAAGTGAAACTCAAAAGCTTTGAAAAGGTAGGAACAAGAGAATACTTCGCAAAACTGACTGGGAGATGAGGGAAGAAGTGAGTGCAGCTTAAACAAGGACAATGGAATCCTTGAATGCTGATCTGAAATAGGGAAACCATTGTTGTCAGAGATGATGACACACTGGGAGATCTTGGCTGGAACTGCCCTTGTTCTTACTGTATTCCTGTCTGTTGCAGATAGTATCTCTCTTGCTCTAGCCCAGTTTTATATTAGTGATGCAAAACTCTGCTTTGCCGAACCTGCCTCTGTTAGTGAGAAGCAGCTGATACAACTTCTGGTTTCCCCAAAGTTCTGTCATTGACTTGAACTGCTCCTGTTTGGGTAGGCTAAGGAGTCTTGGGAAATGAACACAGATGAGAAGCTGGAACAAAGCTGCATTGTGAAGGAGAGAGGCACTCAGTACTTCAAGGTAAACTATTACTCAAGCAATAATAGCATTTTTTAGTCCGTGTCGTAAACTGCTGCTGATGATTACAGGTTCTATCATTTCAGAGTGATGTTCATGGTATTCTCTATGATGTTCTGCAGGGAGGACTGAAGGGGAAGGTGTCTTTGAAAAAAAAAAAAAAAAAAAAAAAGGAGCCTCAGAGTTGGAATATCCAAACAACTAACTCTGCAAGGAGTTAGTTCACCCTGTCGGAGGTGTTTGCTGTACCTACAGATAACTTCGAAGCATACATTGAATAGTAGCAAGGTTATATTATTTAAGTTCCTACTGTGGAATATGCTGTGAATTAAAAACTTTCATTTGGATAGAGATGTGTGGAGAAGCTGTTTGAAACAATTTGACCAGCTAAAGGCAGACTTTCGCATTATCATGACACAGCAATAGTTGTGTTGTTTTGAAAGTGCCCCATCTTCCTTGATTTGTATCAGAAGTTTTCCTTGATTTGTATCAGAAGTTGAATATTAGGTGGGAGTTAAAAGTGAAGTATCACTGCTGGCCTGTACCCCTAGCTTTAGTGGGGGAACCAGTATGTATTCCTTGAAATTTTCTGATCCTGTGCAGGAATGGCTTTCAGAAGTAGTATGTTTTTGATGTTACAAGTTATTTTCTGATTACTCTGAATTGGTTTTTTTCATATCTATTGTTCAAGGTAACCAGAAGGGGGAAGAGGGAGATGAAAGTTACTTTGAGCTGTGT
Source organism: Patagioenas fasciata (assembly GCF_037038585.1). Taxonomy (NCBI): domain Eukaryota; kingdom Metazoa; phylum Chordata; class Aves; order Columbiformes; family Columbidae; genus Patagioenas; species Patagioenas fasciata. The sequence continues at coordinate 129,666,390 of NC_092520.1, forward strand.
GACAATTGAACTCCCTTGTTTACAGGAGGGGAAATACAAACGAGCAGCATTACAGTATAAGAAGATAGTGTCGTGGCTGGAGCATGAGTCGGGACTCTCTGATGAGGAGGATACAAAAGCCAAAAGCTTGAGTCTTGCTGCTCACCTTAATCTAGCTATGTGCCATCTCAAGCTGAAGGAATACTCCCAGGCTTTGGAGAACTGCAATAAGGTAGTAAGGGTTCATTCTTAAGCTGCACAAGCAATCTGACAGTTTACCCCTTACTCTAACAGTTTGAGGGATACCAGGCTTTTCTTATCAGCTGGCAGTTCAGTACTGAATACATGATTTAAAAATATCAAATAGGTTATTTTTGTAATTATTGTCCTTGGAATATATTTTATTAACTTAATGCTGCATTGAGAATGTTATTTAAAAACTAGAAACACTGAGATGTGGTGAAGGTAGTAATGTTGGCAAAGGTCCTTCAAAGAACTGGAATAGAGCTAGGGCTTAAATTTGCTGATTCTCTTCTGATAGCCTGCTATGTTCAGTCCTCTTTGTGCTTCGACTGTATTCAACTCTCAGTAAGTCCTGAAAAGACTTAAAAATCTGTATCAGCAGGTACAGTTTCTAGCAGTCTCTAGTGTTCTGACTGCATATTATTTTTAAAAGTGTATTCTTGAATGTGGCTTTGTTCTTCAATGCAGGCACTTGAATTGGATAGCAATAATGAAAAAGGCCTCTTCCGGCGTGGAGAGGCGCACTTGGCTGTCAATGACTTTGAATTGGCCCGAGCAGATTTCCAGAAAGTGATACAACTTTATCCCAGTAACAAAGCTGCCAAAGTGCAACTGGTAACTTGTCAGCAAAAAATACGTGAGCAGCATGAAAAAGAGAAAAAGATGTATGCCAACATGTTCCAAAGGCTTGCAGACAGAGACTTAAGGGTAAGTAACATTACTCCAGAAGAATATAGGAGGTGGTGTCACATGTTAGACAAGGAATGGTGTTTTAGATATTCAGCTTACCACCTAGTACAGATAAAGATAGTGGGAGAACATTCAAGTAGCTTTCTCTGGAGGAAAAAAAATGGAAATAGCCAGTGATCAAAATGTCTAGACTGTCTTGTTTGAACAAGATAACAACCAGTAGCAAGCATTGCACAGAATGCTTTTACTTATTTCAGCTGATTTTGCAACATATCAGTGTTGATCAGAAAGCTATTGAAGTGATGAGGTACAAACACAATCATATTCAAGAACTGAAAAAAAGCACCTATTCTGCTTTAACTGGTTATTCTAAAGAACAGTCTGTTCTGAAGCTTGAGTGGCCCATTTACTGAGACCTTATGTCTGTCAAACAGATGGTGCTGTGCACCATCTTGCCTGTCATGGAGACATTAAGATGCAGTTGATGTTCTCTAACTCAAATGTCACCAATTGATTACAAAGTGTCAGGATTCAGACTTTCAGAAGATGCATTATTCTACTGTGTGGATGGTTTTCCTACTAAGCTTTTACTAGAAGTTTAGTAAATACTAGTTCAGTTAACAGCAGCAATATTTGAATACAGATTATAACAAGGTTGTATCAGCTAGGAAGAAACATTCAAAGTTACTGATGAGAGCCACACATCCTAAGGAGGTGTTCTGTCTATTTTCCTTAAACCTCATGGTCCGGAAGGACTAGGTAAACCTTTAACTTCCAAGACAAATATGGGATTTATATCAGACTCAGATTTTCTCAGTAACATTGGGGGAGTCTGGCAGCTTGCATATTGCGAGGTAATTTTAACAGATTTTTATGTCCACCTTCTCAGAATATGCATGGAGATTCTAAAAAATTCTCAGATATTGGTATGTCATTTTCCTGTGGTTAATTGTATCAGTCTGTCAAGGGGCCCACTGTCCTCAGATGAGTATATCCTGACAGTCTGGCCATCTCTGCCTGTTGGCCGACAGTCCTATATGACATACTTCACAGACCTCTCTTTTTCTTCCCCTCCCCTAGTCCTTCAAAATGAGATAGATCTGAAGTCATTTTATCTCCCAGAGACTATGGGAGATGTATTCCCTTCTTCATTGGCTGAAGCAGTCATATAGTAAGCATAGGGTAATCACCCCTGACTGGATGGCTGGTTGGGCAAGCTGTTTTTGTTTGTAGCTTTTTGGTTGTGTTTTGTGTTTCTCTTGAAAGAGTAGCAGCAGTTCTGTGGATTTGGTCTACATCTCATGGAGAAGTGTAAACACACACATCAATGAAGACATTCCCCACTGATTCTGCACAGAAAGTGTAATTGTTCATGTAGATACTTATCTGGCTAAAGCAGGCTAATGTCAACAGTCCTTGCTTAGTGGACCCTGAAAGAAAGCATTCTGTTCTTTTAGGCTTTGTCGCATATGGCCATGCAGTACCTTAATTTTTACTAGTCTTTAATGAAAAATCTCGGGAAGGTAAAGGTATAGCAACTAAACTGGAATTATTTCACTGTTGGGCATCCTCCCTTTTGAAATAAAAGGTTTTAATTGCCAGCTGGCAGGCTTTGTTGTGCAGGTTTCTTTCAGCACAGCTGCTGGGAATTTGGCTTCCTCCATGAGGTGTGCGACATAGCAAGATCTGTTCAGAGACGAGTGGATTGCTGAAACAAGCTATACCCACTAAAAGTATGGAAAGGCTGCCTTTGTGCTTTTCAGAATGTACACTACACCTCAGCCTGTAAGAAAGACCGTTGGTAGACTGGTATTCTTGGCAAAAGGCTAGAGGCATAGAATCATTTAGGTTGGAAAAGATGCTTAAGATCATCAAGTCCAACCACTGACCTAACACTGCCAAGTCCGTCATCAACCCATGTCCCTAAGCACCACTTCTACAGTTATTTTAAATACCTCCAGGGATGGTGACTCAATCACTTCCCTGAGCAGCTTGTTCTAATGTGTGACAACCCTTTCAGTGACATTATTTTTTTCCTACTATCCAATCTAAACCTCCCCTGGTGCAACTTAAGGCAGTTTCCTCTTGTCCTGTCACTTGTTACCTGTGAAAAGAGACTGGTGGCACCTTGCTATAATCTCCTTTCAGGTAGTTGGAGAGAGCAAAAGGTCTCCCCTGAGCCTCATTTTCTCCAGATTAAACAACATGAAGATGTTCCAGAGAAGAGGGTTTGTTTAACAAATATGTTCTGATTGCTAAGAAAGCAGCTTGGACTATAATTCTGAAATACCTGGCATTTGCATATCTTACAGTCTGTTGAAGTTCAATAGCCACTCTTGCATCAGTAGTTCTTTTCATTAATTCCATTAGTTTACATCTGCAAAGTGTGTATTTTTAAAAGATCAGGATTGCTAGATAACAGACTTTCTGTGTAGAGGAGACTTCACTCTTTCATACTTCACAGGAGACTTCTGAGGATGAAAGGCTTTTGTCTGAATGTTCTTTGGCTGTGGTTTTTTGTTGCAGCTAACTTGATGTAACAGTTTAAGGATTCTTCTCCTTTTTCCCCTCCTGTTCCCACCACTAACCGTGCATGCTTGTATCCCATCTTGTTCTTGTCTAGTTCTCATGTAACCTCATAATAAAACAAATGGTTCAGGGTGCTAGGTCGACAGGTGGAATAGCAATTCGCGGTCTTCTGAGATGAGGACAAGACATTTCTACTTCCCTTTACAGTGTTTGAAAATTATTGCAAGGTCAGGATGTGCTGGTTATGTCCTGTTGAAAAAACTGACCTCGGACCCTTACCACATGGCTCTCTGCCTTCCATATTTTTTTATGTGGGCAGGAAAATGCCAGGGAAAGGGCAATTGAAGAAAGTGTCACATATCATAGCCATCTAACATCAGTGTAATTTCTCAGTCTCCTCTAAACTGCTTCTGGTTTCTTAGATGCACAAAAAAATGCAAAGAAATTTTCAGTTTCTCTTGGCTGAAGGTCCTAATGACTTAATTCAGTCTTGCAGGGAGAACCAGGTATGCTAGTGATAAGAATTAAATACTCTTTGTGGTATTGTTTGCATTTGCTAGCAATTCTGTATCACAACAGAATATCTTTGTTTCTCTGTTTAGTCAGCTGCTACTCTTCAAACCAGCCACAATGAAGATGCAGAAATGAAAGATGAGCAGAACGGAGTTGAAGATAAATTGGAAGTTGACACAGAAGCGTGAAGACAAACCCTGTTCCTGTAGTTTTGTAAACAAAAGAATTTCCAGTGAATTATACCTTTATTTTTCTATCTGGTTGGATAGTGGCTTCAGGGGAACAGAGGCTGAAGCCATCATGCCACAGTCAGTTACAGCTTAACATGTCTGTTGAAGAAGCTGAGTGGCAGCATAAATCTGGTTTAATCCTAGGGACTTTTATTTATTCATTCGGCCTCTGTTAACTCTTTGGGTTCTGCCTGGATTTACTCTGCTTGGTTTATTTGCATTTTGCCATTACTGTCTGTCTCCTGATTCCAGATTGCTTTAATCCCAGGTTCTGCTTCCTCAGTTTATTTCTTTCAAGTAATCAGCCTTTTCCAGGAGTCCTCATATGAGACTCGAGAACAAATTGGCACCTCCAGTTGTTCTGCCTTGGCATTGCCCCCTTCCTCCCTGTTCAGTAAGGGGCCCCTTTCCATTAAGTGTTGTAACCTTTCTCACATGCGTCCTCTTTGCAAATTGCTGAAGGTGAAGACTGTGAAAGTCGCAGCTTAATAAAGTTCCAACTCAAGAAAACAGAACTTTTTGTGGCTTTTTATTGGAATTTGCACAGAACTAAGATAATGTACTGTCCTTTGATCATTTGGCATTTTTCTCATCCACATACGTGTACAGTAGCCATAGTATCTGATTATTTTTGTGGTGTTTGTTCATTGCCATAGCAAATTATAACAATAGTCGATGCAGTATTTACCCAGTTATTTGCAAAAGAAAAAATGTTGGTGAAAACTACACAAAGCAAGTCTGTAATCTATACTTAAAGCTTATTTTCTGTTCATATTGCTAGCTTTATCTCCCCCCTCACATTGTAAAACTGATCAGGAAAAAAAAAAAAGACACTTTTATTTATACCTGAAAGTGACTGGTTTTGAAGACAAAATAAGTTGTTATAGTTTAACACATTACAAATACTTCTAATTTCTAATGAACTACAAACTTGAGCGATTCTAATGTCTGCTTACCCCATCCCACAAGAAAAATATTACTTGATACTGTGTTTCTTTCTGCAGTATTTTGTCTTGTTTGGGGGCGGGTGTGCTTTTGGGTTTTGTGAGGGCTTTTTTGTTGTGGTGGGGTTTTTTTGTTTGTCTGCAGGCATGGAATGTAATACTAAAACTTGTCTTCTCTGTTTATGCTGTTATGTAGAGTTAAACTCAGCATCTCCACTGTCTTGTTCTGAGGCCCTCTAGCAACAGGGATGTGTTTTTGCGGACTGCAGGAGGTAGATAATTTCTTTTTCAGATACAGAAATGGGATTTTTTTGTTTGCACTGAGAAAGGTATGTTATCCCTGGCATGGGATGACCTGGAATTGTTTGTGTATTTCGGAGAGTATCCCTGTTTTTAGTATGCATGACATCTGAAATCTTTGTTTGAATTCCTGGTCTCTTTTGAGATGAAAGTACTGTATAAGCATGCAGTTAGTCATGGCTTTCTTAGGGGCCAGGAGGTTGCCTGTATATGCCTCTGCAGGAGCACCAGCTTGGGCCTGGCAGACCTATCACTGAACTGTCATCAAAGCGTTAAGGCCTGCTTGACATGCTGTCCTGTCCCCAGAGCCAAGACAAGAAGGTCACCACCTGCTTTGGGGTTGGAGCTAGCTGAGGAAGCTGTGAACTGCACTGCTCTGTGGATGATGTAGCAGTGCCCCTTGAGTTTCAGTACATGGAGGGGGGTATAGGAGAAGGAGCAGGATAAAAGACTTGGTCATCGCATTTAAGGAAATGCTGTTTTGATTTACTTAGTAAAATCTTGCCATTGCCAGGTAAGGCAGGTGCTTTTCATGAGTTCTGATTCAATAGTATCAGCCATGCATATGTGAAAACTGTTTACACTTTGTACCAAAGCATGACTAACCGCAATGTTACAAGAAGGTATGAAAAGTGTCTGTCAACTGACTTTACAAGAGGGGGTTTCCAGACACACAAGAACAATATGGAGCAGGAGTGTCAAGCAAGAGTTCTTCTCCAGCAAGGAAATAGCTTGACTTTTTTGGGGATAACTACTGGAAATATGAGCCCCTGTGGCTGAAAATGTTGCTATGAAAGAATCATAGGGCCATTTCTAATTCTTGAACAACAGTTTTTTTCAAAGATGTTCCACAAGAATTGCTATTCAACATTTTTGAAAGCGAAAATATTATTTCTGTGGAGCATCTAAAAATTCCTAGAATTAAGGGTGTGTAGGTTAATTGTGGGCAATCTTAAAGTATGATTTTTGCCTTCATTGTTACTGCAAAACTAACTAGGAAATATTTTAAGAATCTAAATTACTACAGCCACTAAACATGCCCTATTGAGGCAGCTGAAAGGAGGTCCTGTGCTGTCTTTAAAAATGGGTCTGGTTGCCAGCAGAAGATGGCATAGTAGTGTATAAGTGAAGTTATGCATGTAATTAGTTATGTCCTTATACAAGAATGCTTAAAATAACTGCCATAATGACTTTGTGAATGATACATGTCTATCTCAATTTATAAATACTTTATCCTGTGAGCTATTCTTGTAACAGTCATACAGTATCTTTGAAGTAACAGAAGTGTCCTGTTCCGCTGTCACCCATGAAAACGAAAGCAACTGATGTTTGGCTAACCTGCAACAGAAACACAAAGAAACTGCAGTGCTGTCAGGTGTGTATGATTGTGCCCTTGGATCTGATCAGGAATTAAACAGCTCTTTTGCAGAAGGCAGTGGAGAAACAGTTTTGCTGTTCAGACGGGCTGGATAATGTAAAACAGCAACTGGGACTGGTAGGCCCCTGCTCTGGCGGCTGTTACTTGCTTGGCAAGGGGCGGCTGGGTCGCCGAGGGTGACGGGCCAGCGGTCGGGCACTTGAGCCGCCACAGGGACGCGCAGCGTGCCGCGGCGGGCGCTCGGCAAAAGGGCCGTAGGCCCGGCTGCCTGGAGCGTGAGGCTGCGCTGGCCGTTCAGTCGCCCTGGTCGCTGAAAACCGGGGCTGGGGTGCGGCGGGGCGCCCCGCGCCCGAGGAGCGGTCACGCTGATGGGGCTCGACAGGCGCGCGACGCTTGCAACCAGCCTGCCGGCCCCTCCCTGCTGCGAGCCCCACTCCCGCGGGAGCCTCCTCCCCACCTACCGTGCCCTCACGTGATCTCTCGCTGCCCTGCGCGTGCTCCGCGGCTGCGCAGGCAAAGTTCGTACCTGCGGAGCCGCCGTTACTCGCCCTCGCCCCAGCCTGGCGGCCGGCGCCGGGAGTTCCGCCTCTGCGGGTGGCGGCGGCGGGATGCGGTCCGTCAGCTACGTGCAGTGCGTGGCGCTCGACTTCGCTGGCAGCCTCTTCCCGCACGCCATCTGCCTGGGAGATGCCGACAACGACGCGGTCCGGAAGCGGGGGGTGGCTGACTGTGGGCCTACGCGGGCGGGTGGTGGCTAGGCTGGCGGGGCTCGGGCGGGCCCGTGGCAGCAGGCCGCAGGAAGTGGTGCTTCCGCAGGCCGAGTACTAGGCTCAGTTTGGCTGGAGCGTGCCCAGTTGCGAGCCTCCGCGGGAGGCAGGCGTGGTCGGTCTGAGGAGCCTCCCGGGGTTGCCTGCAGCCGCCACCCTAGCCCTGTCAGAGGTGAATAGTGGCCGGGCAAGGGACAGCAGTCGCAGGTAGCGAAGGAAATTAACACAGGTGAGGGGAAACATCGAGTGGGTAGTAAGGCACCAGAGCAGGTTCCTGGAGGAGGTGGTGGGGCTTTCACCCCCGGAGGAACTCAGAGCTTGACAGGGGCTTGATCAATGTAAGAGATGCAGGGGTTGGATGAGAGGGCCCCCAGAGGCCCTTCGCAAACTTGAGTGTTTTAGTGGTTCTGAGCTACAGCTGGTCAGTGCTTCCATCACCATTAGATGAGCTAGGCACCCTTGGCATGGGACTTGGGTGATGTATAGCTAGCAGGGAGATGAAATTTTAGTTTCAAAGAGACATACTCTCCGCTTGCGATGGTGGGGATGTGGAGGTGTGGGGAAATGCTTTGCTGGGACATAGTGGATCACAAACAGGGTAGAGCCAAGTTTCAGTGTTGACCTGTAGAGTGGATGGATGTGTATCGGGAATGCTCCTGTCAGTCTCATAAATGCTTGTTTCTGATGGGTCTGATTTGTTTGTAACTAGAAAGAGATTAGTTTAACCAGATGTATGTAAACTGTTCCTTCTTATTCACAATTTATTACAGGTCTATATTGCTATCCTAAAAAAGTGTCATGGCTAACAATGCGGTGGATAATAAAACAAATTTTCCCAAAAGAAGTTGTTTTATGTGGGGTAATGTGTGCAGGGAATTATGAAGTGCACACAATTTAAATACACAGAAGCATGATGCAGAAGATGGGATAGCAGGAATAGGCTCATCAGCTGCGGTGCTTGGTGATTTTTAGCAGTCTTTAAAGATATAATCACCATTTTGAAAGATCTTTATCCCTTCATCAGTGAGATTGAACATCCAGTGTAAGTCTATTGCAGGTGTTCTTGCAGCCTCTTTCTGGGTGGTTATATTTTTCTCATTGTTATTATCTTCCTCAAGTGATTAGAGAAAGATGAACTCAATCTAGATTGAAGGGTGGAAAACAAGATGATGAGGTTAGCAAAGCAGGATGTCTGAAACAATTGCTAGAGAAGCAGTGGATAATGGGATTTTGCTCAAAGGATCCACTCTCCAGCTCTTTTATTTGTGGGAGTAAAATTAGGGTTTTGTTTTTTCCAAGACCTTCTCTATTGATTCGAGGCTGTCTTGAATCTTGTTTTGCTTCTTCCCACTGAGTGATTTTTAGATATTCTGTAATTATTACTGTGTGGAAATACTATTACTGTAATTGTGAATTTCTTCTTACTAACCTGATTCTCTTGTACAGCTGAATGAGCTAGTGGTGGGAGACACCAACGGGAAACTCTTTGTTTACAAGAATGACGACAGCAAACCCTGGGCTGTGCGATCTTGCCAAGGAATGGTCAGTTCTCGACAAATTTTTTAAATGGTTGGGGCCTTTTTTAGATGTATGTGTAGCCAGCTGTCCTTGACTACTGCATAGGAATATGTAGACCAGAGGGCAATGGCAGCCAGAACTGGTTCTGATGCCTTTCTTGTAGTTATGCAAGACCCTCCTTTTGCCCATAGCTAGCCCATGGACAAGAAGTGAAGAGCAAAGTGCTGAACAAACACAGAAACTGGGCTTCTGTCCCATCTTGACCGTGCTGCTGTGCACTGTGGATTTTGCCCCAGGGCAGTTGTGTAGCAGATGTGTTTCTGTCCATTAATCTGTGCTCTTTGTCCTTGAAAAAGCTGTTTAGAGTTCAAGAGACTGTTTAGGAGAGAGGAGTGGGTAGGACATAGGCTTATTCTCAACTGCTATTTTGGATTGCCTTCTCTCATGTATGGCTGCCTTTTCTCTTGCAGCTCACATGTGTTGGTGTGGGAGATGTATGCAATAAAGGAAAGGTGAGAGCAGCCAAACTCTTCCCAGCTATGTCTGTGGGGTATGTGGGAGGCGCTTAGGAGATCAGGGTAATATCATATCCTGCCCTTGCTCATAGAGTTAGCACTATTGTTTTAAAACTGTTCTTCTGTTTACATATAACCTGTATCTGTCTGTGAGCTAGATGCAGGTTTTAGTTTTATTGAGCAAGGAAAACCATCCTGTTTTCAGAAAGCAAGATTTGCAAGTCCCGATGTGTGAGTGCCACAAGGCTTTGGTGGTTTTTTACTCCTTTTCCTCAGTAGTTTTTGCCCTGCTCTGTGCTGTTCCCTTCTGTAGGCTATGGCCCTTCTTGCCAGTTAGCTGTATGCATTTAAGGTCATCTAAACAAGACTAAGCCACAGAATAGTCTAGACTCCCAAGCAAATTTCACTGGGTCTAATATGACTTTTTGCTGGATTGACATTTCTGAGTGTGAAACCAGGACCACTGAGTCCAAAAGTCCTGGTGTGGGCACCCTACCTAAAATACTGCAGCTACATGTGCTCCAGTGGGGAGCAGAGCTGAACTGAGCACTGAGAAGGCCACACAATGTTTGGGGATTGCATGCACACGTTGGCTTGATATCATAGTCTGACAAGGATGGACAAGAGTTTGGACCCTGCAGTACCTGAGTATTTTGTAGGCTGGCCAAAAGCCTCCTTCTGTTCCCTCTGTAGCAGTCATTGATCTTGATGGATCTACCCTTGTATCTTCCCTTGCTCTGCTGTGGGACAGCTTCTGCAGTTTCTAAAAGAGGAAAAACTGAAAGGTTTTTCTCTTCCCTCTTAGAATCTCGTGGTGGCGGTGAGTGCAGAAGGCTGGTTTCATCTTTTTGACCTGACTTCTCCAACTTCAAAACACCCAGATGCTTCAGGCCACCATGAGTTGGCTACAGCAGAAGAGCAGAAGCCAGTGTTCAAGCAGCATATACCTGCCAACACCAAGGTCATGCTGATCAGTGACATTGGTAAGCTGGAAAACTGGTGTGGGAGTGAAGGCTGAGGGCATTTGTGGGTATGAGGTGCAGGGAAAAAGTATCTGGGACTCGCAGAAGGAAATAACTGTCGTGCGGAAACAGGTGTTTTAACAAACCACAGCCAAGTCATGGGAGAGAGAAGGAAGAACTACAGAAATTTTCCTTAAGAGCAAATTCTCATTACAGGATTGGGGTCCTCGGGGATGCTACCTGATGGAAACCAGCACAATGGTTTCTGAATGCTGGGGGTCTTGGGGCTATGAAAGCCTGAGACAGCCCATCTTTCTCCTTGTATTTGTTGCAGATGGAGATGGGAAGTGTGAGTTGGTGGTGGGTTACACTGACAGGGTGGTACGTGCCTTCCGCTGGGAGGACTTTTTGGAGAATTCAGACCATGTCTCTGGGCAGCTGGTCCTGTTGAAGAAATGGCTGCTAGAAGGTCAGGTAAGGAAACAGGATATTCAGGGCAGAACTTGTCATACAGTCTTCAAGAGGTGGCTCTCCCAAGGGAAGAAGCACAAAATCTCAGTCCTATGAATGAAGCAATTGTCGTGTTGATGGCTTGAAAGGAGATTTGCCCAGTGGTTGTTCTGTATATAGGGAGCAGCTGGTGGGTTGGTCTGGGAAACAATCAGTTGCTCTCACCCAAATAGAGAGCATTAGTGGAAAATACTACTGTGTTCTTAAGTGGTTTTTGGTAGGGAAGCAAAACCTTTTACTGTAACTTGGACATTTTGCTTCTAACTGGATTTGTTCAGCTCCAGCTCAGCTCTTTCAGAAGATTTCCCATATTCAAATTTAGGTACAAGGAGCACAGCAAAACCTTCTGAGGTGTTCAAAGTTCTTGGTTCAACTCTACCCATGTTTTTTTTTTTTATATTCTACGAGTATAGGTGGACAGTCTCTCTGTGAACCCACGCCCTGATGGCTCACCGGAGATGATGGTGTCTCAGCCAGGCTGTGGTTATGCCATTCTGCTGTGCACGTGGGATTCTGAGCAGCAGGCTATGACAGAGGGAAGGGACAGCTCTGCCCCAAGCAGGTGAGTAGATGGGGTAGATGAGGAGATTCTTCTGTAGGTGCCTGTCACAAGAGAGCATCGTGACACCACCTTTCTGAGGGTGGGCGGTTGCTGTCACCTGTCCTTGTTTCAGTGACCTGCTGTACTATGGGGAGTTCAGGCTTAGGCCCACCTACATCCAGGCTTCCATGATTACTGTTCATGTCTCGTATCACAAAAGGTGAATACTGCTGCTTTCCTTCTATCCCACTATTTTCTCCTTGGGTTGGGCAAGTAGAGTTGCAAAACCAGCTCACTGAGAGGGGCAGTACTGGGGGTTAAAGCAGGGAAATGAATGACCTAGATCTCCAGAGGAAGGGTGGTGGGCAGTCTGGTGACCTATCTAATGGTGGAAAGGGTAGCAACTGAAAGGCTGGGCCAAGCCCAGTTAGTCTGAAGTCTAGGATGACACTTCAGGTTCATTCACTCATTTCTTCTAGGTGTAGTAATTGGAGGTTTTCCTAATGGCCCTGGCAGCCAGTGCTGTAGATCACAACCAAAGCAATCTGGATGAGCAGTGAGGTTATTGTCCTTGGTGCTGGAAGGACTCTGGTGGGGAACTCAGGTGCTTCTGTGGTATCCTGTGACACTTTAAGGCAGACCCAAAAAACTGCAGCAGGAGGGGAGCTAAGCAAGTCTTCTTGGTGTCTTAGAGAGCTTAGTGGAATGGTACCCTCCTAGCCAGAAGCCCAGCCCCGGCATGATCTCTGATGAGCCTCTTCAACCCCAAGTAGAACCACTTCCTGAGTGAAAAGCAGCAAGGGTTACATGACAGTAATGATACAGTTTTTTTTTTCTTTATTAGAATACATGTTTTACTGACTTCTTTTGGCTCTTTCCAGTTTTCTGATGCATCAAATAATTCTGGTTTTGTTTTTTAAACATTAGTAAGTTCCTTTCATACCTAGGTGGCATGCTTCCTTTTCCTTGGTCTTTACCATTAAAGGACTAACCTATGCACAAACTCCATCAGATAATCTCTGAATTTGTAGACCTTTGGAGTACACTGCTCTTGAGATTGTTCTGCCAGAGTCACAGGCATGGTTCCCTAACCTTTCCTTGATGTTTGTCTCTCTTTTCCCTAGCGAGGCCCCTATTCGAGATGTTATTCTACACCAGACATCGGGACGAATTCACAACAAGAATGTTTCCACTCATCTAATTGGTAGCATTGGCCGAGGTGAGAGATTAGGAGCTTGGGGTCTCTGGCCCAGCAGTTGCCTCTGATAGTTTTTCAATATGTCAGTCCAGCATTAAATCACATTTCCCATGGTTGAAAAATAACAGTGGGAGACAGCTGCAAGAACAGAGGGAACTCATCTTCTATTAGGCAGCTTCCAAAGGAAGAGAGCTGGATATTTGCATTTGAACTTTTTATAGCCTTTGTCCTTCCCTAGATAACTCTTACTCTTCATCTAGCACAACAGTTTCTCTGCAGCCTCCACTAGCCCGCATTTAGTTATTCTGAATGGCTACCATGCCTTGCTCCTACAGATGTCCTTGATCTTTCGTTTTGCATGGCTGCAGCTTATGCTCTCTTCTTTTTCCCTAGATACATCTCTTCTTTTCCACAGCCTCATCTTTATTCTTGCTTTTGTGCTTTTCAGCATTTGATTCTGGATACCAGGCAGCTATATCCTGCGCTTCAGTCACCTGTTTAGTCACAGCCCCTCCAAAGCTGCTTGCATATTTCATTGTCCTCTCTCTCCTTCCAGTGTCTTCTGTTCAACAGTTGTATCTAAACTCTCCACAGCTGCTGACTCCTCTCAGCCTTGACACACTGCTGTTGCATCCAGACTTTTCTTAAACACTGCCGCTGCTTCCTTTGTGTAACTGTTTTGTGCTCTGACTTGCGCCTGGTGCACCTGCTGAACACTGTTTTGGTACCTATGGAGAAAAAGCGGCATTCACTCTGCCTTGGAGCATGTGGGCATAATACAAGAAGGTGGAAAATTCCTGATGCAGATCACTTTATCTTGTCTGCAGCTACCTGGAATCCAACTGCATGTGTTCTGTCTAGGTATTACCCCCTGCAGTGCTCTCTGAGAATGATTTAGGCTGTCCAGTGTAATTAGAGCTGGGGGGCAAGAGCACCCTCTTTTTCCCTTTCCCCATAATACCCTTCCTCCCTAGTTCCTGAGCTTGTCATGTTTTCAGCATCTCGGATGCTGCTTCAAGCAACATGGTCAACAGAACATGAAATCAGTTATTTCACTGCAAACAAAGCCTTGCATCTAATGAAAGGTGTCTGTGAAAAATGAAGTTACACAGAATAAGGGATGAAGACAAGGTGGTGAAAAGCCCACGGATGCTGGGCCATTAATAATGAAAGAGCTGAAGATTGCCATGCTAACCAGTTTGTGAGGGGGACACAGCAGATCTTTTGGATCAGAACCTGTCTGGATAAATGTCAGCTAGGAGCAATAGAGTGCTCACTGACTGTTTACTCTAAGCTGATCTGCAGAATTTGGATAGTCTGTGTCCCGGGAATGTGCAGGGTATTGTAGTTTGGAGCTGTCTATAGGCATCTGAGGTAGGCTTTCAGTATTACGTCATTCTGAGGAAACAGCCCATTTGCTTTCAGCTCTGCTCATTTGTCCCTGACTGCAAGGTTTCTTGGGTCCCTGCAGACCTCAGGGAGCAAGTGTCCCTCCTACATTCATCGCTGCAAGGTTCAAATGCAGCTGTAGTTGAATGCAACTCCAGTCCTCCCCTACCAAGTGTGATGGCACTTTCAAAACTGACCTTGCATGTCTCTTCTGACTGGTAGCTAGTTAGAGAGTATATTGAAAGGCTGAAGCAGCCCAGTGCAAAGGGTAGTACCCTCTTCAGATTTAACTAGTTGTATTTGTCAGTGCTGTCCTGCACACAACTGTGATATACAGGGTTTGGAGAGGATACTGCTTGGAGGAAATTCACAGCTGTATAAGCATAGTCTAGAAATGCCAGGGCTGAGTGTGTAGATGAGTATGAAGGCAGATGTCTAATCTGCTCATAGAGCGTGGGCTCTCTAGCCTCTGACAAGTGTTTGCTGGAAGATGACAACTTCTGTGCAGTTTTTCTGTAGCAAAAACAATAGAATTGGTAGCATGACCTCTGCAGACTCATTCAGGAGTTGCCATAGAGGTGCTTTTGTGCTAATGTGACTGAGGGTTTGGCCCTCTGGTGGGACCTCTTACTTTTTTTTCTTTACCTTGCACTTTCCTGGAACAGCCAAAGACCATGTTCCTGTCCTTGAAAGAAGCAGTGAGGGTACAGTTGTAATACTCTTCTTTGGCTTAAGCTGTTCTTCACTTTGTCCCTTGTGATGGTCCTTCCTGTGCTTGTGCATTTCTGAAGCATCGTGAGGATGCGATGCAGTCCACTAAAATCAGAACTGCCATGGGCCTGCAAGTGCATATGTGGTACAAAGAGACTCCTAGGAGCAGCCAGCAGAGCCAGATATGCCTATATCAGTGCAAACCAGAGGTTTTGGGTTTTGAGATGCCGATGCTCTACAAATAAAAGCCAGCATGATTTATGATTGATTGCAAGAATCTGCATATATTTGCTAAACAAAATGTCAAAGCTGGGCAAAAAAAGGAGGCAGGGTGGATCACCTTGGTTTGGATAATTTTTTCAGGAGAGGGAGTGGACAACATCAATTCCTGTAATTCTCTTCTGCATTTACAGGCTGCTCCAGTGAGAATAGTGGCTCAGGTCTCTTTGCTCTCTGTACTCTGGATGGTAAGTCCTACTACTATCCTGGAAGAAAGGTCTGTGGGATGGCCAAGGCCTATCACTAGTTCAAAACAGGGAGCCAGGGGCTCCGAGGTTTTGGTTTTGAAAGAAGTTGGAGCTGGGTTTCAGAAATCCTGGTTCCTGCAAGAGAATTTGATTCAAAGACTCCTTCTGCTGACATATATGAAAGCTAACACAGGAGCCAAGGTAAGAAGTGTCACTGTCAGGTGTGTGATAACATGCCTGTATCTGAGGATATGATGAAACATATTAAAGCTGAACCTGTCTTTCTCTTCTTTACTGAATTGGGTATTACATTGCACAGGCTTGCTATCTGTAGGAAACCTGTTGTGTTTTCTGTCTGTCACTAGTATCTGCCTTTCCCTCTTCCCTGGTACAGTCTGTTCATCAGTGTATTTCAAAGTACTTTACAAACATTAGTTACTTGTATGGTCCTATGGCACTAGAATTATTGAAGTCATGCTGCAGCAAGGAAGATGAAGAGCCTAGGTCATTGGCCAAAAGACACAGTGAAAGCTTGAGCTGGAGAGCTAGAGTTTTCATCTGCTGGCTCCTAAGTTGCCTGCTTACTCAGTAGTCAGACAACTGTTTCAGATGGCAGTTCAACAGTGCCATTCGTGTAGACAGGAGCTTCTAAACCACAGCATAGATGTGTCTTTGTACTTGAAGGGACTTGAGTTGTTTCCAAAAGCAGTAAAGGAAATGGATGCTGGAACCTGATTGTTGGTAGAGAGAAACTGTCCTTCCCAGAACTGAGACTGTGTCTTCCGCTATCAACCACAGCCTGTACTATGGGCCATATACTCTGCCTACAGACCCTAAGTGCTGAGGGAGTGTGCAGGGCCCAGTGTTAGCAAATACCTGCTCCCCTTTAATATTCTCAAGACAGTATTGTTTTCTGTTTCCCTTCAGGGACATTGAAACTCATGGAGGGAGCAGACAGGCTGCTCTGGTCTGTGCAGGTGGATCATCAGCTGTTTGCTCTTGAAAAGCTGGATGTTACTGTGAGTGTCTGTGAATAGGACTGGGAGGGGTACAGATGGAAACTCAAGATGGCTTTTTGTATATGAATTTAGGAAGAGCAGAGGGAGTATCACTCAGTTGAAAAAGGCTATGGTTATCCCTGGCCTGTGCCAGAGCATTCTGTATTCATGTCAGTTTGTCCACCTGCAAGAGGTTGAGGTGGGTCTGCATGTTTGACCTAATGAGCCCAGCATCCTGCTATGAACTCTTTTGTTCCCCAGATTCTGTTTTATCTTATTGCAAAGCTGAATGGTTTTGCACGCTACTAATATACCCCAGTTGGCTACAAACTCTTATGATATGTAAGGATTATGATAGAGAAGAGGTAGATGGTCTCAAGGTGCAAAAAGTCTGGACAAGTCCAAAATGGCTGGACAAGACATCCAAAAGTGACATCTTGTTCAGATGTTAGTGTTCTGTCTCTGAACAAGCAGAAAACATACTGACTGCCTCTGGGAATAGTTGATCCATGCTAATATGTGATCTTATGGTTCCTGCAGGGCAATGGGCATGAGGAGGTGATTGCCTGTGCATGGGATGGTCAGACATACATCATTGACCACAGTCGGACCGTTGCCAGATTTCAAGCAGATGAGAATGTCAGTGCATTCTGTGCAGGTGAGGAGCCTGACTGCAAAGGCAGCCCTCACAGCATCTCACTCAAAGCTGCTACTGCCCTCGGGAAGACCTGAAATCCTTTTGTCTGTCTGCAGTGGGGAATAATTTCCCTGTACGAATAATGCAAAAGGCCCAGCTAATCTTTCATCTAGTGGCATCTGGGAAAAGTAGGGGTGGGAGGAGGTGATGCTGAGGTTTGTCTGTGATGGTTTTGTTGCCTTTTTTCCTGTTTGTTTTTTTTTTTTTGGGGGGGTGGGCCTGGGGATCGGATTTGATGGTTGTTTGTCTGTTTTCGTTTTTTTTTCCCCTGTCCTTTTTGAGAGTGCTGTAGTGACCTCTTGTCTTCCCCACTGCTTTTGTAATTTGCAGACTTCTAAGCTGTTCTCAAATGGAGATAAGGAGCCTTATGGAACCAGCCTGAGCCTTGGCTTTGCTCAGTCCCCTCTTTTAGACCTGCCAGAAGCAGCTTGTAAATCCCAAAGCTCCATTCATTAACAGTTTAGAGACACTTGCTTGGGTTGTCTCAAAGGGACTTCATATGATCAAGTCCATGTCTGTGCTGCTCACCCCAAGTGCTCCCTGCTTTCTGCTAACAACTTTGGTACTTGATCATGAGAAGTTACCAATTTGCTTTCTCTATACAGATCAGTAGTCAGATCTCCACACTTAATTTTTGCAGGCCTCTATGCATGCAAAGGAGAAAGGAACAGCCCCTGCCTAGTTTATGTCAGCTTCAATCAGAAGATCTACATCTACTGGGATGTGCAGCTGGAGAGAATGGAGTCAACCAACCTGTTGAAAATACTGGATTGTGACCCAGAGTTTGGAAGTCTCCTGCAGCAGCTGAGTGTGGGTGAGTGCAGTAAAGGTGAAGGAAAAAAGTCAAAGGGCTGCTAGCAGGTGATGTGCTGGGAACTAGCGTTCCAAGTACTTCTTAAGGAAAAGGGCTTTCATACTCCCTGTTGAGAATCCCTAACAACTGTCTTTCTCCCTTTTCTCTAGAAAGAGATGATGTTTCTGCTGTCAAAGATCTGATTCACAAAACATTGTATTTTCCTGAGAAAAGGCAGCAGAGCAGCCCCTCGCAGTGTCAGGACCATGTTGGAACAGACTCCTCTGCCCACTGCACTGTCATCCAGCATCCTTAATAACAACTCACATGGAAGTTGACATCTTTAATACCAGCGCAAACTCTTCTCTGACTGGAATGGAGCATCTAATGAAGATGAGACTGTTCTTTTCCTATCTCTGTCAAAGCTTCCAAACAGCAAAGGCTGTACAGGATGTGCTTGACTTAAGTGGAAGTGGTTGGTTGTTTTGCTTTTAGCTGAGGAAGGTACCAGAACATCAAGAGTCCAGAGTCCTGTTTATTTGCCTTCCATTGCCAGTTTCCATGTTCTCCAGTAGCTGAAGTGTTTTATGGGTGACTGTGAAGGAGCACTATGGACATAAATGCAGAGAACAGCTGAGCTCGGTCTCTGTTTCTGTTTTGGCATGTTTTTTCAGTTGCACCAGTGATTACTTCTGAATTCTTAGCAGAATCACAGTGCAGAAGCTGCAGATGGAGGAATTGAGTTAGGGAGCAGACAGGGGCCTTCTCTGCCACTCAGATATGTTTTTAAAGTAGACTCGGGCATTGTTTGCCTTTGCTCTGCTGCTGGTCTTCTGCCAAGCAATTTCTCACAAGCCACCTGCTGTTCTGAGGAGCTGGAAACATGCATGAGAAGAACTGCAACTTGCACTAATAAGTTGTTGAGGGGTAACAGTTCTATCTATACTTGAGAGGCGTTGCATTTCTCCATCTTCTTGGGCGTGGTGATCCCAGAGATGACTGAGACTTAACAAAGCAGCTGTGAAATTGATGATAAGAAAAAACTGTCTAAACCATGGATATGTGGTACTATGAGTGCTTGGCCATTCCATAATAAGCAGTAGAAATGCCACACTTCCCTCTTATTGTGGAGAGTGCCATGTTATTTTGAGTCCTGCACAACTGAAAGAGGGGGACTGGAGGTGATGTTCCACTTGATAGTATGTGGAGCCTGGAATAGGCCATTTCTCTCACAGGCTACTCATATGCAAAGGCCGAGGCAGGAACCTTTCTACATACTTCTGGTATTTTGCTTTTCACCATTTCAGCTTTCCCCCTGCCTAATTCAGCTTATTAGGATAGGAGCAGCAGGCTCACCTGCTCTTTTGCATCTATTATCTTCTCTCACTTGCATGAAGTTTTATTGGACATGCATAATTAATGGAGCTGTCCCTTCACCCTTATGACAGCCTGAGAGGGTTGCATCTTAGAGCAAATAGAATTCAGTGATCTCTCCTTAGCAAATTTTAACATTTGAAGATTCTCCAAGCTGTTGAAGATCTGCTGTACTGTACTCTGTAGAACATCCAAGGGCAGCCCTAACCACGAGAAGAAACTTTGTATAGAGGAAGTGAGTGTCTTGCCCTTGGATCAAAAGGACTATTGTTGAAGTAGCCCTACGTGATAGAAGGGCAAAATCTTTAGATAATAAGCCCTACCTTTTCTTTGCATTTTCCATCCATAGATTTATGTAAGCTTTATATTGCTCAGCTCCTGCCCTCTATGATAACTGTGAAAGTTGAAGCATGGAGCAGTGAAATGGTATGACCTGCCCTGTACCAGCTAACACTCTTCTTGCTTCTTGGACCACTCTATCTTCCTGCTCTATAAGTACAGTGGAAGTTTCTCTCCATCTTAACAACCTCGCTGAGAAGCATTTCTCCATATTCCCCTGTCTACTAAGTGCTTGTGTACAACAGCCTTTCAGGCAGGAGCTCTCAGGTCATAACAGTGGTTTAGTAACACTGCTGTTCAGAGAAGCATGGCTTGAGTTTGTCAGCAATGGAGAGCTGATAGTGCAGGGACCATCTACTGATGTGCTAAAGCAAGATATTGTCTTGAAGCTTGTCAGCTCTGCACTGTAACTTCGAGAAATCGTCATCTTTCATCATGCTGAGATGTATAGCCACCCATCCCAGTGGGGCTGTTAGCAGGATCACAGTATATTGGTTCCTGCTACTTCCAGGTTTCTGTTTCCCAAAACATAAAGCTGCTCTTTCCAATGACTGAAACAAGTAAGGATTCTCCCTTCTCTCCCTTCAGGTGAAGCAGTAGCAGTTTCTGCTCTTATTTCTTCCCCTTGGGGCCAAGCTGAGAGAAGCAGATGTCCCTGCATGTGGGGTGAACAGGTTGGTTTCACTGTATTCTGAGATACTTTCCACATAGCCCTGTTGCTACCTGATTTTAATCTTGAACTTCAAGATTGGTGAAACTGACACAAAGTAGGGACGGCGACAGAGCAGGACTGTGCAGAGCAGTTTACAGAAGCATACAACAGAAACGATGTACCTGAACAGGTCCATGTCTTGACATATGCTGTTCTTCCATCCTGAACACAGACTGCTGTTTTTCTAATTAAGGTTGTGTATTTTGTTGTCCTGCTCCCTCTTCACTCCCCCTAATTCTGTGGCTTCTGTCTCCTCCACTGGTGACAGAAACAGGATGGTTTCAAGCAACAGAAAATAGTAATGCCTGGGTTTTCAGTCATGGCTCACACAACCTGGCATGTGTACTGCTGCACAGATGATGGGCTCTTCTGCTGTGTGTGCTTTGACAAAAACAGATGGAGTTTTACCACAACTTGTGCCTGCAATGGTCCCACTCAACCTTGTTTGGTTTTGGTGGGGCAGGTGTTCTCCACAGAAGTACTCTCTCTTGATCCACTGCTGGAACTCCAGAGGGTCCTGCAACAATTGCCAGAGAGTTGGGCCAGACAGAGCTAATCTGGTAGCTGGGTTTTGCAGTGCTGCTATATTGTAATCCTTCATGAGGACTAGCAGGAAAACAGGATTGTCTACTCTGATAACAGAACAACTCAATGCTGTCTGTCCATGCCAAATATAAACTTTTATTAGCCACACAAGTGCAAGAGGGATACAAACAGTTGTATGATTCAAGCTTTTATGCCAAACAAAGTTTGCCATACAGGTCAAATGATTTCTGAGGAAGGAAGGTCAACTTGATCCGCTGTTGGACTGTTAATTGTTGAGAAGAAACAGGAAGGAGTTAATGGGAGAGAGATGCCATTTTCCTAAGAACCATCTTCAAAGAAAATGGGGCAAAACCAATGCAGATGTTGGACAGGGCAACCTATGCAACCTAGCCTTCTTCCCTTGTTGCCCTGAGAATACTGTTGTGTGCTGTGCATGCCCGAGCATGCTGCATTGTGGAATGCCATTCCCCCAAACTCTTCAGCTCCTAAAACCATTTGAGAGGAAAAATACTAGTGTTTGAAGGTTTCCTCTGGCAGTTTTATATTGCTTATAGCACATAACTTGCAGATGCACAAGGAGCACAAGAGCAAAATGAAAACTGTTTACAGAAGAATTAAGTGGAACTTCTGTACTGTTCATTGGCCAAAAGATTACTTTCCTTTTTTCATGCCATGAACTCCAAAGTGACAGACTGGTTACAGTCAAGACTTCCTGAAGTCAGTGCTTCAGGTTATTTCCCCTGGCAAAAAACTTTGCGGAGTGTACATGAAGGGGCATTTGCAGATAAAGGATTCATGGCTTTGGTAGTGATGCTCAATTTATTATACTAGTGAGAAAATAAAGGTATGGGATTCCTTTATTTTCCTGAGATGTAATAAACCTGCTGGCTGTCCCTGTTCTTTGCTGAATGTAGTTATTTCTATAACTCTAAAGGTATATCCTGGTATTTGCCAGTGGAGTCTCTTGAAAGGAGGACTGACTGCAAAGGTGTGTAGGTGGCTCAGTGCTCCTCATTTATGTAACTCACCTGCTAGTTCTGAAAGAAGGAGCATCTATACTCCTCTGGGAGTATAGATGCTCCTTCTTTCAGAACTAGCAGCCATCTATACTCCTCTGGGAGTATAGATGGCTGGAGCTCCCATTCCATTCAAAACCAAGTGACCCTAACCTCCTGGAAATGGTCCTGATTATGGCTTCAGCAGAGTGCATGTTCTTGGGATAACTGTACCTCTTGTGCATAGGCTCCGGAAGAGACCTCAGAAGTCCAAATCCCCATCCCTGGGCATGTTCAGCCATACATAGCACCTGCAGACTGTAATGCTTCTCTGTTCTAAAGACTTTTTATGATAGACATTTCCCTGCAGACTGGTTCACAACTATTGTGTCCACTCTACTGGAAAGTAGCCCTAGTAGGAGCTGACCACCAGGGTGGTTCAGAGAAATTATCCCTAAATAATAACATTCCATTATCCATATTGAAGGGATGGGCCTCACTGTGAGGCAGATGCTGTTGAATGCATACAGGATGTGCATATGTCCTACACTGATGTGGCAGTTTGTACTAAATTTCTACTTTCCATATGAAAGTATTAGCATTTTTTGATCACCAGTGGAAAAGACCTTTAGATGGCTTCTTCCTTCCCCTCGTCTCTCAATAGGAATAGAAATTACTGGAATTGGGGGTAGGGAAGTATATCTGTGTAACAGATTTTTCCAAAAGAAACTACTATTGACACAGTCTTCAGTCTTGCCAACCCACTTAAAAATTACTTAACGTAGGAAGACTTTTAAAAATTACCATGTTTGTAAATAGGATTGAGTTTGCTTTTTTGAGATGTTCTAAGTCCTGTTTTGTAATAGCTTTTAAAGCCAAGATTTCTGTCTTTCAGAGTGGAAGCTGGGATTCCCATGTAATAGCACAAAAACAGTGCTCTTTGGAGAAAACATCAGTTTGGGCAAGAATTCAGAATAGATGTGCTAAGGTCAGTAACAACATGTCATTTAATGCCAAGGAACTATGGGAGATGGAAACCCATAAGGAGTTCTATTTGATGATGAGGAAACCAGGTATTGACATTGTAGGATTAGACCAGGGCTGTCAAAACTCATTGTCACTGGGTCCACATCAACCTCACAGTTGCCTTCAGAGGTGTGGGAAACTACGGCGGGTCCATGGATTCCCTGACAGAGGGTATGGGAACAGAGATCTGAAGATATTAAGGTGTACCTGTGAGAAAGAAGGGATGTACCCGTGATGTTAAGGTGTATTCATGAGAATGAAGGGAGTTGAAGGAGTAACATTGATGATAGCAAAATCAGCCAATGAGATGTTACTGATGTAGCCAATAGTTAAAAAGACATGTGAACTGGTAAAGACCATGTAAAGTGCACTTGTAGCAATAAATGGTAGATCTGTTAACATCTCAGAAGAACTTGATCTATGTCATTTGTCTGTCTCAACTGTGACATCTGGTGACCCCAACGTGATTCAAACACGCCGATGTGGTCCTGCGTGAAGAAGGGGACAGCGGCAGAACTGTGACAGCCGGTGCTGACCCGGGGGGATGGAGCCTGATGTAGCTGAAAGAGCAGCGGGGCCTGCTGCCATAGATCTGGATCACTGAAGAGACACCGGCACCTGGAGTGTTAGGTGAGCCACCGGGAACATGGGAGGGAACCTCTCTAAAGAAGAGGGTGTTATATTATCTACATGGAAGTTGCTTCTGAAGAAGTGGGGTGTTAGCCTTCTGGAATTGACTTTACAAAAGATGTTACCATGGGGCAAGACGCAAGGTTTGGAAGTGAATAGAGTGACAGCATTTAGTGTGTAACAATGGATGGACTTGGGAAATAAAGTGTTTGATAGCACTATCCAAGGGTCCAAAGCAGCAACTGAGCTACTTAACAATGTGGCGCTTGTTGCTAGAGACTTTGAAAGGGTTAAAAGAGCAACAGGATCAGGCAGAGGCAGCGGACGGGGTTGGTCTTCCTGGTTCTCCTGAGCTAGATTTGGAGGAAAAGGCAAGATTGCATACTATTTCAAGCCCCCTTAAGTCTGTGTTATCTGATGATTTGGAGAAGGATGGGGGTCTGCAGCACTCTCCTGAAAAGTTAAAAGCAATAGACAAGGAGCATTCGTATGTGTTGCCTTCAGATCAGGTGAAAACAAAGAAGCACTCACATGAAAAAGCAGCGTTGAGTTATATATGGTCTCAGGAGGGGCTCCTTAAGCATCGGTCAGGGCAGTGCGTTCAACCTTCTGCCCCGCTGCTATCAATCACAGAAAAAAAAAGTGAGCATTTGTCTTCATATTCCCTCCTTGCTTAAAGATTCAGATGATGAGGATTATCCTACGGTGAGGCAGAGTGAGTCCAAGAATGTAATTCCTAAGAATCCGAATCCCCCAGATCCACTCCTTCCCTGCCCTGTGACAGAGAAAGTTCCTGAGGGTGGGGGTGGAGATCCAGGGCATAAACCGAACTTTCCTAAAACTTGGGGATTTACCTTTGGCTTCAGTTACAGTTAGACCACGGGACCCTGTGCGTTTTTGGAAAAATCTGAAAGCTAAAGCTATGGAAATAGGGGACTGGGATCTATCGGAAAATATATCAGTTCCTTCTACCATTGCCGAGCTGTTAATTGTTGAATCTCCTGGACCTGTGACGTTTCCCATAGTATATCATAATTCTGCAGTGGGAATGCCCCATGAGCATGTTCCCTATTCCTGGAAGGTGATTCAAGATTTGCAAAAAGCCACTGCTCAATACGGCCCTAATTCCCCTGTGGTTATGCAGTTGATGTGTTCTATTATCCATGGAAGCTATGAGTACCCTATAATATTGCTCATTTGGCTCAGATTATTTTTCAACCTGTACAACATGCACTGGTTCTAAATATTTGGCAACAAAGAGCTGAGGCACAGGCAGTGGTGAATCTGCAGCGTTCAGAGACTGATCCCCGTTCTGGTAATGGTGTGGATCTGTTGCTGGGCTTGGGACACTTCAGTAATCCGCAACATCAAGTGCAATGGCCCCCTCTAGTGCTTGAACAAGTGAAAGCCATAGGGCTTGAGGCTATAGTTAGAACAGCGGAGTTAGGGAACAGAAACAAAGATACACCACTATCAAGCAGGGTCCTAAAGAGCCGTTCCTTTCCTTTGTTGAGAAATTACAAGCTGCTGTCGAACGTCAAGTGTTTGATGCACACCTTTGGGAAATGTTGGTAAAGTAGCTAGCTCGTGATAATGCTAATGAAGACTGCCAGAAAGTGACTGAAACTTTGCCAGGGGATCCAACTTTAGAAGCAATGATTACTGCTTGTGCCAAGCTTGGTTCAGTGGAGCACAACATGACTGCACTCACTACAGCTATGGCAGTAGCAAGAATGCAGGAATATATGTGCTACGGATGTGGTCAGAATGGACATGTAAGATTCGCCTGTCCACATAAAGGCAGACAGGTTTTAAAAGGTGCAAGCAAAACTGGCAATGTTTGGGGTACAGACTCACTAATTTGCTTCAAATGTAAAAAACATGGACATTTTGCTAAGCAGTGTCACTCTAAGTTTCACTCTAATGGACAGCCACTTCAGCAGAGAAACGCCAAGAAGAGCATGAAGGAGTGCATGCAGACACAAATGCCTCAATTAACAACACCTTGCAGCCCTGGCCGCCCATTTCTAGGGTCAGTACACAGACAGCCCTCTGTGACAGGCTATCAGGACAAAACAGCAGATCAGCTGGGATGGATGTATCCATCACCCACACAGTGACTACAACAACGCAAGAGGTGCATAAAGTACCTCTGGATGCCTAGGGACCAATTGACAGGGAACTCAGTGCTTTGTTAATAGGACGATCATGTAGTACTCTGTAAGGATTAATGGTATGCGTAGGAGTTATTGATGCGGACTGTACAGGACAAATTTGTGCCATGGTTTCAATGGCAACCCCACCTGTGACAACAGAAAAAGGAATGCGTTTAGCTCAATTTGTGCTTTTTTTGAGTTCTGTTCCTTAGGACTGAGCAGGTTGGTTGTGGGGACAGTGGATTTGGTTCAACTGGAAAACCACTTGTTTTTTGTTCTCAAACAGTGTCAGAAAAACGGACACGAATGGTTTGTACACTCATAATGGATGCTTCTGTTCCCAGCCAGGTGAAGCTTGCTGGACTGATTGATACAGAAGCAGATGTGACCATAATTTCATAGCAAGAATGGCCTCCTTCTTGGCCCTTGGTTTCAAATACTTTGGGGGTGATGGGACTAGGTGGAGTTGCAAACAGTTTGATGTCAGCCAAGCTGATAGTGATTGCTAATCCTGAGAATCAAAGGGCTACAGTGAGACCTTATGTGACCCCGGCCCCATTGAACTTATGGGGAAGGGATTGCTTAGGGCAGTGGGGGGTACAGATAACTATGGATTTTTAGCAGGCGCCACTGTGATGCAGAGTGTTTGTCGGCCCACTTTAACACTGAGATGGTTAACTGAAAGATCAATATGGGTCGATCAGTGGCCCCTTGCTCAAAAAAAACTTGCAGCCCTGCAGTCTCTTGTGATGGAACAGCTAGCTGTGGGATGCATAGAGGTCTCACATAGCCCTTGGAATACTCCTGTGTTTGTTGTCAAAAGAAATGCGGAAAATTGAGATTATTGCATGACTTAAGAAAAGTAAATGAGGTTATAGCAACTATGGGAGCTCTGCAGCCAGGTTTACCTTCTCCAACAATGATCCCAATGCAATGGGAAATTGTTGTAATAGGTTTGAAAGACTGTTTCTTTACTATTCCTTTAGCAGAACAAGATATGGAAAAATTTGCTTTTACTGTTCCATCTGTGAATAATGGAGAGCCAGCAAAAAGGAATCATTGGAAAGTGCTGCCACAAGGGATGAAAAATTCACCTACCATATGTCAGTGGTATGTGGCAAAAGCTCTGAGTCTGGTACATGCTTTGTTTCCATCAGGGTATTGCTGTCATTATATGGATGACATCTTGTTGGCCACAGCAACACCACAAGAATTAGATGATATGTAAAATGAGGCACGTGAGTCATTGAATCAGTATGGACTGGTTGTTGCACCTGAGAAGGTGCAACGACAACAGCCATGGCTTTATTTGGGCATGAAAGTTTTAGATCAGATGGTGACACCACAACCCATAAAGTTGCAAGTGAAAGTAAAGACACTGAATGACGTACAAAAATTGGCAGGACTGATTAATTGGGTGAGACTATATGTAGAAATCCCCTCTTCTCAGTTGCAACCATTGTTCGACCTATTGTGAGGAGACACTGACATTTCTGCCCACGTACTTTGACAGCGGAAGCACAGAAGGTAATTGCAGAAATTGAACAAGTAATCAGTAACAAACATGTATGGAGAATTGATTTGACAGTACCTATACAAGCAATTGTTTTAACTGATCAATGCATAAATTTTGCCATGGTCGCACAATGGCGTGAGAAGTGAGGAGATCCTTTATGTATTTTAGAGTGGTCTTTTTACCAGCCAAATTTAAAAAGGCAACCCCAGGCCTTTTTGAACTGGTCGCTCAGGTGATTATTAAAATCAGATCACGTTGCATGGAATTAATGGCAAGAGACTCAGAAATGATTGTGCTTCCTGTACAGAGTCATTATTTTGAATGGTGCATGGCTAATAATTCTGCACTACAAGCAGCTATGATGAATTATACGGGTCAAATCAGTTACCATTTGCCCTCACATCCAGTGATTAAATTAGGGAGCCACATGAAATTTTGTCAGAAGCAATTGAATCAATCTAACCCAGTAAATGGACCTACAGTGTTTACAGACAGATCAGGAAGAACAGGCAAGGCAGCCATTGTTTGGAAGCATGGGCCACAATGGCAGCATCACATAGAATATCAGGAGGGGTCACCGTCAGTGGTTAAACTTAGAGCAATGACCATAGTGTTTCAGGCCTTTCCTGGCCCTGTGAATATTGTAAGAGACTCTGCTTATGTGGCCAGGCTTTTGTACAACAGTTGGATAAAGCTGTATTGGGACACGTGTCTAATGAAAAGCTATTTGGTATTTTAAAACTGTTATGGCTCGAAATTCAGAAGCATCATTATTAATATTATGTTGTGCGTGTTAAAAGTCATACCACATTGCCAGGCTTCATAGGAGAGGGGAATGCAAAAGCAGATTCTCTATTTTCAGTGGTGGCTTTGGGACCTGTTCCTGATGTTAAGCAACAGGCGATAGCCTCACATAATTTCTATTATCAAGGCTACCATACTTTGAGACAACAATTTGGCATCCCAAATTCTGAGGCACATACCATTGTTGCTGCATCCCTGATTGTCAAGGTCAGCATATTCCTACTTATTATGGCACCAATCCTCATCACCTTTGAGCTCTGCAAATTTGGCAGACTGATGTTACACATATACCTGAATTTGGACAGTTAAAGAATGTTCATTTCTCTATAGACACCTTCATTGCCACTGCTTATACTGGAGAGACTCCACGAGATGTAATACGCCATTGGCAGCATGTGTTCTCTTTTTTGCGTGTTCCACAGCAGGTAAAAACAGATAATGGTTCAGCATATGTGTCCCAGAAAGTTGCTTCATTTCTACAGCTTTAGGTGGTATCTCATGTGACAGGTATTCCCCATTCTACTACAGGTCAAGGCATTGTGGAGCATGCCCATGGAACACTCAAGCGTTTTCTCCAAAAGAAAAAAAAAAAAAGGGGAATGTTGGGTGAGCCACCTGATGCACGCTTGGCTAAAGCCATGGATGTTTTAAATTTTTTGCAGGTTTCTGATGATGCCCAGACACCACCTATTCTATGTCATTTTTCCTCTTTAGTGGCTCAGGAGAGAGTGGGTCCAGGGGTAAAAGTGTTGATACGGGATTTGCCCAAGAGACAATGGATGGGTCCACACAAGTTATTAACCTGGGGGAGAGGCTATGCTTGTGTCTGTACAGATCAAGTGCCGCAATGGTTGCCTGCATGAAATGTGAAACCCGTGTTGCCTTCCTAATGATGAGTGCTGCAGCTGCTGCATTTTGGATGCCTGCACAGAAAAGACTAACATGTGGATTACTTTAGCAATTATGGCTGGCCAGGACTCCGTATGCCTAGCTATGACATCTCCGGTAAACCTGTTCCACACGTTTGGTTGGCATCCCCCTTGATGACTACAGCAGCATCACACAATTGTCGCAAAACAGTGGTTGGTGCAAAGGCATTGCAACAAACTGTAATAATATCAACATGGATTAGTTGCCTCCCAGAAGCAGATATTGAACCGCAGGAACTGGAATTGCTGGGATCTGTGCCTATGGACACTTGTATCCAACTGGTTTGTGCAAGGTGTCAGAACAATATGCAAGAGCATGAATGGATAAAACTGCAAAATGTTAGTGCTACCCTTGGTCACTATAGAAATGAAACTCGGCGGTGTAATGCCTCGCAGAAGAACCCAAGAGGTGCCGTTAACAATGTGGGACAATGACCCTGAAAACTCCCGTATGGTGTATTCTTGATCTGCAGAGATAGAGCCTGGCTAGGAATTCCTTCTAATGCTGTTGAAGGACCGTGTAGTTTGGGACGATTGACTCTCTTAACACCCAATGTATCTATGATAATAGATTACAGAAGAGCAAGACAGGAAGAATGCTTTTTGCATGTATGTGAGTCAAAATGTAATGATAATGTAGATCTTTGGGAATCAGGGTTAAGGGTTGTAGGATCTCTTGTACCTGGAGTTGGCACAGCTAAACCTTTAAATACTTTAGAAAAATTAGGATGCTGGCTAGCTAAGCAATCTAACAGAACTTTTAAGGCTTTAAGTGGACTTTTCTTAGATGTAGATTCTGTAAGACATGCTACACTACAGAACAGAGCCGCAATAGAGTTTTTGTTGTTAGCTCAAGGACATGGGTGTGAAGATTTTGATGGTATGTGCTCTATGAACTTGTCTGATCATTCTGAATAAAAGTATACAATTTCTGAAAGAGGGATTACAGAAGTTGCAAGCTGATGATGGATGGGATTGGTTAAATAAATTGTTTAGTGGTTGGGGATTTCTAGGATGGTTGTTACCAGTAGTGAAAACGGGACTGATTGTTTTGATGATTGTTGTGATTGTGTTACTAATGTTGTGATGCATGATTTCTCTGCTGCGAAGGGCCCTGCAGCAGACAAGGAAGGCAATTTTTTTAGCACAAATACTAAAAGGGGGAATTGTGGGAAACTATGGCGGGTCCCTGGATTCCCTGACAGAGGGTATGGGAACAGAGATCAGCCTTGAAGGTATTAAGGTGTTCCCGTGAGAAAGAAGGGATGTACCCGTCAGAAGGATGGGAGTAAAGGAGTGTCTGAAGATATTAAGGTGTATTCGTGAGAAAGAAGGGAGTTGAAGAGTAACATTGATGATAGCAAAATCAGCCAATGAGATGTTACTGATGGAACTTGTAGCCAATAGTAAAAAGACGTGTGAACTGATAAAGACTATATAAAGTGCACTTGTAGCAATAAATGGTAGATCTATTTACATCTCAGAAGAACTTGGTCTATGTCACTTGTCCGTCTCAACCGCAACACGAAGGGCTGAATGTAATTTTAAGATTAGACCCACAGGCCTTGTGTTTGCCACTCGGTTATGTGCATTGTGCTCCCTAATCACAAACACTGTCTCATAACACAAAAGACGTACTGTTTTTTCTCCTTGAAACACAAACGTATTCGCTTTCCCATCATTAAATTTCCTTCCTTCTGCATCAGTCTTTCTCTTACTGGACATTTTTGAATTCATGAGTGGGACCCTGACTGCTGGTTATAGAATATGTTTTTACAGGTACTATTTTAAAATAACATGCAATTGCTAAAGTTCATGTATCTGGCTAGTTTAAAAATAAAATTAAATGTTTGCCCAGTTTAAAGTACCCCTTTAAGTGCCTCCCCCCTGACCCGTGTAATTCTTGTCTTTCAGTGCCCCAAGACATTTACTAGTGTCAACCATCAGTCTCACCTATTACTCTTCTTGCCCAAGCTCACTGCTTTCCTGTAACTAGAGCTGCAGCTCCTGCAGTGGAGCATTTCAAGGATAAGAGGGTCATTAGGGGCAGTCAGCATGGCTTCACCAAGGGGAAGTCATGCTTGACCAACCTCATAGCCTTTTATGAGGACATAACCAGGCGGATAGATTATGGCAAAGCAGTGGATATGGTCTATCTTGATATTAGTAAAGCATTTGACACCATCTGCCACAGCATCCTTGCAGCTAAACTGAGGAAGCATGGCCTGGATGATCGGGTAGTGAGGTGGCTGAAGGAAAGAAGCCAGAGTCGTGGTCAATGGGGCAGAGTCTAGTTGTAGGCCCATATCTAGGGGAGTGCCTCAAGGGTCGGTACTGGGACCAGTACTATTCAATGACT
Organism: Patagioenas fasciata; assembly: GCF_037038585.1. Taxonomy (NCBI): domain Eukaryota; kingdom Metazoa; phylum Chordata; class Aves; order Columbiformes; family Columbidae; genus Patagioenas; species Patagioenas fasciata. Next base: position 129,697,648 of record NC_092520.1, read on the forward strand.
TGGATGAGGGAACAGAGTGACTGTCAGAAAGTTTGCTGATGGCACCAAGCTGGGAGGAGTGGCTGACAGGCCAGAAGGCTGTGCTGCCATCCAGCGAGACCTGGACAGGCTGGAGAGTTGGGCGGGGGAAAATTTAATGAAATATAACAAGAGAAAGTGTAGAGTCTTGCATCTGGGTAGGAACAACCCCACGTTCCAGTGTGAGTTGGGGAATGACCTGTTAGAGAGCTGTATAGGGGAAAGGGACCTGAGGATCCTCGTGGACAGCAGGATGACCATGAGCCAGCTCTGTGCCCTTGTGGCCAAGAAGGCAAATGGCATCCTGGGGTGTATTAGAGTGGTTAGCAGGTCGAGAGAGGTTCTCCTGCCCGTCTACTCTGCCCTGGTGAGATTGCATCTGGAATATTCTGTCCAGTTCTGGGGCCCTCACTTCAAGAAGTACAAGGAACTGCTGGATAGAGTCCAGTGCAGGGCAACAAAGATGATTAAGGGAGTGGAGCATCTCCCTTATGAGGAAAGGCTGAGGGAGCTGGGTCTCTTCAGCTTGGAGGAGACTGAGGGATGACCTCATTAATGTTTATAAATATGTAAAGGGTGAGTGTCACAAGGATGGAGCCAGGCTCTTCTCAGTGACAACCAACAATAGGACAAGGGGCAATGGGTACAAACTGGAACACAAGAGGTTCCACTTAAATATGAGAAGAAACTTCTTCACAATGAGGGTGACAGAGCCTGGAACAGGCTGCCCAGGGAGGTTGCGGAGTCTCCTTCTCTGGAGACATTCAAAACCTTCCTGGACTCCTTCCTGTATAACCTCATCTAGGTGTTCCTGCTCTGGCAGGGAGATTCAACTGGATGATCTTTCAAGGTCCCTTCCAATCCCTAACATTCTGGGAAGACTCCCACTCACCAACACCTTCACCCTAGCCAGAGCACAGCTCCAGAATGGACACCCTGGCTCCCAGACAGAAGTGGCCAGGACCGAAAGCTGTTGGTGGCCATCCCTTTCCATTGGCAGACTCTTCACAGCCTCACCAACACCAGATCTCTATGGTTGCTCTACCACCTAATCCTCACCAGAGCCCAGCTCCAAAATGCACACCCACCACCTAGGGCTCCCGCACAGAAGTAGCCAGGACTGAAAGCTGTTGGTGGCCCTCGCCTTCCCTTGGCAGCCACTTGTGGGTATCGGCAAAGCCTGGCAAAAGCTGTCAGACACTCTGAAAGGCAGCAGAGACTGCCTGGGCATCAGCAAAGCCTGGCAAAACTGCAGGGATGTGCTGGAAGGCCTCAGGCCAGCTTCCACAAAACCTGGATAAAGCTTTCAGGCGTTCAGGAGGGAAAGCAGGACCCTTTGTGGGCACTGGCAAAAGCTATCAAATAGTGTTAGGGTTAGGTGAGGGGGTTTACACTTGGGTCTAGGGTTAGTCTTTGGTGTAGAGTTAAGGATCAGGGGTTCGGGTTAGGGATTAGGTTAAATTATAAGGTTTGGAGTTAGGGCTAGGGTTAGAGGTTAGGGATAGCATTAGGGTTAGGAATAACATTAGGGGTTAGGATTAGTAGGTTAGGAATATGGTCAGATTTAGAGATTAGGGATTAGAGTTAGCAGTTTAGGTTTAGGGGTTAAGGTTATGATTAGGGTTAGATTTAGGGGGTTAGGGTTAGAGATAGTGTTAGATTTAGGATTAGGGTTGGGTTTTGAAATTAGTTTTAGGGAGTTAGAATAAGTGGAATAGAGTTAGGTAGTTAGATTCAGGGAGTTAGGTTTAATGTTTAGGGTTATGGGCCAAGGATTAGAATTAGTGGTTATGGTCAGGGTAGGGGTTTGGGTCAGCATTAAAGTTTCACGTTAGGTCTTGTTAGGTTTTATGTTAGGATTAGGTTTAGTTTAGGGCAGCATTAGGGGTTACATTAAAGGCTAGGGATAGATTTAAAGGTTTGGGTTGGGATTAGGGGTCTAGTGTTAGGGTCAGATTATTAGGTTTAATGTTAGGGTTAAGGGTTATCTTTAGGGTTTGCGGTTAGAGTTAGGGTTAGTGCTAGCATTTAGGGCTAAGATTAGTGGTAGGTTTAGAGGTTTGGTTTAGGGTTAAGATTAGGGATAAGGTTACCATTATGGTTTAGTGTTAGGAGTTAGAGTGATTGTTAAAATTTAGGATTTGAGATTTAAGGTTGTGGTTATGAGGTTAGAGTTTGGGGGTTAGTAGGTTAGATTTAGGTGGTTAGGTTTATGGTCAACATTCAAGGGTTAGGGTTTGTCATAAGGTTTAGAGTTAGGGTCAGCTTTAGTGGTTGGTGTTAGGGTTGAGTTTATGGATAGATTTAGTGGTTAGACTTTAGGGTTAGGATTAGGGTTAGGTTTGCGGGTTAGGGTTTATAGTTAGCATGTTTAGGATTAGGTTTATGTTTTGGAATTGAGTTAGGGTTAGGTGGTTAGAGTAAGAAGGTTAGAGGGTTAGATTTAGGGGGTTATGTTTAGAGTTTGGGTTTATGGTTAGGGGCTTGTATTTAGGATTATGGGTCAGGGTTAGGGTTAGCATTTAGTTTTAGTTTTTAGGTTAGATTTAACGGTTAGGATTTAAGGTTAGGGTTAGCGTTAGGGGTTAGATTTAGAATCAGGGTTAGGGTTTAGGGTTTCAGTTAGGGCTAGAGTTAGCTTTAATGTTTAGGGTTTGTCTTCTTTTTAATAGATCATAAAAGTTAATGGCTAATAATGGCTAATAAGAGATGTAATGGACGTGGTATCAGTCAGCTTTAGCAGATTATTTGCTATTGTTTCACATACCTTTTTTAGAGGACAACGAGAGTTAGAAACTAGGCATGTTGCTGCACACAGGAACATGTATTTCATCTATTGCAAACAAATTTTTTTCAGCAGAGTTGACCTAGGTACTATGTAGATTCCAGCTGACACACATTATGGTTTAGTAGAAGTCTAAACAGTCATTAAAGACCCTGGGGTTTGAGAAGCCAAGCAGACATGCAAGTGATAAAAGTCCAGGAGGAATTACTGGTGCTTTGGAAGACAGGCTCATCGAGTAGACATAGGTCCTGACATAAATGAGAGAACTGTTGATATCATTCAGGAGATTCATGGAAAGCAGTTCATGCAACCAGAAATAATCAGATGCACACACAGAATGGCAAGGAAGCCATGGAACAGATCAGATGCTGCAAGGTATGATGACTAACAATAAAAATCACTAGCTTGATGTAGGAGGAGAAGATGCCAGTCACACCCACTAACAGTGATACTCTGCTGTCCTTACTATGTGATAAACTACAGCATACAGCATCTGATTTAGGAAAGAACTAACAGTAAAAAGCAAAAATAGATACGTAAGTTATTTGAGAAGCACAACAGAAAGAATGAGTGGTTTGATAAGGAAGAGAGTCAGCAGTGTTTAATCCAGGAAGATAGGCAATATGGGGACTTCATGACATTCTAAGGGTGGACAAAGGGACCCTGGTGCAGAGTTTGGATGGCGAATCAGTAGTCATGAGGCATGGAACAAGCCCAGATCTGGTGTACCTTTCCTAGAGCTAGTAAAGAATAGACTATCATACTGCTATGGAATAAAAAAATTAAAAAACCCAACAATTTAGTGACTTAATAAACACCCTGGTCATCCCAGATGAGTTCACAGTCTTCTGACCTGAGCTGAGACTGCAAGGAAGTCTAGTTCTTGTTTCATGCAGGACTAGCGAAGTCGATGGCCTCTGAGATGCCAGGACTTGAGGCTGATGATGTATCTGTGTCCAATGACTAGATTTCAAGTTGAAAGAAAGGAGCTGACAGAGCAGAAGACTCTGGATGCTGTAATTCTTCACAATATTTAAACTGAGTGGCAGAATCTCTGATGATGCAGCAGAGGTGACAGGAATGGAGCTCTAGAAGATGGAGCGCAGAGAACAGAGGCCTGGTCAGAAAAACGGGGTGTGCAAGTCTAGTTACTATGATGTATAACACCGAGAGATTATAAGCATTGCCATTCATATAATATAGCTTAGTGGCCAAGGATGTAGTGACAAAGCCCAAGACCCTCTGTGTGTCCACTGTACTCTAGGCAACTATCCCCTGCATTTCTGCAAAGGTTTCTTAAAATTAAAAACTGTAAGAGTGTTCTTGCTGCAATGTTTTTCCAATGAAATACTTCTGTTCTGCTCCGAGCCAGCAAAAAGTAACAAAATCCAGCTTCCCAGAACACAGGTGAGGGGAGTGGCCACAGAGACCTTCCCAGAAAGAGAAGGGAGTGGGGTCCGGTCACATGGAGGCAAAGAGGAGGGAAACATTCACATAAATATTTGGAGGCTTTTGGAGAAAGCAATGCCCTCCTGTCCACAGAACAACTGGAGGTTGCTTACAGAGACTTTCTTGCCTCATGAACAGAGGGTATTGTAAGAATAAGGGTAGGGCAAATTTAATACAGAAGCAGAAGTTGGAGTGACTTGGGACAGACAGGAAAAACAAGAACAAAATGCCCATGTGGCACATGAGGACAAGCAAGAGGGTCCACTGAAAGGAGGGATACCTCTCAAGGTGAGGCACTCCCACCAACAACAGCTTCCAGCACCCTTTCGTTGCTTCCCAGTGAATGCCTCAGCCTAGAACTCAGCAAGGTTAGGGGCGTGTGAGCCTCACCGTCATCTCTCTCTCATAGCTGCAAGTCTCCTCAGCCCCAGACATGGGGAATGCAGTCAGTCACTGACCAGGCTCTTCAGAGGCATGTAGAAAAGGCAGCTCTTGACTCAGTGCTTTAAACCTCAGGACTCCTTCCTCCAAGTCGATGCAACACTAAAGAAGGGGAGAGCCAGTTACTTGCAGGACATTTCAGACAGCAAATATCACGGTGTTTCTGATCGAGGAAAACCTGCATAACTATCAAACAACACCCCTTTGGATTTGTAGAGGCATTACTGCTCCCCTCCCTGTCCCCCATGGTGCCGCCTTGCTCCTATTCCATTCAATGTATTCCTCTCCAAACCCTTCACAGGGCCATTCCCTTCCCTTCTTCCTAAGACTCCCTCTGAGCTGATGTCTTCACACCACTCAGCCAGTCAGCACAATGCTTTCCCTGCTTTATGAGTCTGACATGTGGCTACAAGTACTTGAGAGGCAGGAGCAAGCTTGCCACAGCCATATTCTGAGTCACCTAGGAATCAGGCTCAGCAGAACACTAACTCTGAACTGAGCTGATGAAAGGAGAGGACTCTTTCCACCCATTTTCAGCTAGTGTTGGACACTAAATGTGATCATGCAGCTTCATTTGGCTCAAAGCAATGGCAGAGCTTGTTCACATGTGCCTTCAAAAGATGACACAGATATAACTTATGACACAGTGTGTCTTGCCTTTTCTTGTTTCCTCTTCCTGTTTGCAACTTGTATGGTCAGGAATACAAAGAATGGGAGATGTGATAGTATCCTATTGGGTGATTCCTTTCTTAAAACCTATAAGAAGGACTGAAAAGGAATCAATGACTCAGAGCATACTGCAGCCAGCCAGGCAGCTGTGCAACAAGCATTGCAAGTGGCACCCTGGAATATGTGGATGCAAGTATTTCTGATGCTTACAGCAAGCAAACCTTGGAGAAATTGTTCAGAGGAGCCCTGCAATAAGCAAGAAGCTGTTCCTTACCTTGAGAGACAACAGAGTCTGGAGACCAATGCAAAACTCCAGCATTTCATCATCTGGGAAGAGAGAAGAGACTCATCAGGCTAAAGACTATATAAACTGCCCCTCTGAAGTCTGTATCTCCTGTAAGAGGATGTGGAATACAAGAGGGTCTGTTTCATAAAGTTATATGATTATGGTCTATTCAGTATAAATTAAAAAACAAATAACAAGGAAAGTGGTGGATTAAACGCACAAACATTAACAAACAGATGGTAACAGTGACAATAACAAAGACCAGCACTCTTCTGCCACTGACTGATGAGTCATTGAAGGAGCTACTTAGGCACAGCCCTGAAGAGGGTCAAAAAGAACTTTGCAGCTGATGAGAGAAAGGGACCATGATTATAATGAGATATTTGAGAGTGTTTGTAGGATTTTTTGAAACTTACCATGAGATATGAGAACGGGCTTGTGGGATCACATAAAATTTACTATGGGCTGTGTAGGGGAAAGGCCAAAGGTAGAAGAAGGCAAGCAGCAGGGTGGATTAGGGAACAACAAGGATGGAAAAATGGAGAGGAGGGGGGGAAAGGGGCCAGTCAAATGCAATCAGGCTATTGTTCTGTTCACTTTTGTGGTCAAACCCTGTGCCTGATGACCACAATATTAATAAATAATTTTATTAAGGTGTTGTGGTTTTGTTTGTTTGGTTTTTTTTTACTGTGTAACCTTTCTATCCTACATGTGACTGCTGCAAGCCTTAAGTGTCCACAAGTGCAGGAGATGCCACAGCTTAAGCGGCAAATAGCTCTAGATGTCAGCAACCAGAGGGACTGGCATGCAAAAGAGGTGCCAGTAACTGAAGGGACCACAGGCCATAGGGCTCATAGGTCTGTGTCAGCAACTGGAGGAGAGGACATAGCTCACAAGTGCCAGCAAGCAGAGAGGCCAGTGTGCAAGAGAAGTCTGGGCACCAGTAACTGGGGAAGGGACCACGGGCTGTAGGGCTTGTACACCTGGCTGCCAGCAACTGGAGGGACTGCAACATGTGCTGCAAGGTCTAAATTCCAGTAAACGGACTATGGGTCACAAAGCTTGTAGGTCTACGTGCCAGCAACTGAAGAGGTCAGCATGCAAGAGACCTCTGGGTACTAGCTCTGACCAGGGTCACAGGGGACTTAGGTTAATAAGCCAGCAACTGAAGAGGACAGAGCATACGTTTGAGAGGTCTAAATGCCACTAATTATAAAAACTTGGGTGTATTTTTATTTCCTCAGTGAATTTAATCCTATATGCTTGTGGGTTTTTATACGTAATTAGCTAGTAAACTTCAGTCTGGTCTAGCCAGGGAGTAGGAGGAAACCTGCATCTGGAAAGACTGAAAGTCTGGGCCAGTGGATAGGTAAGAGGCCCACGGTCCAGACATGGATATAAGACAGATCTAGAAGCTGTGCTGTTATTTGAAGACTCTGTGTGCTTGTGAATCTAGAGACTAAGTATGAGCTTCTATTCTGGTCAACCAGAGAAGAGGACCAGGACTGGGCTATGTGTTTATGTGAGTGCTGATAAAGACACTGTCTATGTGTGGTAATCTGTGTGGCTGGCCTTGTTTGTGTCTGCTCTGTATGTGCCTCTCTGGAATGTATGTTCAGCCTTGCCACTTGGAACATGCATTGGACTGAGCAAGAGCGACCTTCTGGGTCTTAGAGTCATCCATCTGGACTCCAGTAGCAGGGAAGGAGGAATTCCCAGGTCCTGAAGCCTGCAGGATTCTGCAGCCACCAGTAACATCATCAACACTTCCAATGTCTCCTGGATGCTTGCTTGCCCTGTAATCAGTGCCTGTATTTTATAATTTATGACCACATAAGCAAGAGCACTGTAAGGCAATTCTGCTCCTTCCAGACAGCCATTTCCACATTCCAGCAAAACAGATAGATGCTAGTGGGGTAAATTCACCTCTGCTAGTACTAATACAGACTCTCCATGATGGGCAAGAACAAGTGGAGGGGAAACCAGGGAAGAAGAATGAGCTAGAGTGTGGAAGAGGAGGAAGTTCTTTCTAGATTACTAAGAAAGTGGGAAGAATGAACATGAAAAGGGAGAGCAAGGGAGGCCTTGGAAGATGAAGAGACAGATAAAGGCAAGAGGGTAAAGCTATTAGCTTTAGGGAGAAAGAACAGGGGAATAAAGGATGACTAAATTGTTTTCAGCATATGCACAGCTTGATGTAAATGCATAACATGCAGCTTTTCTGCTGTTTTCTGGATACGCTCTAGTGCATTTTGACTTGACCTTTTCTCTTATGGCTCCTTCTTTCAAAGGGTCCTGCCTCAAGACATCAAGGGACACTCAGTACTCTGGGGCTACCAGGTTCTTCCAGGATTCTCCCTGCAGCAGAGGTAGATGAATACAGAGAGAAACACTCTGGGGAATAAGCTGTGTCCTCTGTCGGTTTCTCTGATGACTTTCATCCAGCCCAAGACATAAGTGCCCACTCAATAGGAGAACATGGGGCACCAGAGGACTAATCAAGCAGTCTGGATAATTTTAAGAAAGGTCTATTATAGAAGGAAAAGAGAATTTTTCACATCCTTTGTTAAGACAAAAAAGCACCTAATTTCTCCCCACTTTCAACATCTTCTGTCTTCTCTGTACTCTTCCTATAGCCTGTGCTTTTGGCTGAGGGTGTTCACAGAGCATAATGACCTTGGTCAGCAGTGTAGGTGACCACGTCACCAACCTCCCACCACATCACGCTTTTCACAAAGATCCTTTTAAATGCCCTTGGCAGGGCAAGAGGGACACAGAAAAATTGGGGAAGAGGAGGGACTGGCACTCTCACCTACAACCAGTGCTGAACACAGCACTGTCTCCTGGCCAAATTGTAACTCCATATGTTCTACTCGGCCAACAACGCTGGGGATGGGAAGAGAGAGGTCTCCACTGTCCATGGCAGACACTTCTTCCAGCCTGTGGGACACAAGAGGTGTTATTGCCTCAAGAGGAGGGAAAACAGGACTTCTAACTGATGGCAGTACTTCTTGGTCTCATTGGGAACACACCCACAAAAGGAGGAATCTATTTCATACAACATGTCTGGAGGCAGATTCCACAAGCAAAACCATAAGGCACTGTTAATTTGGGTTCCTCACTGCTGAGGCTAAACATCAGGTGGGCAGGTTTGCCCTGCAGTACACACAGACAGAATGACATAGCTCTGCCTCCTAGTCTGCACACATCTCTGTCAGTGCTTCTGAGGGTTTGCCCTGTAGCCCACCCTCTACATCATCTTCTAAATAGCCCTGTGCACATGCAAAGCTGCTAGTAATTATCACTGGGGCTGGGAATGAGAGTGACTAGGTTTTTGCTATAAGCTTTCTTTTTAGCCACCCCTCCGTTTGTGCTCTGCAAAGACTTACCCCAGCTGGTTTAAACAGCTCCTGGAGATGAGATTGGGTAGACACCCAGTGTTAACAGTCGCTTTCAACGCCTGACCTTGGCACTAGAAAAAACAACAGATAATTACTGTGGGCTCGAAATTGGCATACCCACTCCTTCAACAGTGTGACAATCCGCTAGACTTTTCTTAGACACACAGCCAAAGATGTGGTGTTTTAGGCAGTAGTCAGAAGGCAGGAGAGTCATCCAATACAATGGTGGTCTTCCCAGTGCTCTGCAGACCTCTGCCAAAGGCTGCTTTTTGAATTTGTCTTCTTTAATTTGTATTTAATTACCTAGACACTTATCTGTTATTAGCAGCTTTAACTTAGAAGTATTCCAGTCAAGAGATGCATAATTAATGAATTTGTTCAGAAAAGCCACATGGACTTTATTAGCAGAGCAATAATTGATGTGACAAAAGCTTCTAAAGGCGTGTAAACATGTGCTACAGCCTTTGTAGGTTTCCTCTCTCCATTTCTTCTGGTGTCACAGGCAACAATGTTCCAGGGCTAGATGTCTCTTCTCAGTTAAGCAGCTTCCAGAAGGAGGAGTTTGTGGGAGAAGCAGGAGCACCAGGACATGCATCCCTGAGAAGAGCCTGGATTTAAAGGCAGTTGCCAAGATAACTGACACATCCAAGTGCCCTGAATCCAAAAAAACAACCTAATCAAGAGGTGTCTATTTTGTGTGGAGCTTACATTAGGTTCCTAGACAACTCCTTAAGGAAATATGATGACATGAACACTACAACTACAATATTCACAGGTGGTGTCATCTAGCAAAGGGAGAGACTAGATGCCCTGCACCCAAGTCACCTCTACATGATCTTACTGAATAATGCCCAGTACTTTGACCATTTTGTTTCTTCACCCCTTTGCACTTGAAAGGGAACAGGATGAGGTCCTTAATGGCAGGCCAGAGGTGCTGAGGTAACAGCACGTCTCATATGTGGTAGAGGTCTGAAAAAATGGGTCATCAAGGACATCAATGAGTTATATTCAGAAAAAAAAAAAAATGAGGAGCAGGACTTAGCAAAGAAACTGAAAACAATGGAGTAACTGTCATCTAGAAAATATGACTTGAACCTACCTATAGTTCCTAACCATATCCCTTCTTGATGGCCTAGTTCTTCAAGGTCTTGCACCAACACCTGAAAACCTCCAATCACAGAGTTTCCTGCTTGGGAGGCTCATTTTCCTCCTGCTATCATTTGTATTTTTCCTGTGATTCCTTCTCTTCCATCCACTATGGCACTCAGTGCCATGAGCCACTCAGAAGAAGCAACAGACTTCTCATAGCTTCTCTACCCTTATGCTCATTCCTGATGAGCTTAAATGCTTTGAACACCTTAAGCATGACCATTAGGGACTCAGTGCAGCACCAGTAGGGTCAAGGAAAATATCTCACTTTCCTAATTTCTTAGCTAAATCTGTTTATGATTATTACATGGGTTTATCATCACAGAGAGCTACATCCTGTATTTCCAATATTTTGTTTTTGAAAACATGCTGCTTGTGAGATATTATAAAGAGAAAGGAGAAAACACCTCCTGTGAGAAATACTGGGATGCTGCAAACAGACCAGTTGTAGCTTCTGTGTTAATTGCACTCAAGGCAACCTCAGAGAGAACATCCTGGAAACTTCAAATCTGATTTGTCTTGGAGCTCTTCCTGTGGTCTAAACTGCATCTGCAGTACATCAGTATAGAAAATGTCATCATTCTGAACATTTAGATACACCATGTTCCTAGAATGGCTACTTCTCAAGAACTGCAAGACCACTGGAGATCTCCACCTATATTGTTTTACAGAGTTCACCAAGAATCATGTAAGACACATACATGTGTGTATCATTTATATTTAAGTAACATCAGTGTTTTTAGAAGGATAAGCAATCACCTTGTGTGGCCTCATCCAGGAAAAAAAGAGCAGTGCTCAAGCAGCATCTACACAGAAAATATGCACAGATACCTATTTCAACAGCTCCTGATTTGGTTATTATACTTTTTCTTCTTTAAAGTCTTATTCATGAAGAATTATGTCTAGTTAATTAACAGTCCCATGTGACTGCAAACACTTATGACTCCTTACAGCACCAAGTGAGGCATATATTGCTGAATACTTCAGGAAAGTCAAAGCCAAGACAGATATCACAAACTTTTGGTTGCCAGCATTGTGCCTTCCCCATTATATCATGTGCGTCTTACAGTCTCAGTCATGCTGACTTCTACACTCAATCCCAGGCTGCTCTTTGCCACATATATGGAAATTGCCACAGAACTACAGGATTGGGAGAACACAAAACTTAACTGACCTGATATCAGATGGAAGATTCATGAAAGACTACAGACAAACCAGCCCCTAAAAGCTCTCTCTGCCATTCTTTGCACATTCATACATGAATATTTCCCCCATCTCCTTGACAAATGAACAGTCTCATTTCACTGCAGAGCAGGTTGAACTGTTGTCCCATGGTAATGCAGATCACACATGGTAGAGCTCGTAGGAGACACAGATAAGCTTCTGCCTGTTCCCAGAATGCACACCCATTCTCTTGCCCTTTGTTCATGCATGCCTCCTTCCTCTTGGCACAAATCTACTTCAAGCAAGTGAGGGAGCATGCTAGAGCCTCACAGAATGGGAAGAGCTACAAAGCACTCTATTTAGAAACTCATGACTTTGGTAATATTTCTTTAAGGTCCCTTCCAACCCAAATCATTCTACAATTCTATGACAAAATGCCTCCCATTATGCTTTTAGAGCTCTGTAATATCTGTGCTGTCTGGTCCTCATTGATAAATCAACCTTGCCTAGAAGGACTGTGGCCAGACCGCAGCAAGACAAAGCACATAGTGCAGATACATGCTAAGCATCTACCTCCTCATCCTCTGTACTGTGCTTCATAGAAGAGGCTTCCTCGTGCCTCCTCACTACCTAAGCAGGTATATTAGTCATGAGTGTCAGGTCAGGTATGCTACCACATCTGCCCAGACTGCAACCTGACAACAGTGTTCAGCTGAATCAGCTCTTTCTCATTAACAGACACGGATTCTATTGGGAAAGAGTTAACCATCCCTGTGGCTCACAGAAGCCAGCTGTTCATTGTCTAGCTATAGAAAAGGCATTATATCAGCTCTTCAGAAACAGAAGACCTGGACTACATACAGCAATTGCTAAGGAATCACTTTGGGAGCAGGCAGACCTGGGATGCATGAGCCCTTAGCATTGTTTTGATCATAAACCTAAACTGTATCACTAGGCAGATTCTTGAGTTCTGTTTCAGAGCAGTCTGGGAAAGTTTTAGGTTAGAAACAGTGATTATTCTGCAGAAAATATGTCATTTCATTCAGTACTAAGCAGCCCTGCAGAGTTATGAGCTCCAGCAGCCTCACAAAAGCTATCCACTTTCCAGTTATATCACTAATCATTTGTCCAGAGAACTCACCAGGAGAGTCCTTGGTCCAGCATACCACAAACATAATGCAGATTAGGTGAGGAATACACAGGCACCTGATGAGCACTTGCAAGCCTTCTTGGACCAAGAGTACTTTTCATCATGTTGCCCACTCTCACCTCTGCCCCAGAATTTTCAGTCTGTTACTACCAGTCACCATTAGTAAATGTCAATTACGGGGAGTTCCAAGAAAGAGAAAGAGGGGAGGGTAATCAGTAAGGGTCACCTTTTATAAAGAGCTTTATTTTCTGATACAGTGTCATTTCAAGAGTCAAGAAGCTGCTTTAACCGACCAAGGTTGATTAATCCCAGGTTGCTTTGGCACCTTTGTGCAGCTTTGGACAGCAGTGGAATCTTTCAGCATTTGTTTCCAAGTCAGTAAGAGACAAGACCCCCTCCAAATAACAGCTTGATTTTATGATGCAGATGCCAGCCACGACAAGCTTCCAAAACCAGCCACAAAACCAGGCAATTCTGCTGAAATGCAATGTGAGCAAGCCGCTTAAGTAAATAGCAGGGTGAATACCTCTGCAGTACAACTATTACAGACTGGGTCTGTCTGTGATCTCTGAAACTTACAAAGGCCTTAGACACAGGGCAACTATAACCTGTCACAGTAAAAAAACTTCATGGCCTGAGTTGCCCTGTATCACTGAAGTCTACATAGATTCAGCTTTATTTCCTAGTTACGTTCAGTTACTAGTGAGATGATACATTTATTATCACTTTGAAATTTTCAGCATACTTGCCTGAGTATAAATGGAAGCTTTATGCTGGTGGATGATCTTTTCTTGGAAGCTGCTGTCAGAAAGAAGAGACTTCACTGGGGTCCTGTTCCATTTCTAATAAAAACTACATCATAGTCAAGCAGTTCTCCAAAAGGTACCAGCTCACCTCTCTGGTTAAAATGAACTGGCAGCCTGAGTGCTATTTCCTATAATAGATCTGATACTTACAGATGAGGCTTTTTGAATTTCACAAATGTGAACATGAAAAGCAGCAAGACTAAAAAGAAGGGGGAGAGAGAGCTTCCCTTCCGTCAGTGTAAAAAGATTTAAGTGTGACAAACAGTGACTGGCTCTTAAGGGCAGAAAAAGAAAATGCCTGTGCAGAAGGTACTGAGTTCAGGGAGAGTTAAGTGAAGTGTTAGACCCATTTCCTTGACTGTGATGTTCATTAACCTTCCTCCATGACAGAAAATATAATGTGTGTGACAGCTGGGGTACAGTCCATTGGAAACACAAAAGGGGAAGAAGTAGTGGACTCTGACGTTGAGCTAGCTACTGCCCCTGGGATATAATAATTGTGTCCTTGTTGGATGTACATACCTGCCAAAAAAACACCCTTGGTCACTGAGTTTCCTCTTACACAACAACACAGAGTGGTGACTAAATAAAAGGAAACACCTTCATTTGCTCAAAAAAAAAGAGTCTGGCTATTTGGAGAAATTACACTGAGAGTCATTCATCCTACTAGTCTGTTTTCACAAGTATAGTTAAGTTAATCTAGCTACATCACAGTCTAAAACCCAGGGTAAGCAATACCTAACTGCAACAGTAAAGCCTGGAAAACAAGCCAGATGGTGGCTTTGTGTAGTACTGAGGCACTTGATCTGAACATTTCAGAAACTTGCTACCAGGCTGTGTTCATAAGGTAATTAATTATACTAACTGAATTTTTAAAGGTATATGTATTTTTCCTAGAAGTGTAGACTTTACACTAACATGTCAGATGTTCTTTCGGACAAGTAACTGAAATAAAAACAGCTTTAAAATTGATATTGTATACCACATTTATAGCTTGGTGAGCCTCATATCTGCATATTACATGCTCTAACCATGATGCTGTCTTTCATGGGCCACAATTTTGGATGTGCTTTCTTACCTACAGTGGCCAGGGAGAAATGTGTCTTGATGTATAGGAGGATACAAGAAGAAAAAGGAGCTAAAAATACTGCTTCCATCAAGAACCACTAATTCAGTGCACAGTTAGCCACTTTCTTAGGAGGTCCTTTGACGCCTGAGAGAATCAGACCAGACTGGTTCCACTAAGTGTAAATCAACTACGGGCACCTGTCTTAAAGTGATACAGAGAGATTCCTTGCTTCTTTATGCATTTATGAAATACCTCGTGTCACAGGAAAGCTGGCCTCCAAAGTAAGGAGATATGATTAAGGTAATTTATCTTCCAATATGGACAATTAGAATGCACATGGCAGAAAGGCTTTCCTCTGTTGGAAGAACTGAATCCAAACTCCAGGACAGGCCATGCAGGAAATCTGTTCTTTCTGTCTGCAGCTGTCTTTGCGATTAATAACTTTGCATGGGCCTTGGGAGTGGGGCAGCTGGAACTCACTGAGCATTTGCCATCACTATCAAATCAGCAGCACTGTGTTGTTTGCCTTACCTGGCACTGTATTAGCAGGGGTGAAGTCTCTTTTGTCCTATCCTCTCCCTTTTCCATCTCTTCATCCTGGTCTTTTGCCAGCGGAGATTGAACCCATGCAGACTGAACCCTGGTCTCGACCCGCAGCTTGTTCAGATTGCCTTCCAAGAGGCGCCGCTGGACCACACTATGTGGCTGCTGTCTCCATCACAAAGAAAGAGAAATTCCAGCTAAGTATGGAGCTAAGAACAAGGAAGCAGATGCTTGACCCAACTGATCATTGTGATGAAAGACAGCCTTATCCCAAAAAACTTTCTTTAAATCCCAAGACTTTTTCTGTAGCCACTAAGGTGATGTTGAAATGTTGAGATGCTGTAACAGACAGGTCTCTGGGATGCCAATTGCTGGAAGAGAAGAACATGCCTGACGCATGCTCTCCTCACACAGCTTCTTTCAGCTAAACATGCAATTGGCAGTCTCATATCTGTTCAGATACTGCAATACACTGCCTGATGGTGTGTGCTGACATTCACCCAGGCACACTCACACCTTCTAATGTGAGAGGTGACAGTGAATGCAGCATTTGTGTGATGTACATTTGGATAAGAAGGCAGGACTCCAGAAATTTTAGGTGTAAAAGCAATTATTTGTAGTGAAGAAGGAAGCTTCCCCTGCATAGGAAACTAAAGCTAGCTTCTAATGTTCTTTGGAGTCTGTCTCTGCTTTCCTCCATCAGAAGAGATACTGTTTTGACTCCCTTCCTAGTTGGAGGATCATCTATGAAGCCCTATGCTGTTCACAGCTAGAAGGGAACACCATCAGCCAGATCAATGGCTGAAGAAACTTTACTCCTGCCTCGTGTTATCTCATGTATTTTGTATTCCTACCTCCTTTCTTCTGGGCAGAAGGGGAGGAGCACCAAAAGGGACAAAAATTTATGGAAAGTTTCTTGTCCTGACATTGCATACACACACAGGAAAGTGTTCCTTTGGAAAGAAAGCTCCCTTTGTTATTGCCTTGATGCTTTAGTTTTTGCCTAATGTTTATCCAGTTCCTCCAGTCCCTGCACAGCTACTGAGTCAACAATGGGCAGCAGCAATGAAGTAGGTCTGTTGGAGGTAGCTTTGTCCTTTCTCCGTGTATTTGGCCCCATGGCCCTTCTCCAGGAGAGCAGGTGCTCAGAGCTGCCAATAGCATTTTCAATAGCAACTGCCTATGTGAAGATAGGCAATGAATCTACAGGGGCTAATGTGCTAGAGCATAAACTGTTACTTTTATCTTTCTCAAAACACATTTAAAAAATCAGCTTCCAGATAGTGCAGCATTTTGATACAGGATCTTATCAATGTGCAGGCCAAATATCTGAACTAGACCAGATGTGCCACTTAGCTGGGCTGTTATTAACTGTACAGGGGGTATGTGCTTCACATTAGCTTTATGCCTGATCAAAGCGCTGGGGCCAGGGAAGTGTGTAAATCACAACTCGAAGCACACTGATTTGTCAGTTTTGCCAAACTGTTGCAGCAGGAGAGCAGCTGTTGTTTGTACCAATTCCATTTTGCCTCTATTTCCCTGTTGCACAGGGATGAGAGTCAAACATTTGCATGGTGCATGAGAGACAC
This sequence comes from Patagioenas fasciata, assembly GCF_037038585.1. NCBI lineage: Eukaryota > Metazoa > Chordata > Aves > Columbiformes > Columbidae > Patagioenas > Patagioenas fasciata. The sequence continues at coordinate 129,714,167 of NC_092520.1, forward strand.
TGCAGTAGTTGAAAAAGTAAGGTAAAAATATCCCTCTTTTCCAGGTCTTTTCCCAGCCTACTCTGCAGGCCCACAGCTGAGCTGGCTGTTGTATTTCACTCCCTAAATACTCTGAGCACAGTGCCTGTTTGGCTGCCAGCTAACAGCTGGGCCATGGGAAAAGGGCAGGAAACTGACAGCAGGTCTCCAAATTCCCATCCTCTCTCCTGCCTCCTCTCAGAATCTGGCATGCAAAGGACCTTTCCCTCTCCCTGCAAGGTTTCCCATGGAAAGAGCAGGCCCTTTTCAGCTTCTGTCTCTGTCCCCTTCTTGTCACTCAGGCTGAGAAGAGGCCAAGCACTGGTGGGGAGTAGCTGAGCTTTGAACTGTGGAGGTATCTGATTCAAGAGCAGATTTCTGGGGCCCTCCCTGTCTTCTGTCTCACCAGTGAGACAGAGAAGTGGACACCATTCTCTCTGTTGGGCTGGTAAGAAACAATGAGATGAAGAGGATGGTGAGGGAAGACCTGAAGGGAGTTTTGACCAGCAGCTGGAAGGGAGGCCTTCTCAGGACTCTTAGAAGGGTCAGAGCAGGTTTCCAGTGCAACTGATCACATTCAAGCCCTCCAGTGTGAAATCTCAAGGCCTTGCTATGATTAGTGAAGTGGTATGAGCCAGGGATCTTGATTTTTGGGAGAGAAGACAGATCTTCAGATCTTCTTGGTACTTTCAGAATATTTTAGCTGATGCAGCTACTTTTTCTTTTTTCAGTAAAAAATTTAAAAGTGTCATATTTGTAGTTGTTATAGAGCTGGAAATACGAGGTGTCTAATGAAACATATTATTAGAAATTGTTAGAAACATGTTGGGCCCATCAAATCCTAAACACTGCTGGAAGCACAGCCACAATACACATAAAAGAGTGGAGAAAAGTAACAGCCTGACTTTGACTGTGTAAGAAAACTTAGGGTTTTTTAATTACACGAGGCCTTGCTCTAATTCTAGGAAATGTGGGGCTGCCACAGCTGGAGTCTCTGACACTGTCAATGGAGACATGCTTTGGGGAATTAATTAAACTTTCCTCCCAGTATAAGTGCTATAGGGCTCTGGGATGTCTTGCACTCTTTCGAACAATCAACTGTTCCAGTGCTACTTCCTGCTGCTGCTTTGATTGCAGCCTTGCATTCCTGTCCTTCAGGAGGGCGGCAGATCAATTTAGGAAACAGATGGAGTATTACACTGGGATGGAAGAGTGCCTGAAAGCGTATTTTGGACTCTTAATTTGCAGACCCCAAAACATTACAGCAATTTCACAGTGGCCCATCAAGTTGCAGGGACTTCTCAATTGCTCATGGAAATCTAAGGCCTGGTTCTTCTCTTGCTCCAAGGTAAACCAGCAATTAGATACTCCAGCTACAACATTGACCCCAGGTATGGCACTATGTGTGCGAACTTTGCATAGATGCCACACTTAATTTTGTGCCTTCTAAAATCAGTGCAAAATTTCCATGGCAGAAAATATGTTATGCTTTATTCACTGTTCTGTGATTAAAATGTTTCAGTCATTTTGCTACAGATCAAACACGAACTATTGCAGTGGTTTTGAGTGACCAAATGCTGTCTGCATGCAAGGAAGTCCCCTACCAAGAATGGCTAATTTGACCAGGAGAGCTACTCATGGCAAGCAATTTGGACGAGGTCTGTCTCATTAGAACAAGGGGCTTCAAAATGTCAGCTTCTGGAGGCAAAGGCTGCCACCTGTACTGAGCAGGACTCCCACAGAGGCCTCTGTTTAGTTATCATTTTGGGGCAGGGCGTGACACTAGTAAATTCCAAAGCAAAACAGGTAGATAGATGTGTTTCTCTCAGCCTTTGTAGCTGGGCTCAGCAAAAATGCACTGAAAGACTCAGAAGTGGCTCCTCCCTTTTCCCTGCCAAAAGCTATACAAGGAAGAACCCAGAGGTACCTCTGGCTATGCTCTCCTGAGATGCAATGCTACCAGGGTATGAAGCACCATTGTTAGCCTGTCAGTCTGAACAACGCCTTCCAGGTACCAGTGTGCCCAGACCTCCTTCCCTGCAGGGAGGAGAGGCCACATTCCTAGCTAGCATGACACTTACATGACTTCCCTCTTGCACTTCAGACAGAAACTGTATTCAGGGCCAGTGGGATGCTCAAGACCTGTCCCTGTTGAAAGCCATGTGTGCAGCTGCAAAGGGCTGGCAAAGCATGAGGTGATAGCTCAGAGTGACTTTGAGGAGCCACCCTTGACCCTGCTGAGCCTCAGCAGTTATACCTCACTATTGTCCAGCAGTTGAGGTGGCTGTGGGAAGGATGGTGGAAGCAGGAGGGTGCACAAGCACAGGAACATAGCACTAACCCCTCCTCTGTGCAGCAAAGCTGCACCGGAGTGTTTCAGCAAGGGGGATAGCTTCGGTTCAGGTCCAGTGCCTGGGCCCTTGCCTGTCCCACACATATCTGTCCCTGTGTGCAGCAGCTCTGGCTGCCAGCAGCTGTGGGGCCTGCCATGGAAGCCAGGAAATGATTGGAGGAGATACATGATGCATGGAGGAGATGCATGAGCATCTGTGGTGTTGCTGCAATGATCTGAGGATACAGAGGGAAGCACAGGATGCATGGATGTGGAAGACCTTTTGTAACACCTACTGGCACAGCCGAAATAAGTGGTTGTACCCCCATCACTGGATAGACCCAAGCCTTCTTTTGGGAAAATGGTTTAGATCTCTGCATCCTTGAGCAGTTAAATTCCACAGCGGAGAGGAGTTAGACAGCAAATCTGCCAGAGCAAGGGGGAGGTGTGTGCAGTTAAGCCAGCAAGAGGTCCCGTGGGAAACTGCTCCCTGCCTTAGGGAAGTCCCTCCAGATGACATACTGCCCAGGCTCCTGGAAAAGATGCCCTCCCTGATGCCTCCTGCTCCATGCCTCCACCAGAAGATGCCCACAGATGTCACTCCTGTTCCTCCTCCCCAAAGGTGTTATCCAAGGGTGCTGGCCACTGCAGCTGCCTGCATGCCTGGTTAGTGGTCCTGCCCTATGTTTGCTCCTCTGGAAATCCAAAGAGTGGGGGAAAAGACAATAATGCAAAAAGCTGACAAGGTCAAACATAAGCATCTTGGAGTTTCATGAACTGTGCTTCCCTCACTGCTAGTCCAGGGAGGAGTCTACTTTTAACCTGGATCACGCAGGAATACATGGCGGCTTTCAGAGATGTCTCACATGGAAACATACATGTCAGATGAACATATTTATGTATCGGGGTGAGTGGAAAGTTGGATCCTGGGCAGTGCTTCTACTTCATGTCTGCCTAACTCTTTGAAGAGTTTGATCCCTATGCGGATGCATAGGAAGATGGATGCAAAAAAAATGGGGAATTCATTATTTACCCTTACCCTCACCTGTTCATAGATGATTCTGAAGGGAAGTCTCATTTCTGCTGAACCCATGACCCTTTCACAAAGCCTGGCAGCAGTTCCCAACTGGGATGAAGGCTATAAGGAGCCCCCCTCCCAAATGGGGTCCCACTGGACTCACCAGATCCTTGGAGGTGCCAAGCCTTGTCAAGCCGTCCAGGGGCAGCAGGTCAGCGGAGTCCTTGTGCACAAACTGGATGGTCTGTTTAAGGCGCCTCTTCTGATGCAAAACAGCTTTGCTCCTCAGCTCCACCTCACACTCCTGTTGTTCCAGGTCAGGAGTACCCTCACTCTGCTTTTCCTCCTGGTCTCCTTTCCCCAGTAGCAGTGGGAAGCTCTTCCTTGTGCTCATGGTGAAGATTCAGACAGAACAGGTCCTTCTTGGTATGCTGGGGTGTTCCCTGCACTTACCTCCTGGTGTTTGCCCTCCTGAGGCTGACTCAGTCTCTGAGCTCCTTTCCTTTTCCCTTCCTCACAGGTCTCCTTCTCTCCCTTTCTCTGCTTCTCTTCCTGCTTTCTTAGTTACAACTCACCCATCTGTGAACTGTCTCTATGCTTTTTTCTCCTCCTGTCCTCTCCAAACCCTCGGTATCCCTCTGCTCCTCACCTCTCCCTCTCTGTCCTTTCTCTTGCCCTCACTGCAGCTTTGCCTCCTCCAGTTGGTGGGTCCCTGTGGTAACAGAAAAAGCCCCACATCAGAAACCAGTTTCCATAAATTACAGCAGAGCAGGCAGGATGGTGCGGCTGGAAAAATCCAGCAGCAGAAGGCTGGCCCTGGGGTCGGGGGCTGGACTTACCTCCCTCAGGCTGTGCGCATGCACACAGGCTCAGGCGCCTGCGTGTGAACCCTGCCTTCCCCCGCCCCTACCCCCGGCCCAATATGCTGAAGAGACAGCGAATCTCTCAGTGGCAGGCTGTGCAGTTCAGTGCGGGGGCTTTGGCGCATCTCAGTGATCCTGTAAATACTGACAACACCATGGTTTGGTCTAGGCGATGATGAAGTGCCTTAGTAAATGGGAGAGAGCATCCATCTCAAGGCTCCTGGCAGACATGCCCAGTCTCATTTCTGCAGAGAGTGTCACGCATTTGGAATTGGCTGCACTGAAGGATTTTACTGTGTAGCCTGATGCTGCAGGCCTGGTTTCAGCTTCTGGTCAGGGCAAATTTATTTGGTCTGTCTCTAACCTCATTTTCACCCCTCTCCATGTAGAGCTGAAGTTACAGGAGCCTAAAATCACTGTCTTAGTCAATACCAGTGAACCTGACTCGCTGTTTACAGTAAGAGGATGCTGACATTGCAGCAGTCTGGGATGTTTGGACTACAGAAGACATCTCATCTCTCAGGGGAGAGAGGACATTACAGAGCTTACTTTTTTACCTTTCTGCCTCCATCATCCTGTTTGAAACTCTAAGTTTCAACTTGAACTGATCCCTTTTCACTGCTTAATGCGCTGCCCCAGCAAGCAGCAGTTCTGATGTCATATACAGAGGAGAAAACTCAGTTTTACTCAGATATGAAGCTGAAAACAGCATTACCTTTCCATGAATGTCAGCTGAGGGTGAAACAGCTTTCTTGTATGACATAGAAGGAATAGCAGCAACAGACTATGGAAGTTACAGCAAAAGTAAGCTTTCTGTTGTTCCTTTTTTTTTTTCCTAGATTAGTAGTATGTAACATTCCAACATTACTGATACCAATTATTTCTATGTTCTATATTGTATATAAAAACAAAACATTGAGTTTGCAATGTTAGGAAGTAAATCCCATGGTCCATATACAGTCAGCCACTGTGGGACCTCAGTGTGGTCACAGAAGCTACAAGGATGTTGCCCTCAGTATAAAGCAAACCAGGTTGTTTACCTTACACTCCCTGCTAATCATCACAACGTTAGCATTTCTCTTGGTCCTCAAACATTGAAAGAGAAGCTGGTCATTTTTAGAGTCATTCTGAAATCTGAAGAGGTTAACCTTTTTGTTCCTAGTATGCTAACTTCTTTACACAAGGAACCATGGTTCCAGCACCAACTTGTAGAACTAGATTTGGCAGGAATGAGAGTAGAAATATATTCTAACTGCTTTTGCACTGCAAGGCTAATCTCCAACATCATGATGCAGGCAGAGTCCCACCAAGAGCTCAGCAGAGCTGCTTTCAACTATCCTTGTCTCTCTGCAAGCCCATTTAAGAAGAGAGTTTAAATAATGGATATTCCCAGGGAAGCTGTGTTCCCACAGTCTTGCTTTCTTGCCTCTAGGTTGGCATGATTCCTAATTTACACACACTTTTGACCTCTTGTGGCCTCATTGAACATCCTCTAAGTCCTGTTATTGAGTCCTCATAAACCAGTGCTGAATCATGCACCTCTACTCTTACACAGGGCCCTGTTTCCCTCCTGAAGACTCTGAATACCTCATCAGGCCAGCTTGACAAGGCAGCTCTGCTTCTGCTGGCAGCAATGGCAGCGCCGATTTCTTTAAAACCTCAAAACAGACCTTAAAACTATAAAGTAGAACAGAACATCTTGGGACCAGATGCCCTACAGTCCCTACCTTGAAATCCATGGGCAGAAGTGATGCAATTTCTGATGAGATCATCTCCCACCTCGCATGTGCATGTTGGCATGAAGAGGAGAGAGCACTCATGGTTCCCAGTGCCAGTTCCTTCTTGCAGTTAACCACTCTTTGCTGTTTGTTCTTGCACCACACTTTGGCAAAGGGAAATCAAAATTTATTTGCCTGGCAGCTGTGCTGAAGCCATTGCTTGACTAGTCCTGCTTTAGGGTCTGACCAGCTAATCCTGGCCCCTAACTCACAAAGCATTTCTCTCCTAGTGCTTCAAAGAGGAGAATTCTTCAAATCTTATTTAAAGCTTTCTCCCCTCCTTCATCCATTCTGCTCCAAAGAGCAGGTCAGTTATATCAGTCTTTATATCCTGTGATGTGTTAGTTCCCAGATCTGGCAGAAAACCTCTATCATTTTGATGGAGGTGGAATCAGCTAAGATATCTTCTCCCTTTAGAGGCATGCTGGGTTCTGTCACTGTTTTTTTTTTCTATTCAGCTATTATTTTTCCATCCTGTTCTTCTAAAGCAGAGATCAGTTTTCTTTCAGGGTTTTTTTTTTGGTTGTTTTTTTTTTTTTTTCCAGAATGGACATTCTGAAAGGTTTTCTAATGGAGAGCCACCAGACCACAGTGCAGCAAATTTAAGTTTATTCCCAGTAGCTATGGCTTTCCCAGTCATCTTTTGTAGGCCCTGGAACACAGAGTATGACTCACCAACAAACTGTGTTAGAAAAATACAACTGATATAGATTAGAAACATTCATACACAATCCCATATGCACTAAGAGATTATTTCTCTTCCTTGATACAGTAATCGTAACCTGTTATACCTCACTATTGTCCACCTTCATATAAAAATTCTTACAGGGTGTGCAACAGTGCTATTTAGACAACAGAAGAACCATTCCACCTTCATAGAAGATAAAAGCCCTTCTCCCTTCTGCTAGCAGCTTGGCCTTCTAGCTTGAGCAGTTACAGGTCAGTGAGAGTTCTGGGGCAAAAGATTCCAGCTTCTAACCACACAGCCACAGCACTGCACCTGTGTTCATGGCTGTTGGTCCCTGGTGTTGATCTCGTCCATGTCTGAGAAATGCTGAAGAATTCAGAATTATTGCCCATATTTCTGAGGAAAGGCACTGAAAAGTAGGATTTCCCAGTAATCAGTTTGCCCAGCCAAGAAAAAGGAGAGGTAAAAATTCCAGCCAGCTATTCCTTTGTTGAAGAAATTAATGAACAGTACCTGAAGTAGTGAAGGGAAGAGTCCTTTGCTCTAAGTAGTAACTCCCAGATTAAAGAACATGAGACAAAGTAAATATTTTACCTCCCTCTTCCAGGAGCATCAGGGAGTATCCCAGTTGTTTGAGGAGTTGCTCTGTTGAAGACTTTTACTGATTTTATTTTGATTTTAAATTCACAAGCTGAGGTTATTTCACCACATTCTTGTTGTGGATGGTTCTTCAGGAGCAATGACTGTTCAATGAATACGCAGCTTTTCCACATTGTGTTTTTTCTTTGTTGGGAGATGCAAGGCACTGGGCTCATCCCTGTTAAAGCAGTCAAACCCAAGCCCTGAAAATAGTGTTTCACATTTCTCGTGCTTTTCTGCACTATCTGATTGTTTTGCGCCAGCCTTACACCTGAGGACTGTTGAATCTGTGACTATGATGGTCCTTATCCAACCTTGTTCTTTTTTTCCTCTCAAATGGCCGCAAGTTGCACCAGGGGAGGTTTAAATTGAGTATTAGGAAACAATTATTCACTGAAAGGGTTATCAGGTGCTAGAAGAGGCTGCCCAGGGAAGCAGTTGAGTAACCATCCCTGAAGGTATTTAAAAGATGTATGGATGTGGCACTTAGGGACACAGTTTGGTGGTGGACTTGCAGTGTTAGGTTTACAGCTGGACTCGATGATCTTAAAGGTTTTTTCCAACCTAAATGATTCTATGGTTCTATGATCCTATGTCTTCTGAACCCTGTCTCAATTTGGCTCTTTGAGTTACCTTCTTCTCATCAAGGTCTTCCTATTATCCACTCCCTGAAGCACAGCAGGAGTTCCTAGAATGCAAGAGAACTCCTGTTACCATGATCAGCTGCTGGCAGTTGTGAAGGGCAAGTTCAGAAAGAAATCTCCATACACTCCAGCAAATCTGTACTGGAGCACACTCTGTACTGAACAATCTCAGGTTTCAGTTGCCAACTATGTCTCTGCTAAGGGTGTAAAATAGATTTTTTTTTTTTTAAATGTTTATAACAGCCAAAAATTGGAACATTTTCTTTCAGCTTTTAAAAAGGGATACATCAAAGCCAAGAATGACACCCTGACAAACTTCCTCCACAGCAGGGAGACCCTAGGTGTTTTCAACAAAAGGCTTATTATAAAATGGTTGTGGGGATCTTTTCTTTGGTTGGTTGGTTGGTTTGATTTAGTGTTGGGGTTTTTTTGTGTGGTGGTGTCGTTTTTACCTGAGAAAAGCATTCCTGTGCTGTCATTTATAGAAGCAATTGGGCTGTTTGAATTGAATTCCCCGTGTTCCCTGCCCCTTTCCAGGAGAACAAGAATTACTCTGCATGAGACTGATATGCAGTATGGATAGTTTCTGCTCAAACAATTCAGGATTTTATGATGGAATCACCTGTACGGTAGTACTGCTAGTACAGAAGCAGATTTGTGTACACAGAGGGATTTGTTATGACCCCAAGGATTTGATGGATAAAAATGATGTTTTAACAATGTCATTTTATTTCAAACTATAAATACTGTGTTCCTTTGGTTTCTTAACCTTTAGGCTGCATTTGTACATCATATTACCCAGCTGTTCTTTGCATTCTTGATGGCTGGGCTTTGGCAGGATTTGAATGACAACTGAGATTATCTCATGATCTCCTGACTCCAACAATCAACATTTCAATAAAAACAGCAAACAAACCAAAACTCAGATTCAGCTGTGGGAAATGGTAAACCACTTGTTATTCTAGTATGTCAATCTGATGGGTATGCACAGCAGAATGTCAAGCACTAATTAGCTGCAGTGTGGAGCTCCTGAGATCAGACCATTCTATGGCATTGATATTTTAATTGGCAGATACTTGGAAAATTACATTAATGCTGAAGGAATCCTCAGTGATCCCACAAGTTGCAAGCTATGGCCTTTATGGTGTCAGCTCAGCTGCATTCCTGACCTTTCTCCACCTCCTACTCTTGGATGCAAAATACGTCAAGCACTATTAATTGTCAAAAATTTTAAGGCTACATTGTTATTTGTATTCATAAAGGAATGACAAGGGTCACAAGTGGCCTCGAAAGGAGAAAAAGAGGGTGAGTAAGACATGTAGAAAGTGAGAGGAGGGGCTGAGAGGGGGTGGGTGAAGGTCTACAAAGAGTAAGCATATGTGCACCAAAATTATCTGGTGGGTGGGGGCAGGGTTTGGAGGCTGACAATTGTCCTGGTCTGCATGTATAGTCTTGGGGTTGTGTAGAGACACCTGCTCTTCTGGCAGACTGTTCCCGACAGAAACTCCACAAACATGAAAGCCCTGTTCAGAGGGCTGGCAGGACTATTGGCAACCTGACACATGGAGCACCATGTTTTTTCACATCATCCAAGTCCTAATCTGTAACATGCCCCCTGTCAAGAGAGGGAGAAGTAAAGGAGAAGACAGACACTGCATATGGAGCAAAAATGAAATGAAGTGTGGTCATGGGGAAACTGAGAAAGAGACAGTAGTAGCACCGACGATGTATTGGCACTTCCAGCCTACAAGATTTAGAATCATAGAATGTCCTGAGTTAGAAGGGACCCACAAGGATCACCAAGTCCAACTCCTGTCACTGTGTATGAAAACCCCACAGTTCACACCATGTGTCTGAGGGAATTATCCAGTCTTTTCTTGAATACTGTCAGGGTTGGAGCCGTGACACCTCCATGGGGAGCCTGTTCCAGTGCTCCACCATCCTCTGGGTGAAGAACCTTTTCCTAATGTCTAGCCTAAACCTCCCTCATCTTCCTGCCATTCCCTCGGGTTCTGTCATTGGTCACTAAAGAGAAGAGTTCGGTGCTTACCCTTCCTCCTCTCCTTGTGAGGAAGCTGTAGACCGCCATGAGGTCTCCTCTTAGTCTTCTCCAAGCAGAACAAACCAAGTGACTTTAGCCAGTCCTCACACGGCTTCCTCTCCAAATCCTTCACCAACTTTGTAGCCCTCTTCTGGACACTCTCTAGTAGCTTAATATCTTTTTTGTACTGTGGCACCCAGAACTGCACACAGTGCTCCAGGTGAGGCCGCACCAGTGCAGAGCAGAGCAGGACAATCACCTACCTCTCCCGGCTGGCAATGCTGTGCTTGATGCGCCCAGGACACAGTTGGCCCTCTTGGCTGCCAGGGCACACTGTTGGATCATGGTCAACTTGCCATTGACCAGAACCCCAGATCCTTCTCTGCAGAGCTGCTTTTCAGCATCTCGTTCCCCAGTCGGTATGTACAGCCAGGGTTACTGTGTCCCAGGTGCAAAATTCAGCACTTGCTCTTGTTGAACGTCATATGGTTGGTGACTGCCCAGTTCTCCAATTTGTCTAGATCCCTCTGCAGGTCCTCTCTGCCCTCGAGAGTGTTGACAACTCCCCTCAATTTTGTGTCATCAGCAAACTTACTAAGCAATCCCTCAAGCCCCAAGTCTAAGTTATTTATAAAGACATTGAAGAGTATTAGCCCTAAGATGGATCCTTGCGGAACCCTACTAGTGGCTGGTCACCAGCCCAACAAAGCCCCATTTACTAGAACCCTTTGAGCTCGGCCCACCAGCCAATTGCTCGCGCACTACATTATGTGCTTACCCAGCTGTGTGCTGAACACCTTCTCCAGGAGGATACCGTGATAGACAGTATCAAAGGCTTTACTGAAATCCAAAAAGATTGCATTGACAGGCTTGCCTTGGTCAACTAGGTAGGTAACCTTGTCGTAGAATGAAATTAAGTTGGTCAGGCAAGACTTTCCCCTCATGAACCCATGCTGGCTGGGACCAATGGCTGCATTGTCATTCAGATGTTTTTCAATAAGTAACAGAACAATCTTCTCCATGATTTTGCCAGGAACCGAAGTGAGGCTGACAGGCCTGTAGTTGCCAGAATCATCCCTGTTGCCCTTCTTGTAGACTGGGACAACATTTGCCAGCTTCCAGTCTTTCGGGATCTCTCTAGATTCGCAAGAGCATTGAAAAATCACAGAGAGAGGTCTTGCTATGATATCAGCCAGCTCTTTAAGCACCCTTGGATGAATCCCATCAGGCCCCATCAACTTGTAGGGATTTAGCTGGAGTAGCAGATCACATACAAGTTCCAGATTCATTGGAAATCACAGCCATGCTTTTCCAGCCCAGTGTTATGGGAACCCCCAAGTCCCTATTGGTGTTGAAGACTGAGGTGAAGAAAGCACTAAACATCTCGGTTTTGTCTATGTCCCTGTTAATAAGATGACCATGCTCATCAATTAATGCTCATCAATTATTTCTAGTTTGCTTTTTGCCATTAATATATTTTTAAAAGCCTTTTTTATTGTCCTTCACAGTATTGGCCACCTTCAGTTCTAATTGAGCTTTGGCAGCACTAATTTCCTCCTTACAATGGCAAGCAGCATCTCTGTAGTCCTCCCATGTTGCCTGACCTTGCTTCCACTGACCATGTAGTTTATTTTTTCACTGTATTTCAAGAAGAAGATCCCTGCTCAACCAAGCTGGCTTTTTAACTCATCTGCTAGATATTTGGCATTTTGGAATAGCCTGGTCCTGTGCTCTTAGTAGGTAGTACTTAAAAAATGACCAACACCAATGTACCCCAACACCTATTAGCCCTAAGAGGATGACAGAGTTCTCAGCAACCAATATTCTTATTAAACTTTCATGTACGGTTGACATGGTAATGCCTGAAGGAATTTCTCCTCTAGTTACCTCTGTGTGTGTAACAACAGGTAAGCAGACAAAACTTTAACTGCCCCAAACAAAAGCTTTTTTGAGGTGAAGCTTGAAGTAGAATATGCATGTCAATAATTCATGACAGATTATACCGAAAGAGTCATATAACTACTCCTCAGTGGAGTGTTTCACGGCTTAACAATATACATGATTATCCAGAATAGAAATTATGTTTGGAATTTCATAGTGTTCCACAATCCAAAATAACTTTGTGCATAGACAAACATGTAATCTAAGCATTCATAACTAAAAAAAAAAAAAAAGTAATCTAAACATGTACGTGTTACTTAATGTGATGGGATGTTCTGGCTTGTTGTGTAATGGTATAAAAAACTTTGCCTTTGTAAAAAACTACACAAAAATACATAAAATGTGAAGGAATACAGTACACCAAGAAAATATACCATATTTGTAGTGAAAAAAAAGTATTCTATAGAAAATGTCAGCAATATCAAGAATCCTCTGATGTACAGTGGATATGAGGAGGTTTTGGTCCTGTTGGAAAATTGGTCTATTCATTTTTCAAACAGTCATGGTTCTAATGAGCCAGTCTCTTGTTTGTAACCACAGATGTGTATAACAAAACTTACCTTCTACAGGCTACATTACTGTTATGGAGGCACCCTGAAATGGAGAAATAAACTTAACAACAAAAGTCAATTATATAGTTAAGCAGGTATTGACAGTGCTGGGGAACACTGGGAATTATTGTCCATAAGTGCTCCAGCGACTGGATGCTCTTGCGTTGTTTATACTCACACAATTACTGCATATTCATTACAGTTTTGGGGAATTTTCACATACATCTGTACTAGGAAATGATTGCATAAACATAAGATAGAGTTAGTTATTTCATGGTCTTTGCTGCCACGTAGTATCCATTTGCCAGTACCACAGTCTCTTTTGGGGGGCTTCTTGGGGTGTTTTCATGTGTCGGCTGATTGACCTCTCCACATTGGCAGCTCTTGGCACAAGCACAATCTCACTTACATAAGTAATTAATTAGTTGCTTACTTACAATACACTTATTAATTTCTAGTTAAACATAAGCTAAGTACTCTGCTTCTAAACAATCTATTACTTAATCTTCTGTCTCTAGCTTGTCATGCAAGAGGGTCTAAAATTTGAAAAATATCCCCTTGTTTGGCAGGTAGTTAGAAAGCATTTACCATATCTTTTGACTTACTATGAGTATGTCCTTTGTAACTTAATCACAGTATACATTAATTTAGCAGCTTCTCCTCAACCTCAAAAGTCAGTTTTATGCAGACAAGAAGTTCCAAATCAGACTTTGTTCTAGCCAGAAAAGTGTAGCAAATAAACCAACTGAAAAATGGGGTTTATATAATTATTTAGCACTCTGACAACATAAAATACAGATTCAGATATCAGTTGAGGAGATTGTTGGGGTATGACAGTGTAAGAATAATGACAATCCACAGCATGCACACATACACTCATGGGAAACAAAACTAGAGGTCTCTTTTACCCAAGGCTACCCAGAAGAAATAATCACTTGCCTGGGTTAGGCAAGGACTCACTCAGGGATATATCCAGCAGAGAAAAACAACCACTCACCTAATCAAGGAGGTGAGATACACTCAATGCTAGGAAGTCTCCTTAGATGGCATCTCAGTCTAAGGGGAGGACTCCAGTTCACAGTGCCACTGCTCTGAGAAGACTGCTCAAACCAAGTATTCGGTGCGGACCCTATTTTATAGCCTGGTCAGATCTGGCTGTGGTCATTATACCATGGTGCAGAAACTTCTCAGCTTCTCTAGGTACCTCCTTTGTTTAGGACCCTGTCAACTGACTGAGGGTCCCACCTCTCCTGTCCCCCTAGCCCGTGGGAGGTGAAGTCACCCTGCCCCCAGATGTGGGGAGGACATGACTGTCAGCACCATCCTAGGTGTGTCTGTGGTGACAGGCACAGTAGGGCACAGAAGGTGCTAAAGACTCCAAATCTCATCAGGGGATGTGCAACTGTCACAATTACTAGAGAAATAAAGGTCCTATTGCTAGCAATCTATCCCTCCATGAGTAGGAAATAAGAGTCCAACAGCAGGGAACATAGGCCATCCATGTCTGACTGTGGTTTAATAATAATTTGTGTTGACTGTTTTGCTTGACTTTCTTAAACAATGTAATTAAATGTTTATCTTTTTAGATAGGGTACATCAAAAAAAGGAAGCAAACATGGAAGATAAATAATTCTGATAATATGTCTTCTATGCAAAAGAGTTTAACAGTGTGCTCTATATAATTACTTCCTACAGAATTTGAGGTGTGGAATAGAATCTGCTTTGCATAATCTTTTGCCTGTATTGTTAAACTGTGTATCATGGTTTTCAGTTGTAACTGAAACTCAAGGACAAATGTGACATTTGAACTGCATCAGCAGTTCAGATTCATGGCCTTCATGTTCTAAATCTCTTCTTTTATCAAAGCGAGAAACCAGTCTGAGATGACTAGTGAAGCAAGACACTTTTTTCTTACTCTCAGGCAGCTAATATAAGGAGCCATTGAAGGAGGAATGTTGTTTTTACAGTTGATCTGGCACCTGACCCCAGCAGGGGGGAGGACTGAGAGACATCTGGCTGTGAACCTTTAATGTGAAACAGCCTTTTCAAACTAGTCTCAGAATGCAAACTGATTACTGTATTTAAAAAGATAAGCTGGGGGAAGGGTAGCCAGGGAGCCAGGAATCTGCACTTTAAGTCAATAAGGGAAGGGAGTTGTTAGAATCTAATGAATAGGATAGGTAAACTGAGGCAGGTGTCAGATAGTCTGTAAATCCTGCAGTACCCAAACAACGGGGAACAGACAAGGGAATTTGTGGCCAGGATTAGGGTGATACAAGCAGGGGCTTTTTGCCCTATCCCGTGTGCCTACCATTAGGTAGAACACCCAGTCTTGCAAAATCATTGATAAAATATGCTTTGCTGAGAGATCCTGCCTGAGCCTATTATATTGGCAAGATGATTGTTTTCTACAGCTAATGCTTTGTTATACCCTGAATATCTTTTTATCCAGTTGTAGTTCACCTCTGCTGGAAGAAGAAAGAGGCTGTTCCTGTTCAGGAGCAAACTCACATTTTTCAAGCCTGTCATTTTGCTCTCTAAATCCATAATATTTTTTAAAGAGAAAGGGAGGTATTTTACTAAAAAAGGCATTTTGTTTAGATCTAGACTACATTTGGTAGAAGTAAAGGCCTGACACCCTCACAAAAAGATTGCTTGGTTGTGAAACAGTGTCACTTCTGTATGGGGAAGGGCTCGACTTCTTTCTCCATCAGCCAAGTTGCAAAAGCAAAAAGGAGGCAAGCATCTTTACTCACCTCGTGTCAGGGGGCATCCAGTTCCTTTCAGTGACAAAATTACATATAAGGAACCACTCTCAACTGGTGAAAGAGAATTATCTTCCAGTTTTCATCTGTTGCACTTCTTGCCAGGCACAGGGCAGGATTTTCAGCTGAGTGGTGCACCCACAGCACTTGCTTTCTCCCTGTAGGTTTATGTGTCCCAGATCCTTTGGAAATTATACCTTAAATTAATGTTTTCTTTCACTGGCTAGAAGGTGTTTAGCAGCCTGCTCTGTTATCAGAGCTCAAGGGCAGTCTTGGGATGCTCCTGCACATTACTCAGAAAAGACCTGGGGAGGGCTACACAAGGGGTGTGACTAACTGTGCCTACCTGCTCTACAGCTACAATAAGCTCATGAGAAGACAAGAAGTATAGCTCTGCCCTTACTGAAGAAAGATGGGCAGAGGCATCTACCATCTTACAAAGTCACACCTATACACTATAATCCAAATACTGAGTCGGCAGTGACAGGTGATAACTAGTTTCTGGCCTCTTTTCTCCTCTGTACATCTCCTCTATTCTAAGCCCATTTCACTGCTCTGCTCTTGAACATAGAAGTCTTCAAGTCTTTGCCCAGTTACAACTCCCTATGCTAAACAGACCTCCTGTTTCCTGAGAGCTGCCAATATGACAGTATCGTGACACCCCTATCCCAAATGTCTGAAGATCTTTATTCACAAAGCCTTAACTATGTTTCCCATTCTTCCTTATAAAATACTTTTTTTCCTCCTGCTATTATTGTCATGGACCAACCAAGCCTTTCATCTGGTTAAAACCATAGATCTCTTTTGAGTTATACTTTTTGACAACACTGCTTCATTGCTGTCACTTGCTGAGCAAGTGTGATTTGACGTGTTTCTTATTCCCAGGCCAGAATAAAACTTCAAGTAAGCACTTCAGATCAGCAGTAAGGATGGAGATACGTGGTGGAGCTACTCCTGGGAAGACGTCAGGATTCTTTTGGTTTGGGCTGGCTGTAAGCCCTGCACCTCTGCCAGCTGACAATCAGAAAAAAGAGATCCTGTACAATTTCCAGAGCAATGTTTTCAAAATGTGAAGTTGCAGAGGTTGCAGAGGGAGACACTGACGAAAAGCATGGCTTTTGTCTATGGAAATACCGTTGCAGTTTCAGTGTTGCCCAAGAGTTGTGCTGTTTTAAAGCAGAGCCATGTGTTTTCTGGGGGAGGTTATCAATAATCTTTATTCTTGAACAATGCTGCTGTGTTACCTGTTCTGTCTGTGCCAAGAGTGGGGCAGGGAGGGGCCAGATTTTATATCCCATAACACAATTACCTATATGCTTCCACCTGTCTGAGTCCACTGTATATAGTGCCTCAAACTCCCTAAACTTCAGTGTATGCTCTACTTTTATACAGGGTGCTGTTGCTGCACCCTATTGCAGTGCCCTGTTGTTCTCTTGTCTGTGTCTGATGTGGTGTCCTAGTATTTTTTCACCAGCTCCTGACAGAAGGCGACTGTTCTTCCTCAAAGTAAGACTCAATGTTGTCTCCTGATAATGAGGATGAGGACTGGGGCAAGACCAGGCCCAGGAGTCCTTCAGTGCAGGTCCAACTTTGGTTGAGCTGAACACAGGCTGGTTCTTGCAGTTTGGAGGCTGTATCCATCCAAAGCGGGAGTTCACAGTGTTTTGTTCTTGGACAGGTGTACTTCTCTCTCTTTGACTCAGCTAATTTCTGCAGAACAGAGGCAGACAACCATATCATTGTTCAGCTCTGAGTACTGAATGTGCTTTTGCGTAATGGAGAGGATGATGGACTTGTGCTAGAGAAGTTCTCTGTTATACATCCAACCTGACTGCAGAAGAATTTATGTCCTCAATCAACTCTTTGTTCTCCCTGTGTACCTCAAGTTCAATAATTGGTTCCCCACAGTCCAAAATAATATCTTTAGTTTTGTTCCTCACACAATGTTTTACTTCTGCCTGGCAGCTCCGTCATCTTGTTTTAGCCTTTAGTTCATTACAAACATTTTCAAAACAGAATACTCCTACTCTGCAGCCCTGCTTCCACTGTTCCCACCATGACCTCACTGCATATGCCTCTAGAAACTGAAAGTACAAAGTGCTTGAGTTCCAGTTGTCTTAGTTGTCTCACTTCACTTCTCAGCAATGGCATCTTTGAACACTCCAGTTGTACAAATACAGGATGCCTAAGCAATGACCTCCAGTAACAAACTCTGACAATTTAATCCAAAGGCATCCAGGCAGCTGCATGCTGAGCAATTAGAAGTGCAGCTCTCCTCTGCCTCATAACACGCCTTCCAACACCAGATCACATTCAATTTTGCAGATCTTCTGTGGGCTAGGAATGGGTATTAAAAGCAAGTGTTCACAGAGATGTGACAGCTTTTACTGCTAAAGATGTAAATATCTGTGACTTCCACACTCCAACAACTTCTCTTCATAGTAGTTTATGTGCTGCAGGAACTCATTCCCATAAACAGTGACATGTAAATACCAGCAGGGAAAGAACAGAAAGAGAAGCCAAGACTTTAAGTTTTCAACAAGCTGGCTGCAGTCACTCAGACATAAGTGTGGTGTCTATAGCTTTTTGTAGGACTTCATAGCAGGGAATGTAAAAAGATGAAATTAAGGAAAGGATCCAGGCAGAATATCAGACAAACACTGACAGAGAGAAACAAAGCAGTCTTTCTGAGGGTTGTGGTGGAATTGTCAACAAGCAGGGCTTTGAATTAGGTTGTGCAAAACACTGGGAAATGTGCTGCAGGTAGATATGACTGCTTAACAGTTTTCTTGTTCTCGTCATTTTTTATGCAATTGCCAGAGCTCCCACTGGGGATACTTAGCAGAAGGAGAAACTAGTCACTAGTGTCACTAGGCACTACTGTGATTGAACTACTGTGTTTGAAATATGATGTGAGGTGGCCATCAAAACACCTCAGCTAACAGGGACAGCAAGGGATCAGCTGCCTGAAATTCACACCATCCCAAGGACAAGAGTATCTCATAATTTGATGGAAACGTGATCTTTGGTTAGTTGGATCCTGAATAACAATTGTGTGTATGTGTCTTCTCAGGAACAAGAAGTGAAGTGAAAGGAAGATAGGATGTCTTGAGAAACCCAAGTAGTGTTGACAGCTGTGTAACTAGCTGCTATGTACTAGCAGAAAATATGCCATAAACCACCAAGCGTGTCTCTTCTGCTGCCTCATGAGCGCCATCTTGCCTTCTGTCTGCATTTCTTCTTCACCCTGAGCCTAAATTTAGGTTTATAGCTTTGCTCTCAGCTCTCCTCCATGAACACAGATGTGCTGTGTAGCTTTGACTAGTTTTCACAGCAATCTGTTGCAATTTCCTGATTAGAAAATAACAATCTCGCTCCAGCTGGAGGGCATGAACTCCTTACTAGAGGACATTTGCAGAGAATGAATCAAGACCTCCTGCCCTAATGGCAGTCTTCGCAAATCAATACAGTTCTCAGTCCTAAAGCTTTCTGAAGTCCTTTCTTATTTCCTGTTTAGAGGCAAAGAAACCCTGAGACTCAGTCAGAAGTGATGGAACTTCAACTTCTCATCACTGACAAACAACTTCTGGCCCAAAATTCATATGGCAGCCTTGTAAAACATTTTTCATTTTTGGTCTCAAGCTGACCAGTCATTTGTGCTAAGCAGACAGAAATGCAGATCAGGGGGTCCAATATTCCTTCTCAGAAAAACTGAAACAATAATCACCAATACAAAGTGCTTGAAACAACTTCTAAGGGCAAATAACCTCAAGCACAGGAGAGAACTGCAGTTTCGAAAACCACACACATCTGAATCCAGTTTGGTGTTTATAGGTGAAAACAGAAATACATACTTTTGAGTGAGGCTTGTTTTGCATTTCTAAAGTACAGAAACTAGCTTGCTGGCAGTATTCTGATATTTTAGACTAAATTAGTATGTTCCCAACTTGTAAAGTCAGGACTGGCCTCTGAACAGCAGGAAAAAGTATATTATATGAAGTAAGGGGGTTGAGCAGCCAAATCCAATGTGGTATGGCCAGAGGAATACTGAAAGTGTCTTAATGATCACTTATGTGATCACAGAAAAGACGTTAGACAAGCAAAAATCAGTTATTCATGCTAAGGCCTAGTCTGAGCACACTGCTAAGAGCAAAAACACTAAAGACAATACACAGCTGTGTTCCCACAGAAGCTTTATTGAGTATGTAGATGCATGAACCATCATTTGCCTGTAAGCAGAAAGATCAGGTCTGTTCCATGGCAATCTCCTCTTTTGACATGACTTCTAGAGAACTGGGATGAGTTGTCCTATTGCACCAAGAGAAGCTATACTTTGTGTTTCCAGAGGTCACTTTTTAGTAAGAATATCAGCATTTATAGGTTCTTTTTTTACTTTTTCAACTGATGATTGTAGCAGCTTTAACCATTCAACAGAAATCCATCTTACTGCAAAAGTGACTTTACCTAGTCCTCTAGGTACATAATAATAGGACTCTGGAACCAGAAGAGTTATAGAGCTTGATGCAAGCTCTTCTTGATCGCAGCCTGGGAAGAGGAAACCAAGCCAAAATTTTATGCTGCAATCTAGATAACCTGTTTCAGCTTGGCTTGAGTCACATACAGGTGATTCTTCAGATCTTTGCCCCAGTAACCTTCAGAACGGTCTAGATCAGTGTGTTTCAAAAGTCAAAGAAAAACTTTTTTTGAGCTCTCATCTAGGGTAGAAGATTACAGGAGATGTGGAACATATGGAAAACACTCTAAGTCAAACCCTTTACCAGCCCAAATATTCCCATAACCCTACAAGAATAAAAATCTTATTATAATTAAGGGCTAGTTTAAGGAATGTACAGTATTTACAGCCATTAAAACTATACGGAAGATACTAAGTAATAGGAGAATGAAGTAAAGGGAAGTAAGGACAGAGTTAGGAGGTTCCTACGCTCTTTCCTATTGTACATAACTGAGGAGTGCATCCATTTCCTCTGGTATGTTGAACAGCAAATACAATTCAGGGCCTGCCTAGACATTCTCTTGATAGCCTCTCTCCAAGCACTCTCACCTCTACCACAAGGTTAAAAAGGTTCTATCCCGTTTCACATAAAATAGTCTATTGCAGCTTATAAATACAGCTCATAGCAGCTAACGGGCCTGTCTCCCAGCTTAGCAGGAGTCAATAATGCCCTGTGTTCCCATGAATGTGGGAATTAGTTAAAAGCAGTCTCCTTAGGCTACATGAACAGATCTCAGAAGAGTGCTTTCTGTAATACCAGAACAAGCCAAATTCAGTCCTCAGGCCAGTTTACTTCAGTTCAGGTATGAGCTGAGACCAACTAATGTCTGTTCCTAAGTTTTCATCCTCAAGACCAGGAAAACTGATATCTAGAAGGATTTTGCTCAGACTGTCATTCATGGTGTCTAGGATCAGGCCCTCCATGAGTGACCGGTTTTCAGTAAAGCCACTGGCTGGCAGTTCAACAGTTGACTGCTTAGTAGACTCATGAGTGAAAGCTGGAGAGCTCATGAGGGGTGCATGCACTATGTCACTGGATTCTGTATTGAGCAGTTCCTGAGGGGAGTCAAAGAGGGCATTTTTAAGCGGCGTGCTGTTGAAGTCCAGCAAGTCCTGGTTCTCCTGGAGGGGTGTGAATGGCAACTGAAGGGTTCTCACTGGACTGAAGTCCAGCTCATGACTTCCCTTGGATAAGAATGCAGACTTCCAGGGATCGAGGCCTCCTAGTGGGGAGTTGGTAGTTGCTGAGACTTTGCTGGGAGTGGAAGAAACTGGCAATTTGCTGAAAATCTCCTTGACTGGTGTTTTAAAGGGCCCCTCTTCCCCCTGTGAGCAACTAAACTGTGACACATTCTCAAGAGGCTGGCATTCCTGAAGGAAAGGGGGGTCTGTCCCTAACTGGTAGGGGTCAAAGCCATTGCTTTCTGGCAAAACAAGAACAGGCTCTTCTGAGCATGGCAGTGCTAGGTGCTGTTTCCTTCTGGATCTTCCCACTTCCAGCCTTTCACGCCTCTTTATAACTAACGTGTCACCATTAGATGGTGACTTCAGTATGGTGAATTGTTTCTTCTCTTTTGTGGATGAGACTGGGAGGAACAAGCCTGGCTCTTCCTTTACTGTTAGGGTTGAGGCAAATGGGGACAGGCAGTCATCCAGTTGAGAGCTTTCTTCCTCCTTTATACAGATGTTCTCAGGGAAAGAAGCTGATTCCTCACCAGGCTGGCAGCTTGTCTCCTTCAGGGAATGTGTTGGGGAAAATGAAAGTTCATCACATTGACTCTCCTCCTTGATAGCAGCCATGGGTAAAGAGGATGGCTCTTCTGCAGAGAGTGACATCTAGAAAGAAATATAAGTGATATGCAGTCAGTAAGCAAGGATCTGACCCACCTAAAAGGCAAATGATAGTGAAAGGAAGAAAAGAAAGACTGTCACTTAAGGACAGCAGAACAGTTAAGAGGAGGATCTTCAGAAAGTAGTAACTATAACAGCTAGAGATTGATCTCTGTGTGAAGTTGATACAAACAAGTCCACAGATCACATGGAAAGGATTTTAGCTCAGTTGACTGGAAGTCATGCACTTCAAAGCACTTCTGCTATGAGGAACTCCCAGGAGTACACAGGGAAGGAGACCTGAATACTTTTGGAAGATTGTAAGCCCTTTGATTCCTCCTACATGTGAAATAATGAAATAAGGACAGCTTTCCCAGAAAACATGGAAAAAATAAAAGACAAAAACCTGATGTTATCAAAAGAAAAAGAACACAGGGGAAAGAGAAATCATAGCAGGACAGAATATAAAGCAGCAGGCACACAAAGGAAAATAGGATTATGGTTAGACTGGATGGCAGACAGAAAACAAGAAACCAACCTTTGGAGCAATGCGCACACGCTTATTGCTCCGGAAAGTCTCTGAGCTGTTGAGGGATGCTCCCTGTGTCATGGGTAGAGGAACCTTCATAGAAGGTTGCAAGACAAGAGGCTGACTCAAAGGAAACTGGATTGGAACCAGGTAGGAGTTGATGCGAGGAAGCAAAGGCTTCATCTTTCGTCCTGGAATGGAAAAGAATGGACTTTCTAGCCTCTTGCCCTTCCACTACAACCTCCCGAAACCCAGGCATTTAACAGGAAGTCCTTCTAAATACCCCAAAGTAAACATCCAATCAGAGATAGACCCACCTGACTTCTCTGCTAATTTTGAGGACACAAATCCCAAGCCAGAAGGCCTCATGAACAAGAAAATAGTCCTTCATACAGATCCTAGCCCTCAAGTTGGGGCAAGCTCTGCTCTCACTCCATATGAGTACCCAATCTCCACCATCCTCTCTGAAACAGCAATGCTGCCGTCAGCTCCAAACCTGACAGTAGGAAGCCTAAAAGCTGCTAAACCTGGATAACAGTTGCCACTTTTATTCCTTAGGGCAGGGGTGTCAAACTTGTTTTCACTGGGGGCCACATCAGCCTTGTGGTTGCCTTCAAAGGGCCAAATGTAATTTTAGAACTGTATAAAGGTAACTACTCCTACATTCAGCCCTTTGAAGGCAACCACAAGGCTGATGTGGTGCCCAGTGAAAATGAGTTTGACTCCCCTGCCTTAGGGTATCTGGGAGAGTGCTTCAGATTTATGGGACTGATTCTCTTTGGCCTAGGCTGATGTAGACACTCACGTGCATTCTGGGGTTCAGCTTTGCTGCTGTTGCTTCCCGTGGTCTTCTGAGGATCAGGAAGATGTCGCTTTTGCTTCTGCAGTCATTGTGAAATAAGAAAGAGGAGAGGGAGAAAAGAAAGAGATTTAAAGAGAAAAATCCATCTTTATTCTGTTGCCTCATTTAGAACTGTGAATCCAGAAACCTGTGTTGCACTAATACAGAGAGAGCAGTTGTTAGGACCAAGCACTCATGCCAGCTTTATCTCTGTACCACTTGATGTTTTGCAGCCATGCCATCTCAAGGCCAGCTGCCAACCAAAAGCTGTGTAGAAAAAGATGGCATAACAGAGCTGCTCCAGTTGCAGGCTCTACTGCAGAAGTGACCTGATTTTGGTGTCTGAGGAAAGTGAATAGGATAAATTTATTGTATATTGGATCTCTATACAAAGTATAGACCAGATAAATGTTTAAGTGGAATAGCACAGGCAACAGAGGAATCAGAAGTCTAAGCAGATGGAAAGAAGGCCAGGGCTGTAGCTGTGACAGAAAAGTGACTGGCTGCTTGAAAATCTGTCATTGTTAACACTGGCAAATGCAAGAGAGACAGCAAACAAGTTCATCCTTCTGAGAGTCACAGTGCAGCTGAATTCCAAAATGAAAAAGAAGCACAGAGAGATTCTATTATCTCTGGATCTGAGCCCTAGAACAGATTGGGACTGCTGCCATGAAGATCAAGATTTTACAAGAAATCTGTCTGGACTTGTTCTCTGAAGCCTGTTGGTGCCCACTGCATCCCAGCAGTAGGCTTCTAGAAAAGCTGTACAGCTCTACCAGCTGTAGAGAGAGCATATTATCTGACGGCAATTAATCTTTGGCTTAACTCCTTTCCACAAAAGGGTGTGCATGGAGTTATATGACCAGGTGCAGTAGTGACCAAGTCCCCCTCCCCAAGCCTCTTGTCCTTTCCTTCAGTGACTGGCAAGAGAAGAATGGAAGCCCAAGCCCCGAGCCAGAGGGTAAGTCTTACTGATTCAGAGCGCTCAGGCGATGTTGGTGACCCCAAGTCCAGTGGCTGGTGGCAGCAAGGCATTGAGAGGGAGAAAAATAAGATGAAGTTATCAACCAAAAGGGAACAAATGAGACATTTTAACCTTGTATAATCTGAGCAAACACTGCAGAAAACACAGAAGAGTCTAAACACACCTATACCAGACTCACAAGCTCTGTTTCTCCCTCAAATTGATACTTCCAAAAGTACCGAGCTGGAATAGAGCAATTCCATCCTATGACTCTCTAATCAAACAGTATAGGAACTCCTGGTTGACTTCAGTGGAAAGTTTCTCGCTACAAATTTGAATCAGACCCATGGAAAGAGGTTGAACAAGTTCACTATTACATTTGGCACACCACCTGAAGGATAAACATCCCACAGAAGCTCCAGTTCATATGCACAGCCACAGCTCCTTTCTTTCAAACACAGACCTTGTCTGTTTTTCAAGAGAAGTGACTGAATCCAGCACAAAAAAGCTGATGTCAAAGCAACTTAACTTTCCTGTTACAATAAGGTGCATATGGCTAGTGTGGCACTTCAGAACTGGCTAGCCTGTCCTGGTCTTTGCATAAGGCACTCACCTTAAATACCTGGTCCAATGTCAGGCAACGGTTTGCATCAGGGTGAATAGTCCAGAACGAGATTTTACCACTAGCAGATGTCTCACGGACAAACATATCATGAAGGGACAGGTTGTGCCGAATGGAGTTCTGGGGAAAAAGGAATGAGAAGGAAGTTGAAAAGGGGTAGTTTTCTTATCAGCACAGCAGGGTCTACCTGAGACATGACTGTCTGGCAGAGGGATTACATTCCAAAATGTTGACAACATGGACCTTCATATTCACTGCCTACCCAGCCAACTCTTACTCTATTTACTCTTGAGATCCCTGTTCTTACTCCAGTGATTAAACATCCCATCATCTTGCCTAAGTGGAATGAGAAAACGGATAGAAGAAGTGGAACAGGGAACATATGAAATGAGAGGGTATCTGAGGTGGGGTGTTTAAATTAATTTCCATATTGCTCTGCAGGCCAGGGAACAACTTTTCATTTTCATCCAGAAGGCTTCTGATAATGTCACCCTGTGGCCCACAGCAACTAGATTGCCTGCTTGTTACCTTCCAACCTGGCTTAGCCACATGTTTAAAATATGGGAAGTGATCCTCAATCCAGGTATAGATGTCCTTCAGAGTCATACGCTTCTTCTCAGTGCTGTTGATGGCAAACTGGATCATGGCCATGTAGGAGTAAGGAGGTCGTTCCGACACTGAACCCTGCCATGAGGGGGAGGAGGTGGCAGTGGCAGTAGGAATTGCAGCAGCAGTAGGATCTTCTGCAGTCTGAGAGACAGAAGGAATGAAACATGAGTGCTCACAAAGCTGACAAGGACCACAGAACAGCCCTGGATCCTCCAGGTTCTGCTATTGAAATCAGTAAAGGCCAAACTTGGGTTACTTAAAGATGGTGATGCCTAGTTCTTGCAAGTCTTCTGATCCACATGGATTATCTCCTTATGAAAAGTTTCAGCACATACTCCATTGTCTTCTCCTACTTACCTTGATTTTTTCCCGCAGAGGTATCTGGTTCTCTTTCTCTGTGTCTCCCTTCACAGAACAGGGACTTAGCCCACCAGATCTCATCTTCCCCAGCCACTGGATGTTAGTGAGACTATCGTCCAACACAGAGCTCATTGTCTTGCCACTGCCTGTTGGGACAACAAGCCCATAGCTCTGCTTACTCACAAGTAACCCTCTCCCCCAAAACGAAGGCATACTTCCAGAAGAGGTATCTCTGTCTCAAGATAGGGACAAGATGGTATTGCAATGCTAATGTTTTTTGTGGAAGGAATTCAACCTTGAATCTGACCAATTTCTGAAAAAAGCTGCAGCCTTAAAAACAAGCATTCGAACCAAACTACTGCTCTAAATCGAAACAGGACAATGTTGATTCAGTATTTCAATAATTCAAATATTTTTAGCTAAAGGATGAATCTAGTATGCAGAGGCCAAGGAAGGTGGTGACAACCTCCAGCTGAAAGATCTAGCACAGTACCCAAGTCAGAAGCTCATGTGACTGCACGTTTCTGAACTGCAGCAATGAAAACTAATAGAGTTTTGTCATTTTTCATTAGGTTGGTTGTACAAATGCAGCTATTGCAGCTGTCTGTGTGTTCCTGGCAGACAGTACTATACTCTGAGATAAGACTTTCTACAACTCAAGAGCTACATCGCTATTTTAAGTTGCAAATACAAATTTGATCTGAGCAACGTTTCAAAGTAAAATTCATCCTAATTCTAACACCTTTTCCACAGCTTCATGAGACAGCCAAGAAGGAAACAGACTTGCCACTTAGTTATTGAAGAATGGGAATCATCTCTTTTTCAAACTCTAGGTCTATATGTTTTGTCACTGACTAGGGTACTCTATATTAGTCTTGAATTCAGCCATAACCCTTTTGCTAAATGAAACTTAGTATTTTGTTCTTCTAGACTTGACTTCCTAAAGCCAGCCCTTTCTTCCCCTAGCACTAAAATTTTGCTTTGCTATACACCTTTTTATGCCATCTCTTCCACCAAAAAGTACTACTCTCATTGGCCCACTTCACATCCCTTTGTCTATCTGACAAAAAAAAAAAAAAAAAAGATAAAGTTTACATACTGTTGTTCTCCTGTTCCTGTCCAAGCACCAAATCAAGTCCTGAATGGCAGTGCATTGTCTCTCCTGCAAGACCAGGTGTCTGTTTAACATTGTTGTCTCTTTCTTGACCACCTGCAGCCTTGGTTGCTGCACTGTGTTTCTTCTCTGATGGGAGATGCTGTGATTGTGTTGGACGTGCTGAATGAGACGTGCCCTCACTGCTAATGAGAATGAACTTGTTTGGCCCATTGTTGCCGCATTCCTTTCCTTTTGCTGTCAGTGCCTCTATGATGCTCTGGATATCAGCATTTGTAGGGATGGCCACCACTTGTGTGTTGGGCATGGTAGGGTGGTCAATTATCTTTATTGCTGCTGGGAATTTCTGCAGGATACAGTTCCTTTTGTCTCTGGGTTGGCTGTTGTGTCGGTCCTCCTGGCTGTGCTCCTGCATAGGAATCTTTTCATCCTGACCACTGCTCTCATCTTTTGCTGAAGTACTGGATATGTCTTTCTGTGGGAGGGTCAGTTTCCGTCTTTTGAGAATTAAGGGCCTGCGAGGGCTGGTCCTCATTATTGGTCTATACAGTCACTCTCCATTGAAAGGGACAAGAACAAATCCTGCAAAACACGAGATTCAACGTAACAGTGCAGAGGGCAAGAACAGCTAGGAAAGGTGCAGCAAACTGCTAAGAGTCTCCCACAGAACACACATTCTCAGCAATTGGTACGAAGATAGGAACAAACAAAAAAACCACACACACACACACACACAAAAAAAAAACCACCACACACAAAAAAACCAAACAACAAAGTCTCAGTAGGAATCACCTGCATAGATACAAACTACGAAGAGTCCAGCAGATAAAAACTATGTGCAGAGAGCAGACAGCCCTAAAATTAGGTGCTACCCAGCAGTCGGAGACCAGCAATAGAAATGCTCAGCATTACAAACAGGCACACATGTGACCCTCTGCAATCTACTCCACACTCTTAGAAAAAGATCACTGGAAAACAACGACAGAAGAATCACCCTTCATCAGACTCAAAAAGGTTGCATCCCTGCGGGAGTTTACCACTTTAAAAGGCCTCGAGCTGCTACCACCAGTACAGGCCCAGGAGCAACTGTGTGTCCGTACGGCCCCGCGGGTGGGAAGAGGGAGTGTTAAAAGGCTCCTTCTTCACCCACTCCAACCCCAACCCTGCCGTGCCTGCCGGTGAGTGCCTCAGGGCATCCCCGCCTGAGTTTGAGCCTAGACGTTTCCCTCTCCCAGCCGCCCTCCACTCTTAGCCTGGCTCTCGCGAGGTTGCCGGCCTCTGCCGCCGCCGGCCTCTGCCGCCGCCGGCCTCTGCCGCCGCCGGCCTCTGCCGCCGCCGGCCTCTGCCGCCGCCGGCCTCTGCCGCCGCCGGCCTCTGCCGCCGCCGGCCTCTGCCGCCGCCGGCCTCTGCCGCCGCCGGCCTCTGCCGCCGCCGGCCTCTGCCGCCGCCGGCCTCTGCCGCCGCCGGCCTCTGCCGCCGCCGGCCTCTGCCGCCGCCGGCCTCTGCCGCCGCCGGCCTCTGCCGCCGCCGGCCTCTGCCTCAAACTACTGTGGGGAGACACCGGGGAGCAAGAAGTGGTGGTGGATGGAGGGTGCTGGGCGCAGATCACGACTCACCAACTCCCCAGCCAGACAGCAAGTAAGGAGGGAAGCAACAACTCCAGCACTTCCGGGCTCGGCTGCTGTTCGCAGAAGAGATCGTTTCCCGGTTTGAATTTGGCGCCTGGCGACTCGTTGGCACCACGTGACGGCCTGGGCTAATGAGAGGGGCGGAAGTGGGGCGAGACCAGGCCAATCGGCTGCGGCGGCGGGGGATACGGATGTGGCGGTGACCTGGGAAGAGCTGGGGCTGTCCCCACCTCGGCAGAGGCAGCCTCGGGAGCTTCCTACAAGCTGGCTCGGGCTGGGAGCCTTGCCGTGTGCCTGAGCACCAGTCGCTGACGTCGGGTAGTCCTTCGTGAAAAGCTGAGGGAGCTTCACCGTTTAACGGGTGTTGCGGCTGTATCTGGCTAGGGGGTTCGCAGCACTCCCTGAGGAGGCCGTGTGTTTGGTGAGCAGTCAGGCTGCTGCAGTCTTATGTATTTGGTAAGATAATGCATTTCTCAGAAAACGTTTTATTTTAAATTTCTCGTTTGTGCTAATCTGTTTCTGAATGAAAAATTAAATTCAATGTAATTTAAATTAAAGCTTATTCACTAGGTGAAAAAAAAATCTTGTAAGATATGTAGAATACAGGAGGGAAATGTCAAGTATGTTCTGTATTTAAAAACTTTAAAAATCCTGAAATTAAAAAGTATGGGTAGTTAGCAACTGGAAATGGAAAGACTTCTGGTTATCTTGGCCCTACAATATTTCTTGGGAGTACTAACAGTTTTATGGGTTAAATTGAAAAATGGAAACAAGTTTTTATGATTATAAGTTCTTTAACCATTCTTTTCCTGTGACTAGACTAGATATTGAGCTAATATGAATAAATTATTTATGTTTTTTTTGATAGATGATGACATAGCTGGTTCAGTAGATCAGCTACTCCCATTCAAATTGTTTTTCTCTTCTTTCCTAGTGGCTTGAATTTCCTTAAAATTTCAGTGGCCAAGCCTATTCTAAATATAGTTGGTTCTATATTTCGGTATTTTAGTCAGGCCTTATCATAGATGGATTTCTTCCAAATTACTTCTAAATTTTTTTAATGAAGAAAAATGCCTCTGTGTGTTTGCCTGTGAAAACACATATTTTAAATACAAAACATAAGAAATAAGATTTTTTTCCAGTAACACTGAGTCTTTCTCAAAGGCAAACTCCTTTTGCTGCTGGATCACTTGCTTTGTTTATGTGTCCCCCAGTGTATTTGCCTATTGGCTTTAGTGAAGCTTTGGAGCATTTATCTATTCTGCTGTGCATTTCTAAATCTACCTGAAATTTGACAGAAAGTCAAACTGGTAGGACAAAGTCTGTATAGAGATGTGGACAATATACCACTGCATAAATGTTTTACTTTTGTTAAAAACTAGATCTGAAGTTTCCAAACAAGTTTGTCTTCAAGTCCATTTATTTGCCTTCTACAGATTTGAGAGCTCTTTAGCATCTCCTTGGGTGCTTTCCTCTTTTTCCAATTGGCTCTAACAAGCACCATGAGGTTTCTCGGTGTTTTTACCGTATCTTTTGATGCCTCCGAAGAAGAAATGTACCCACAAATCCAGGAAGGCAGAGCTGGTATTCCTTGAGAGGCCGCAAGAGGGACCCGTCCATTGCTATGAAACTCCACTACGTTCGGCTGAGAATCCAAGACGCGTTCCTACAAAACCTGTAGACCGGAATACCTCTGCTGCCTGGGTTGGTATCGAACATCCCACAGTGATAGTTTTTCAGTTTTGCCTGTATGTTACACGTTGAGGTACTAAATGTTTTGTTTAAATCTGACACTGCTGAATTTAGAGAATATTGGCTTTCACTTCAGGATTATTTGATCTAACCTGCCATCTTTTCCATTCTGTGTGTTTTGAATAATTTCTCTCTGTATCATTCTTCTAATGGGCTCCTTTTCTGGTCAGAAAAAGTATTTCAGGGACTGTTTGCAATGTCCTAAGACACTCCTTATATCATGTAATGGAAAGATTGTTTCTTTTTTAAGCAAACAGGTGCTGCAAAGACATTTACAACAGTCATCACCTAGGAGAACTCTGTTCAAGTGTTATTGCTGCTTGACTGTCTGCTCTTCTACAAAGCAGGCTTGGGAAGTGTGGTTTCAAACCTGCATGAAAGACTCCTTTGTTCCTGGTGACCTGGAGTTATTTTTGTCATGCCTTAACCCTGAATTATCATATGTTCAATTTTTAAATTTTTTTTATATGCTTGAGTCAGTTAGGTTTATGGCTTCTGAAATATTAAGTAAAATAACTACGGTTAATAAGCATTCTTTTTGTTTGGAAGAGGTGGAAATGCTCACACTGGTACTTGGCTCTTTGATTTCAAATATACAATGATTCTAAAGTTTGTTTGAAGCTATCAGCACTGAAACTGTTACATATTTTTGAATTTGAAGATCCTGGTAGGTTTGTAACTTTTTGAATCATCCTCTGCAGAGTTTCTGTTGACTTGATTCAGTGGCAACTGATTTTCTGCTCCTTTCTTCTTGATGTTATCTAAGTTTTTCATACCTTATTGACTGCTAGATTCCTACATTGGTAAAGAACTACCCTACATGTCCTCTGAAGCCAGGAAATCATCTCCTCAAAGTCAGCGGTTCACCTATGTTCTTACAAGTATGTGCCAGGATACAATTGTCAGGGAATAATTTATTTCTTCCTGCACAAAGGCTTTGCACTCAAACAGTTCAGTTGTACAGCATACAGTCACTATCCTTAATTAAATTGCACTTAGTTTTTTTGAGGGACTAATGCAGCAACTTAGGAATGCTGAAAGTGATCTGTAATTATCATAGCTAGAACCTAGTTTCGTGTGCTCTAAGGAAAAACAAATTGCAAGAAGTAGAACCTGACTCTTTTTGTTTATACTCAAGAAGACAGAGAATACCATAATAAGGATTTCCAGGTTTTGAGCAAGAGTCCAGATTCTTTCAAAGAAATTGTTGAGCTTTGACCATATTCTATAGAAAACTGATTTTAGAAGTGGCTTTTGGCTGATTTGTTACTCCAGAATAGAGAGATTATCTGTATTTTGAAGTAAATATGTTTTGAGGGAATATTCTTAGAGGCTTATTAACATAATCTAAGGTGATGGAGCTAAGTGGGAATCCTTTAAATAACTTTGGATTGCTCTCAGTTCAACTCCCTCAGGGAGACTGAGAATGTAGTTCATTGAATCTATTCAGAGTTGTGCTAAGACACAGAAGAAAAAAAAACACAAACAGAATCCAGGTTTGAACTATTTTAAATCTACAGGGGTTACAGGAGTAGACACAAGTTAGACTTTTGTTTAAAACTCACATCTTGAGTGCTTTTTAAGTTGCCAGAGAATAGCTCACTTGCACCCCAATCACTTTTCAGAGAAGAGTGGCAAAACATGATGAGGTTCAGAGGTATGTCCTGCTTAGCAGCTGTTAGTAATGATTTTCTTAGCTGTAGACCAGAAGACATAGTGAAAAAAGATTTGATAGGTGAG
Source organism: Patagioenas fasciata (assembly GCF_037038585.1). Taxonomy (NCBI): domain Eukaryota; kingdom Metazoa; phylum Chordata; class Aves; order Columbiformes; family Columbidae; genus Patagioenas; species Patagioenas fasciata. The sequence continues at coordinate 129,745,947 of NC_092520.1, forward strand.
CGAGTAGAATCAGGTTGGCATTCCTTTTGTCTGGAGAATATTTTTTTTATTATTATTATTACTATGTCTTTCCCTTCAGGTGTGTCCACAATTTGAAACAACTAAGTCAGTGGTGTTGAAAGCTTGCCAGAAGAAGCATTGTGGTCCTCATAGACATCAGAATCAGGATGTCAACCACAGTTTATTTCATGCAGGAGGAGCTTGTCAAAGAGCTACAGCCTGCACATTTCCTTCTTTAAGTTTTAAGAATCCAGATCGATATGCAGTCCAGCCCTTGGATCATCCAAATCACTCAAGAAAGAACACACAGCGCTCTCACAGCCAGCCCAAAAAAGGGACAACAGCAAAAGCCAACCTCCAGGTGAACAGTCTGGAAAACTGTAGTGAAATACCTTTGTTACCTGCTCCTCAGCCTGTGGAGCCAGAAGTCTATAGTCCCTCAGATGTAGACACTCCACAGGTGCCTTCCGTAACACACTGGAGGTGCAGCAGCACTCTACCACAACTAAGTAGCCATGCTTGGCATGCAGAAAAAGAGCTGGCATTCGGTATTGATCCCTGTGGGAGAGGGGAGTCAGCAGCAATACTAGTTACAGATACTCCCGAGCATGAGTATGGAGTAAAGGTTACTTGGAGACAGCGGCCTCAACTAATGAAATACCTGCAGGAAAGAGGGAAGCTGCGTGCTGCTGATGTACTGGTGAAGGCAAACCCTGAGCTCTCAAGGAGGCAGGCTGACATCTAACTTGGTGGGAAAAGACATGTTCCAATGTTACTTTCAAGGATGAAGAGGGTAGATGATTTAAGTCAAGCCCTGTGCTAATGCTAGCTGCCTTCTCCTGATGAATGCCACAAAGGTGCAGAGGGTATTTTCTTGGGGATGGGGTATGTTGGGCCAGGCTCCCTTGGGGAAGGGGGCTCTGAAAAGAGCTTTCTAAGCGACGTGGCTTCTTGAAGGGGTTGTTACTCCAACTCTGGACGAGGCAGAGGGTAGTGAGCACCACAGCCTTGCCCTTACTCTCCCCCATGCGCCCCCCGGCGCTGCTGGCGCAAAGACCCGCCCTCGCCCTACGGCGCGCGGGAGAAGGGGGCGGGCCTGGGCTCGGGCCCGGCGCAAGTGGCTCTTGTCCTGCCGAGGCGCCGCGGCCAATAGACGGCCCGTGTGCTGCGCTTTCAACCAATGGCGCCGCACTTCAGTACCGAGTTCCGTTGCCAAGGGTAGCGGTGAGGCCGGAGCTGGGTGCGGCGGCCTGGACCCATAGCAACAGCGAGGCTGGGGATGGAGGGCCCGAGGGGCCGAAGTGGCCCTATCGACGACAGGTAAGAGGGGTCGTGGGCGGCAGGAACCCGCGGGTGCCTGGCCGAGGCCAGGGGTGCCGGCGGGCGGGTGCAGTTTCGGGGAGGCGACCTGACCCGGGGCTGCGTCCAGCTCTGCCTTGCATCAGAAGCGGCGCCCACCCGGCTGTAGAGCGCCAGATGGTGAGTTGAGCGGCCGCAGCGAGGCCTGGGCGGACAGAGCCGCATGCCGCTGTGTGGCGTCACTGAGGCTGCTGGCGCGCGCAGGGCAGCGAGCAGTGGCGTGAACACCCGCCGGGTAACGTTGCGCTGTTGGGGCGGTGGTGCACTCGTAACACCCGCTTCCTGCCCGCGCGTAACGGCTGTGTAACCCGGTTGTACTGTATGCACTTAACTCTTCGACGTTATGTATTATGTATGCCTCCTCTCAATATAGATTAAACTGGGTTTGTGTGGTCTCGGTTCACTCTGCTTGTTTCTAGGTGTTGCTGTGAAGCATTCTTGCAATGTTATTATGCTCTTCTGTTCCTGATTAAGCTCTTCGGGTCTGTGGTGACATACTCCGTATGCCATTGCAAAGGAAAAGGAAATGACTGAATGGAACTTAACTGATGTAAGAGGAAAAACAACTGTCAATTTTGGAGCAGAGATTTTGGAAAGAGTTTATGCCTGTGGCACTTGAATAGCTCAAAACCAAAATTATTTGAAATTGAATGTGAGGACGCAGGCAGGCAGTGAAAATGGGTTTTGACAGAATCAGTGTGATTGTAAAAGCACAAGAAAAAATGCATTTTGGGCCTCTGGATAGAGAAAGGAAAAGCAAATAAAGAGAAACCTAGACTTCTAGTAGTTGGATTATAGCGAACACAGCGTAGAGAAGAAATTGTGTTTATTTATGAGATATAATTGGTAGTTTTAGTTGAGCATGTAAACAGGCCATAGAGGTAGAAGGGGTCCCCTAGTTGCTTGAGTCAACAAAATATGCTGTGAAACGTTAGAAGATGATTCTTTATGCAGACTTCAAAGGCTGGGATTTGTATATCACTTCTGGAAACAGTTTTTTAAAACCCGATGACCTGGCACATGAATGTCCTTGGATAGATAGTAGACATCTAATTTTGACAGAGTTGAAGCTACAGGAAATGGTGCATCTTTTCTGATAATAATTGTACTAGTACAATTTCTTTCTACTTAGAAACATGTTTGCATACTTTCATGGGTGAATCACAGAAATAACGTAAATATAATGGCAGTTCATGTGGTATCTGCTTCCCTCCCACCCCCAGTTTATGAAACAAAGTCCGTTACCTGAACTTTCTTAGTCTCAATGGCTAAAGCAAGAAAACTAGAATACATGAATCCAAATAAAGGTATGTAGTTTTAAAATAGAACCTTAAGGCCTATTATTTTTAGGAGTCTGACTTAGAACTTAGAATATTCAGCAGCACTATAATAAATTGCAGGAAGAAAAAGACTGCATTTTAAAGAAGGATCTTATTTTCCTGAGAAGAGAATAGTTAAATTATTCATAAATCACTAATTTAGTAATTAGAACTCCTGTTTGGTAAAATAATTTTCAGTTGTCCAAACAGTGGGTTGCAATAGAAAAAGTAAATGTGATACATAATAACTGGCAGTTTGTAGAAATGAAGATACTACCTGTAAAGTTAAAAAAGGGCTGTACTGGAGAACCAGTTGTCTTTTGTGTGTGCATCTTTCCTGGTGTGAACTACTTTTACTATTGAGCAGTATGTAAAATACACATTAAGATATAAAAAGTATTTTATTTCTGGTAGACAGAGGTAAAGGGGAGAAGTAAAACCTAAATACAGTTTTGTAAACGTGTTGTAGAATACTTGATGGATAGACAGCTGATATCTTGGCTTTAGGCCATCTCTGAGACAGGCTGTCCCTTGCAACTATGGCATTGTGTTAACCAACTGCTTGTCTACCAACACTGTCTTCCATTTAAGGTGACTGCAGCTGAAATTGTTCAAGGTAATTTTAAAGTTTTATTGACTTTTGGGTAGACATGGCACAACTATATTAATGCTTTAGAAAACAATAAGGTTGTTAGTGCTATTTCATGTTTTTGATAGGTGCTATACCTTCTTTCTTCATTTTGAGACTTACGGGAAATTAATTACGTTGAATACAGTAGAAACTTTCAGATAAAAGTCATCCTAAATCATTGTAAGCCTTTAAAATATTGAGAAGGGAATTTGGTTCTTATGGTAGTATGTGTGTATTTTAGAATCTTGGAGACTGAACTTTACCTTTTTTGTGCTGGAACAGTAAAAGCTTCTCACATGCTGCCTTACAAATGTGCTTCAGCTTCTGATTTGCAGGTGTCATGTATAAGGAATACAATTTTCAAGGTACAAAAATCTTGAACTGAGTCTACAGAGACTACAAAACTCTGTGTCAAGTACAGCAGTCCCTCCCCTAATTTCTTTGCTTCTCGGGTCACTAGACGTCCATGGGTTAGTGGTTTTCTGTTTGTGAACTCAGGAACTCTGAGACACTTCCTCAGTGTCTTCAAAAAAGGACCTGTTGTCAAAAAGCTAAATTTTCAAAAGATTATGAGCCCGTGGACTGAAAAATACTCAACAGTAACTTCATCTATAGCTGTCCAGCCAAAAGCCCTTTCTATATTTAAAAAACTTTAGTGCAGTTGCAGTTGTCAGGAATCTTGATGGCTGCTGGGCTTGACTGTTTTGTATAGATGAACCTTAATTATCATTTTGAGGAAAAAACACAAAATACTTTGCTAATGATTTTAGCTATACTTGTAATCAAGGGAAGACAGAGAATTTTAAACTTCCTTTTAAAACCTATCAGTATCTCTGTTAGTCCTTGGGTATTTTTGTTTGGCCACAGGTGACCTTGCAATTAACAATCACGGTTTTGTAAACTCCAGGTTTTTTAATTCTACAAATCTTATCCTTAGATAAAAGAGAATTGGCTTAATATCTTGTTTGCTTCATCCCTTTCAAGTCTGAACATTATAATCAAGAAATCTGTCCAAAATGAGAGGAATCCGTAAATATTTTATAGATGTTGAGATGTACTCCTAGGAGTACAGTTTCAAAAGAAAACCTTTTGCGACTGCAATTTTATACCACTGCTGTCAGTGTGAGTGAAGAAGGAATCACCTTCACTTCCTATGATGTGACAGGAGAGAAAAAGTAGCAACGCTGTTACACCTGTCACTAAAATTTCCAAATACTACTTGAAATGAACTTGTTAACTGCAATTGTTAGAACAATGAAAGAGTTGTCTTAAAGTTGAACCTTGTTTGAATTGTCTCTTCAGTTTCTAATAGGTTCTTCTCCCATCTCTTACAATTTAGAATTTAAGTTACTGATGACCCATCTTTATAGGGACAACCATTATTTCTTTTTCCTTTTTTTTTTTTCCTTTGATATGGTATCTGTCGGAGGGACAAATGACCTAATTTCAGCATAATTATGGCTTTATATGTGTGATAACTTCCTGTGACCAGACTTGCACTGGGATAGTTCCTGACTTGTTTTGTCACTGAGGTACAGTTGGGTGATCTCCAAAATAAAATTGTTGATTGTGTTGTAGTTGGATCATGGGAGGAATTCTCTTCTAAGTGAATTTGTTGATATGCCTAGAGCTGTTGTCTTAGACTACTGAAAGAGCATTTACCCTTACTCCTAGCGTTGTTTAAAACATATCTGTGGGATGCTAGAACTCTAACTGCCTGTGTTATTGTTAGAGAAATCTGTGGTCACTTTTGTACTCCTTTCTCATTTAGCATTCTTAGGTGAAATCCGAGGAGAAGAAAAAAGAACAAGAATCTAAATCTAGCAGCAGTATCTTGCCGAGTCATCAAGTTTGGAATGGAAATTAAAATTTGCTGTTTCTCTTTAATGGCTTCCATTTTCAATCCTTTAAAAATAAAAAACTATACTGCAACTGAAAGTCCACAATCAGTTCTACAGTGTCAGTTCAGAAAATTTCATTTATATTATTTACCTCATTCTAGTTCAAAAGCCTATAAAACAAGTGCAATTCATGGCATGACATATGATATGCTTATTTTCAGGAAACTTTGAATTTTGTTATCTAGGCTGGGTTAAAATACTGTGTGCTATTTAACTGCTGACTTTGTTGCTAGGAGAGAATAGCAACTGCTTTATGTTTAGCTGGTTTTATGTTGTAATGGGCTACGATGTCAACAAGAATGATAGACAAGGTTTAATAATTCATAAACAGAGGATCATAGGAGTCAGGATTCTAAGCCCTTGTGGATGTTGCTTTGCGCTTTCCTTGGAAAGCACAATTTCTATCAATGAAATGACTATGGGGATTTGGAGTGTATAGTTGATAGGGCATTAAATAGAAAGCTGGTGTTCTGCTTATGAAATAAAGTTTCTTTTCTTTAACGGAAACCTAAGCTTCATTAAATTCATATGAATAGACGTGATTTTGGAAGCACAGCATTCTGTAATTGTATTGGTGGTTAAGAGCTGAAAATCTATGTTGTGAATTTGTATCTTCCCTGTTAGTGTCAAGATCGCTGGGAGTCACCAGCTGTGAACTCTCAAAGTAATGTGTCTGGCAGGAGATTCCTTGTCTCCCTTTTCTTACAATTATTGTAATAAAACCCCAGTTTAAAACCCCTTGTTTGGCTACACACATTAAGATAAGTTTATGTGCATATTCTTATTATTGTCTTTCTCTGTGCCACCCTCCGAGCATCCATGATGGCTTTAGTGATTAATGGTCTGTGTGAATTTTTGGCTTCTCTTGGCCTTTCTTCCAGGAAAAGAAGACTCTCTTCACCTTAGGGATGCTGTAACAAATTACTTGAGACTTTTGTGGCTAAGGAAAACAAGGATCTACTTTCTGCTCTCCCAGGATAGTAGGGAATGTTTTGTTTGCATTCTTCTTTATAGTCCAGATGGAAGTTTTACTAGCTTCTGTCCAGAGAGTGCTGCTTTATTTTAATCACTCTGTTCCCTTGTTCCAAGTAGGAGGAGCTAGTCTTTTATACTTGGTGAGTCAGTTTTTCGATGGTGTATGAAACACTAAGAAGTACAGTAGTAAAATATTTCTGAACTCAGAATTTAAACTTTTCATTATGCTTGTTGCATTTTCTTGTAACAGCCTGTATTCTCTTATTGTCATCTAGTTTGTTCTCTCAGACTCAGGCTCTAAACTATCTCCATTTACCTTGTGATCTCCAGAATCTGAATAGACAGAAACACAGAATCATGGAGGTTGAAAGCGGCTTCTTGAGATCATCTGGTCCAATGGATCCACTGCTCAAGCTGCATCAGCTGCAGCAGGTTGCACAGGATGTTGTCCAGTCAGGATTTGAATGTCTCCAAAGATGGAGACTCCACAACCTCCTGGGGCAACCTGTTCCAGTGTTTGACCACTCTCTCAGTAGGAGTTTTTTCTTGCGTTTGGATAGAACTTCATGTGGTTTAGTTTGTGCCTATTGTCTCTTGTCCTGTCAGCTGGCACCTCTGGTTTCATCTCCTTTACACCCTCCCATCAGGTATTTATACACATTTATATATGTTTATATTTTTATATATGTATATACATCACCCCTGAGCCTTCTCCAGGCTCAACCATCTCACCTCACATGAAATATACTCCACTCCTTTAATTATTTTTATGACCCTTTGATGGACTTGCTCCACAATGTCCATATCTTTCTTGTGCTGAGGAGCCAGAACTGGACACAGCACTTCATGTGTGGCTTTGCCAATGCTGAGCAGAGAGTTAGGGTCACGTCCCACGACCTGGGAGTGCTTTCCCTAAAGCAGCCCAGGATGCTGTTAGCCACCTTTGCCTTGAGAGTGCATTTCTGGCTGAAGGTCAACTTGTCCACCAAGACAGTATGAATCAATTTCTAGAAAAGGAATCTTACCAAATTGCATATGTTTTATTCTTTGTTTCACCATAATTCAACTTTTGTCCCATAGACCCTTCATTTTTTAATCTTCTGCTACTTTACTAGCAGTTTCCTGTTTAGTTCACCTGACAATCTCCTGCCAAATAAATTCTTCCTATTTCAAGGCGTGTTGGTGTAGATATGTAATAGTGCAGAGCATATCCCATTGCATTTTTGAGATGATATTATACTATGGTTTTGTGATTCCACAGATAACCATTTTGAAACTGAAGATTCTTCTGAGTGGTTGTTTCATCTTGCCTACACCGTTTCATTTTACATTAAAAAATCACTGGAGCAAGTACTTTAAAGAGACATTTGTGTCTCCTTTACTGATAAATACTCTTTTCTGCATTAACTTAGATGCAGTCAGTCAGTACTAGACTGCAACATTATTTACCTAGTTACATTTGGCATGTGAACAGTCACCCCAAAAGAGACGCATTTTCAAGGGAACTGCTTTAGGCCAAATGTGTTCTTGCTGGGCTGTTTTAACCTCAACAGCCTGTTACTTTTAGGTACACTTCACTTACTATTAGGGCGTTATACATATAATGTATGGTGTCCCAGTCTAAGGAGAGGGCTCCAGTTCACAGACCCGCTGCTCCGAGAAGACCACTCAAAGGGGGTTTTATAGTCTGGTCAGATCCTGCTGTGGGCATTACAGCATAGTCCAGAAGCTTCGCAGCTACTCTGGGCACCTCCTTTGTTAACGACCCTATCAATTGACTCAGGGTTCTTAACAGGACCCTGTCAATTGACTGAGGGTCCCGCCCCTCCTGCCCCACCAGCTAGTGGAGGTGAACTGACCCTGCCCTGGGGTAGGGGAGGATGTGACTGTCAGCACTTTGGTACCATCCTAAGTGTGTATGTGGGGACAGGCACAGTGGGGCAAAAAAGGTGCTGAAGAGCTAACTGCCCCATTGAAGGCTCTGAAACTCAGGGGGATGTGCAACTGCCACACCATATTTAAAATCTGTCTTGCCAGTGAAAGACATGTAGATCTACATGAAAGATCATGTAGAACATTTTCTTTCTACAGGCTGCTCTTCTGTGCCTTTTCTTGCTTCCTCTCCTTGTGGCCTCTTGCTCACAGCTGCAACCAGTCAATTCCTTGCAAAACTAACCATAATAAAGGCAACATTTTATTTGCCTCTCTAGAGCTTCAACAGTCACAGTAGAAAGGGGACTTAATTGGTCCCTTGATATAACTTGAAGAAGAATGCTTAGCTCTCCCATCAGGGATAACCACACCTGAAATCTGAAAGAAACCACAGCCTTACTCCATGACAGCAGTTTTTAGCATAATAATAATCAACCTTGACTAAAACCTGTTGTTTTCTATTGAAATCCACAGCTCCGCGATGTATCCCAATGGTTAATTAGTCACAGTGTTAAATAAAAATTTTATTTGCAATCAGAATTTGTTTAGCTTCAGTTACATATGCCTGGATTTTATTTTCTTTTCCTCTCTCATCAATAGTCATTTGTGGCCTCAAATCCATGGAATGCAGTGGAGTGTACTCATTATTTTTCTCATGAATAAACCGTAGGATGCATTTGAATCTTGCTAAGAGGTAAATTTTCCAGGCCTTGATCAATTTGTTCAGCTTTCTGTTGAACCCTTTTCAGTTCTTCAGAATCCTTTCCCATGTGGGACTTCAGACAAAACACCAAGACCATTTTCAGACTGGTAGATTGCTTTCTTGCCCTATTTTCTATGTTGTTCTGCTTTACTATCAGGGTATTTCATTATTCTCAGAGTTGCTTTATTCCACTAGTTTGTATTTGGCTGATTCAATGATAATTATTGCCAAGTGCTTAGAATATAACTTTTCTTTTTTTTTTCTTTTAAGTGTAATATATTCAGGAACACAGAGAAGTTGCTATGAAAACAAGAGTGTTAACTCTGCCTATCCATACGTATGCTTTACAACATAGTTTATAATTCCAGAATTGCAGTGTGTTATTGAAAAATAATACGTGCATTTTGAAATAACTATGTGCTTTTTTTTACATGAATGAAAATAAACTGCATAAAAATGAAGCCTTAATGGCACATATGAATGGCACTGTTCCATAACTTGTGTGTTATCTCTTCATTGTGTTTAGTTTGATATTCTGAAAATGGTTAGGAAAGATCAAATAAATCTGTCATTCATGTTCTGTTGCAACACTAATTTCTGCTTACGATATGAAGACTAATTCTGATTTCAGCAGGAATTTGAGGTGGTATCAGTTGAAAACGAAACGTTTTGCTTCATGTTGGACTATGTTGAATGTGAAAACGGATCTGTGAGGAGGAGTGGATCTGCAAACCTCTTTGTCTTGCTGTCTTCTCTCACATTCAGACATGCTGTTGTATCTTCTCAGTTGCAGTTGAGTGTTTTTGTTAAATAGTTGCTTTCCTACTCTCATATTTATTCTGTATCCTGGGTAATTGCTAGTCTTCATTTCTGTGTTACATTCTGGGTACTTTTTCCTTCCTCTGTGACACGTGTCCATTACCCATCATGCAGCTTTAGTAGGAGAGCCAGTGGATTCTGGTAAATGTAGTTGAGGTGTTAGTGGGCCGTGTCTTCTGTAGTCTGCTCCACTGCAGCGGCTGGGAAGAGGAAGGTCGCAATAGGCTACTTGAATATTTTCAGTTCTTATTTATCAAAGGTAAACGGGCAGCTGGTTTAGTGGTTGTGGGTTTTTTTTCCTGTTTTGAACTGTGGTATTGTATCTGTGAAAATGCTGCTTATTCTTCCTGTTCCTACTGGAATCCCTCTTACTGTGCATAAACCCTTAAAACAGAAAAGCACAGCGAAGAGCACAGTGGTTTTGTGTGGGTATGTTGGCAGAGCATGTAGATATACTGGCCTGTGTAGTTAATCGATCTGAAAGGATGTGTGAAGCCTACAGCTGTATTAGCACACTACTTGCATTCCTGAGCAGTGAGTGAACTGTAGGAGTGATTCTGGCACAGCCATTTCCTGTAAAGTCTGTAACAACACCAACCCTACTGTGGTGGGTATAAAAAGTTTGAAGTGTGTTCATGTGCTGGAAGCTCTTTTTTATCTGGTTATTATGTTACACTTTCAAGTGCAGAAAGAGTAGGTAAAAATAGTGTAATTTTTTTTTAAGCTACTATTTTATTTAAAGTGCCATAGTGCTCATGGCTTTGTTTCTTTTTATTTTGCTCCTTGTATGAATCCTTGCACTTTATAATGGCAAGTGATGGCTGCTTTCATTTTGTGGCCTGCTACAAGATGATTGTGAAAGAGAACAATCTTGTTATCTTTTGCTTTACCAGGCTCTGTGATATGTTAGAATCTTCTGTGTTTCAAACATGTCTGAGTCTCAGTTTAGCAGCTGGTGGTAAGGCATCATTTAATTTGCATTATGGTCCTGTTCCAACAGTCTTCAGACCTGTCTTTGATGTTCTGTAACTTTATTCCAGTGTGGGTAGGAAATAAATTAAAAATATGAAGGAAATAATTTTCATTGAGGTTTTCCATAAGGCATATATGTCAGTCATAAAATATTAGCATTTTGCCATCTTCCAGGTAAAAAGGAAAACCTGGAAGCTTATTTCCAAAAGTTGTGGTGTTTTTATTGCTTTTTATTTTCTGAAGAAGAGACTAATTTTTGGGATGCATTTTCTTTTAGGAAAAGCAACAAAACCTCAGACAGTAGCTTGTATCTACACAGGACACCTTTGTAGTTCTTTTTAATTATATAAGAATGTGTCCATAACTCTGAGAGCTACAGAGATTGCTTTATAACAAACTCTTGTCTACAGTTAACAAATGTCATTTATTTCTTAAGTCAGTAGGCATATGAAAAGGAATATTCCCTTCCCCCTCCCTTCCCCCTGCCTTTTTTTTTTTTTTTTGTCATGAATATTTTACCTGGAGCTTTCAGGCATTTTTCAGACTACCAAAGATGGCCTTTTCCATCGCCTATGCTTTAAATAAAAAGCATGTCACATTTTAAATTTATGTTGAAATTTCACATGACAACTAAAGTATATTTTGCTGCACTGGAAAGGTGTGTCTCTGCATGTTTCTTTCTTAAATTGTGGATGTTTGCAGGTGAAGACAAGTGTATAACGTTTGCGGTGGGGACATGCAACAGCTCTCTCTTCCTCTTAACATTCATTCTTCCAGGCCCTCCATTACCTTTAAATCCAAGGTGCTACCTATTACTGGTTCATGTGAGGAATAACGTCAGTTTTTAGAAGCAAAGTGTTTTCAAGGTCCTAGACCTGTTATGTGACAATACTTGAAATATATTAGACAAAAATTATAGAAATAAGGAAAACGGCAAAGTAAAAAACCAGGCCAGTGGTAACTTGCTGTAAAATAGCATTAGTTGGCAATAAGCACCAATTTTAGAGTATATAAACTGTTATATGTCTGTATATAAAACTTTTGTTCTGCACTTTTAAGCCTTCAAGAACAAGGACCTGTGCTGGCTAGGGTAGTCTGTCTGTAAGGACCTCCAGACTGTCATCTGCCTGTCTGGAAGCTGAGTCAAATGTGGATTTACTAGGGATTAATGGGATTCTGAGCCCTTTCTCTGCTCATTAGCTCTCTGTGCTGTGATCAAATTTCCATGGCATATGTGTTGCAGAAACACCACCCCACCTCTCTCCCTGTTTCTCACCATCTCTTTTTTTTTCCTTGTTAGGGTTATATGTTCAGCACTGTCTGCCAGCTGGTGACTTCACATCATTGGACATTTCTGCATACCTAAACCAGATGGAGAATTTCCTGTTTAAGTTGAATTTTTGGCTAGCCTTCCTTTTCTACATGATATCAATAAAATATATAATGTTTGTCTGTTTCTCATATTAAATATTTTCTTCCTGATGCTTTCTTACTTCCAGAGAGGTCTCTGTCAAAGCTGTGTAGGGGGAAACTGCACAACTGTGGTAGGCAGAATATGTGCTTACTTGTTATTTAATCTTTTCCCTTTGTAGGGTTAACTGCTCTAAATTGCACTTTACATAATAATTCATGATTGTGCAAAAGGAAATGGGAAGTCTATATGCAACACAACTTAGAACAAAAAAGTGAGTCCTTATGAAAGTTGTGTATAAAACACTTAAGTAGTTTTTTTCATCTGTAGAAATTAATATCAGGTGTTGCAAATACAGATTCAGGTATTAAAAATAGTTCTGGGAAGTCAGGCAGGAGGGGGAAATGGTGCAGGTTTGATTCCAAGACAAAATCTACAATTCTGAGTTAATTTGGAATTGAGTATTTTATGAAGAAGCAGGGATTTTACTGAATTGGTCTGAACTTTGCTAAGCCATTGGATAGAAATTGTCTCATAGCCCACCTCAAGAATGGCTCATATTCCATCTGCCAGTAATTAAGCCTTTTTTTACTTATATAATGTTTTCAAAACAGTTTACTAAGAAGTTTAAACTACAGTTTGGTCCTATTTATGACAGAATGTGAAGTATGTTTTCTTTTTAATGCCTTGTAACTTGGTCTTCTTGTGGGATAGAAGTTATGTTTTACAGTTGTTTTAAAATCTTGATGGTGAAGTTGTAGTCTCTGAATAACCTGTACTCTTGCAATGCAAACAGTTTACGAGCAGTAATTATTTTGTTTCTTTCCCTTTCTCAGAATCTTTGAGGATGAAAGCATGAAACTACGACAGCTGAAACTAGAGAATCAGGTAAGTGATAGTGCTGAAGCTGGTAAAAATAAATATATGAAAACAAAAATTAGCCATCTAGAGACTTGAGAAATCATAGAATCCTAGAGTGGTTTGGGTTGCAAGGGACTTTAAAGACCATCTAGTTCTTACCCCCCTGCCATGGGCAGGGACACCTTTCACTAGACCAGTTGGATCAGAGCCACATCCAACCTGGCCTTGAACACTTCCAAGGGATGGGGCATTCACAGCTTCTTTGGTCAGCCTGTTCTTGTGCTTCACCACTCTCATATAGGGGTGAAGTGCTAAAAATGCTTGGTCTAAAGATTACAAATAAGAACTCATTGCTAATGTTTTTCTTTAAAGATTTTCATGGCTTTCATTAGTTTAAGTGAACCTTGCTGTGGCTTGTAGGCTTGATTTCTTTGATACATTTATTTTTCATACATCCTACTTATTTCATTCAGATGGAGTCACCACAATGCAAGAATGAATCAAAAGAAAGGAAGGCTGCAGGAGATCGTACATTTTAATCCTAAAAGAAAAGGTTTCCCTGAGTTATAGAAAGTCCTCCTTAACACTACTGTTGAGCAAGATTTCCATCATATTTTGCCTTTTTTTTTTGTTTGTTCCCTATAAAGAAAACATCTACAGCCCAGCATTTGTCAAATATGAGGTTATAGATTTCAGTTTTTAAAGCACTGTTTGCTGGATCACCATGTTCTTCAAAGCAATGAAGTGTCCATCCTTAATATTCTTCCTCTATAAAATTTTAAATGCTTATAAATAGATCAGAAGATGTGAGATTATTGTGATTCTGTAGCTGGCCATTTTCCACAGACTACAAATCATTGTCTTGCATTAATCTGTGTTCAAATTAAAGTATCTTTTTTATAAGAGCTCTCTCTCAGAGCTGAGGATCTTTAAATCCAGACATAAGAATCTTCAGGGGACTGTTGTGGTGGAAAATAACCTTCTTTATGAGGATTTGTTTGTTATTTCTAGTCTGAGTTTGCTTAGCTTTGGCTTCAGCCAGTGGAGTTATTACCAACTTCATCTGTGTATATGTAGGCATTTCATCTTCTTCACAGAAAGGGCTGTCAGGCATTGGAACAGGCCGCCCAGGGAACTGGTGGACTCACCATCCCTGGAGGCGTTTAAAAGGCTTAGGGACATGGTTTAGTGCTAGTTAGGTTAGATTATGGTTGGACTTGATGATCCTGAGGGTCTCTTCCAAACAAAATGACTCTATGATTCTATCTTTGGTCATATTTATAATCCTTTTACTTGTAGGCTATCCAGCAACAGTAGTTCTTTTGTTTTGTTTTGGGGTTTTGGTTTGGTTTAGTTTTGTTTGTTTGTTTGTTTTAAAAAGGCAAGCAGCATTAGTTCAAGTACTCAGTAAAAGAGCATTTAGTGCCAAATGCTACTCAGTAGAAGGTCCAAACCTGATGATGGTCTGACTGCTTGATGATGAACTTTAGTGTCTGAGGACTGTTGTCTTGGGTCACAAGCTGGTAGTAATCACTGGCTTCTAGTGCTAGACACTGTGGTCAATGTGTGCATAGTTTTAGACCTTGTCATAGGGGTGCATTACTGTTTCACCAAAAAAAAATCTGCTGGGCTGGGTGGCATTTCCTTGGAGCAACTGTCAATTGAATCATGAAGAGCTGAGTTCAAAGAATTTATACCCTTTTGCAATTTTGTTTCAGGCTCTCTTGGATTTGGTTAAGATTGCAATCACCTGCAAAAACAACAGCTAGAAAATGTCAGTAAAATATATTGTAACACCACACCCTCTCTTTGCAAATGAGATTTCTTGAGAAATGCTAACAGTCTCTAATTTAGAATTGCATATTTAGGTTTGAATATTACCTTTGAAAGTCTGTTTTTAACCTTTACATGAATAGTACCATGCCATCTGAAGAAACAGAGGTCAGTAGGAGATCACTGTTGGACATGATGGACTCATTGCTGGTGGCAGCTGATGCCTTGCTTGACTAATTTGTCCTAAGCATTTACAGGAATTGGGATAAAAAATGCAAAAAGTTTTAATCCAGCAGGATCATGTTTAGAACATCTGACCATAGAGAGAATTTGCCACAGCAAAGGCACATGCCTGTCATTCATTTTTCTTGATAGGTTTGGAAACCATGTAATTGCAGTTAAATAGTATTTATAATAATGCATAGCATCAAGTTCCATCTGTGGGTCAGCTCTGCCTATCAGGACGTTTTTTCTAGACTACTGTCTTTTCTTTGAGGAGACAGTGTGTGACTGCTCAGGCAGTGCTTACTTTCCCAACAGTAGAAGGTGTTTTCCTGTCTTTTGAGGCACCGGCAGCTCAAAGTGCACTGCTGCTGTCTCCCTGTGAGTGGAGGGCGTGAAGCTGAAGGCATACTTCTGAATACACCTGGTAAGGTACTTACTTACTCTTGACATGAAATTTTGTTAATGCCATCATCACTAGTACAGTCACTACTGCCTCAGCACGAACTAAAGAGGAGCTGGAAGAGTGGAGAGGATGTTTCATAGCTAGAATCTGTCCTGCATGGTCTACTAAGGTAGGACCCTGCCAAATAATAAGTAGAATGGCATTGCAACTTCAAGGGTGGAGTAGTTGGAACCTTCTCGTATACCGTCTTCCTGTTCATCGCAGTTGTAGAAAGAATACTAAAATAGTTGTCTTGAAAGTCTACTATGATATATTCATCTAACATATTGGGCTTCTTAGCTTGTTGGAAGCTCATTAGAACTGTAGTTGGTATTTTATGATCTTTTAATCATCCTGTATTCTGATGTTATGTTTTTCTGTGGTGCAAAGAAAATGGTTTTGAAAGTATTTAATACATGGAGTTCACAAAATCCTGAACAAATCATTATAATCTGTATCTATTATTTATTTAACAGGTTATATGTACTGGTTCATGAACTAGTTAAATTTTTTGTTGTAGTGTTACATGAATTTTTACTGTAACACAAAGCTGGAGGACAAAGTGTTAGTAGCTAGTTAGTAGACAAAATTAAAATTGCCATTTTTTGACTCATCTTAGTGGAATAAGTCTGAGAATACATAGTACTGAATGTAAGGCTGCTCTGCCACCTGATGTAGAGAAAATGAACTGCTACTATCCTGTCAGCAGGCTTGTAGATTTTTTTCTACCTCATTAAGCACGGTAGTAGAGAGAAGCCTTTTTAAAACAAATTAAATTACTGTTGGGTTTTGTAACTTAGATTATCCTGAAGTTCCTGCAAGAAGGTCGGTTGCATCTACCGGCAATAAAGTATGTGTTTCAGTATAAACCAATATGATCCCGTTGGATTGGTGAGTCCTAGAAACTCTTTGATGAAACAGAATGTAGTATAATAAGAAAAAAAAAATAGACTGGTGAGCAGTGAAATGTTTAAAAAACCTCATCTAATACAATAATCAGTTAATCCTGAAAGTTATTACATCCCAAATTCACTTTCCCATTCAAGGAGTAGCTGTATACTTTCTTACTGCCTTTAGGATGTGTCTGTTTGTTTGTTTGTTTTTTTATGTCTATCTATTTGTTAGGTAGTTGCCTTGGCAAAAAGTTTTCTCAAGCCCCTATTCTGAATATAATGTTTTGATTCTTGTTTTCCCTCTGTACTTTTATTTAAACTATTAGAGATTTATAAACTCTCACAATTTCTTTTTTTTACTTTTGCCCAGCTTTAATTTAAAAAAAATCAAACAAACAACAAAAACCAATGTAAATTCTTCTGGAGGGTCTGACTACCTTTCTAGAAAACAAATTTTATTTGTAATTAGTGTTTGCTAAGAATTTGACTTCTTCTGCTTATTTTTATTTTCTTCATCTAGAGCAATGTGATAATCTCTTTGGAATTCTATGTAATTTTTGACCTGCAGGACAATCCTTGCAAAAAATCCTGCAGCAACAAACACTACATGTATTGCAGTCCAGTATTCCAAGTGTAATCATGAACTTAAATAGAAAATGTTGTTTTGTTTTCGTGGCTGGTTGCTTGCTTGCTTTTTAGCTCCATGCTCAAAAAGCATAAAGAATAAAGGACCAATGGCTGAGTTGTGTGCGAATTTCTTCAGGGAGAAGTTGCCTGAGAAACTAACCTCGCTTAAGACAAAAAGCTTAATAGGAGAGGAAAGAACCAACAAGAGAGAGAAAAAAAGCATAATAGGAGAGGAAAGGGTTCCAAAGATGTCCGTATCTCAAGTGGATTGAATTGTTGGTATGGTTTATCTCATGGGTCCTTGGAGATTGAAAATAAATGTGATGGATAAAGGGTTTCTGTCATCAAGAATGACTTTCCGGGGTGTTCAGGTGCCTAAGAAGCAGGCATGGATAAACTGCATCTATGGCAAGGCACATGCACATTGTTTCCATAGTGGTGCATTACAGAATATTAGAATATGGTTTTTCCTTCTTCTTCATGCATCACCTTAACTTTTCAGGATTAAGCGTGGCTGTCTTTAAAATGGTGCAATGTCACCATTTGCCTTGATTTAAGTTGTTTCTGTTCTCATTTAGTAGGCGGTCATAAGCATCAAATGTATTTGTATCTTGGAAAAACTGTTTATTTTTTAACGTTTTGCTTTACTGTTCATTCCTTTTAATCTGGAATTAGATGGACAATTTTTGCAACGTAGATAAATTTTCCTTTTACTGGATCAGTCCTATAATATTTTAATGACTGCATTTTTTTTCCCCTCAAAGTCTTATCTCTTAACATCAGTTTTTGGAAACTATTTGTTTTCAGTTCTCCCCATAAGATGATAGCTTTAGAGGTAGAAGCCTTTTCCTTTCCAAGCCCTGACTTGCTTTTGCTGCATTGTAACAGCATTTATAACTGCAGTGGCAGTATAAAACCTGATTAAGGATTTTTAGAAATGTTATACTAATATAGTAAAAGACTTAATTGCCATATAATGCATAGGGCAAGGGCTCTCATTTTTACTTAGCATTTACAGATAGTGTTGGAGATAGTTCTCTTAATACAAAGTTACCTTAACTGTACAAAATAGGGAGGAAAAATTATACATTCCCTGTATGCACAGGAAGTTGCCCTAAATGACAGAATGTTTAGTCCAATCATAACTGCAGTGGAAAGACCAAAGAGTCCTTGTGACCTGTTTTGCCCACTCTATCAGCTTAAGTAAGTAGGATGCATGGAGTAATAAAATTGCATGACCATGCTGCATCTTGTAACATTTACTTTGTGAAATGTTTCATATTGGATTATAAATGACTGCTGAATTTGTCTATTTATATTAAGGATTGCTGCAGTTAGACTGGATGAAAGGAGTTTAAATTATCTGCTGGTGGTCTGAGGATAGGTCAGAAAATACACACATATCATTCTCATCACCCATCAACCACTGATGAAGAATCAAAGGCAATGTCTCACTCCAAAGACACAGTGATTTCTCTGTCTAGGATTTTTGTAAGATATCACAAGGGTATTTCAGGTTGATTTGAGATCCTGACTGATCAGTGGCATGTAATTGCCAATTGCTGAGGCATGGTTTCTGCCTCTCTGGATCATAGAATATAGAATGTCCTGAGTTGGTAGGGACCCACAAGGATCATCAAGTCCAACTCCTATCACTGCATATGACAACCCCAAAATTCACACCATGTGTCTGAGGGCATTGTCCAGTCTCTTGGGGCTTGGGGCTGTGACTACCTCCCTGGAGAGCATGTTCCAGTGCTCCACCACCCTCTGGGTGAAGAACCTTTTCCTAATGTCCAACCTGAACCTCCCCTGGCACATCTTCCTGCCATTCCCTGAGATCCTATCATTAATCGCCAGAAAGAAGAGATCAGCACCTACCCCTCCTCCTTCCCTTGTGAGGAAAGGGTAGGTGGCCATGAGGTCTCTCCTCAGTCTACTCCAGGCTGAACAAACCTAGTGGTTACTCATCCTTATTTCATGTTTTTTCTTTCTCTCTCAGAGAGCTCTTCTAGAGAAGAAGCAGAGGAAGAAACGTCTTGATCCCTTGATGGTACAGCCAAATCCTGAGGCGAAGCTGTGTAAGTCAAAGCCCAAAGGGCGTGAAGAGCAGACTCCTTTAGTAGAAAGTCCTACACCTTTCCACAGTGAAGTTATGTTGCATGGTAAGTAATCAGCTGGTTAGCAACAATGTTCCTCAAAATGTCAGTGCATTTTATGTCACAGATGGGTACCTACATTGCTTTGACAGTGGTCAAGTGATAAACAACATTCATTACACACCTTTGTATGTACAGAAGTAGCATTGGAGTACAGTATGGTTGAGCAACACTGAACTGTAAAAGCAAACAAAAGCATTAACCTGAATTTTGTGACAGCTGAGAATGTATCTTCATGTGCCTTTGAGTAGTCCCTCTCTTGTGTTAAGCTAAGAAGAACTATAGAAATGGGTTAGGAACTTCTATAAAGGTAGGGAGATACAAATCTGAAGCAAGATAGTCTTCTGAAGCTGTAGGGTAAAGAAAAGGGAGCTAGCGACTGCCTGTACTTTCCTTCACTGTATCATGGTATGTATCTCAAGACTGCATATGACAGAATGATGAAGTAGACAAGAGCAAAACTAAAGTCTTATGAATACCGAATTAGGTTCTTGCTGGTTTTTACCTCATCTATTGTTTTCTGTGGGCTTCAGGGAGACAACTGAAACATCACAAGCTGTAGTGGTCTAGAAAGTCACAAGCACAAAGGTGGTATCAAAGGCCGTAACTCAGTGGTCTCAAAATATTACAGTAAAATAGTGACCATTCTGTTAGGAGTGAAAAGAAATGCAGTAGTGACAGCCTTAAAACTTGCATGTCACAGGATGGAAAAAAGAACAGCAATGAAATGCCTATATTCCAGTGGAAACGTCAGGAAGTAGTTTATCAGAGTCAGGATCCCATCAGCCCATCAAGAAAGTAACAGGAAGCATCCTAAGGCTTTGAGATGTATGTTATCGCAGGATGTTATAATAACACCACTATATTAATAGGGAATTAAAGCGTAGAGTAGGATTTTAACAGCCCAAACAAACCAGCAATACCTGATTGGAAGGTCACATTTGGAACTATGTTATCCCCTGCCTTTTGAACGCTTTTCTTGTTCTCCAGATGTCTTTCATGATCATAGGATGGGGAGGAGTGTGGTGATGTGGATGGTATCATTTATGTGTTTAAAATCAGGTGGGAGAAAGCTTCTGTTGAAAGACACTTTTAAGTGGAAAAGAGAGTGAGATAAAAGATTGATATAACTTCTGAGTTAGGAAACTTCAGTAGTACTGAAACTAAAAGAAAGAAAAATGAAAACTGCTTCCTCACTAGCTTCCATAGTACTTCAGTAGTAACAAATCCTGTTAAAAAGTGATAACAGCAGTAAACATGTCAGAAATCTGGTGACTAGATAAAGCAGTAAAGTTTTAAGAAAGAAAGCAGTGGGAAAGCAAGAAATCCAAAGCTGGAACTACATTTACATATTGTGCGCTACACAAACATGTATTAAGTATTATGCCAGACCCTGACATCAAGACATCTCCACCAATTACAAAGTGCAGTGCACAGCTGTGTTGCATGATTAAACATGAAAACTTCATTTCTACCAAAAAGATAGAGGGCATACATTTAGTGTCTTTCTGCCTGTGGGTTTAGATATTTTTATCAAATTGATTTGCGATGTTCACTGTAGAGCACTCACTTATTGGCACAGGAGTAAACAAGGAACCTGAAGGAAAAGAAAATAGAGTAGTTTCCCATAAATAAGTTGAAAGACATCAAGGTGCATGACAAATACAACTTGTTTAAATTGCTTAAGGCCTTGTGAAAAGGTAGATACAATCACTATACTTATAAATAGAGAAACTGATGCCTGATATGTTTAAGCTAATAGGTGGTCTGTACCAGAGTCAGGCCTGACTCCTCCTAAGTCTTCTGGCAAAAGTTGAACAAGTATATATCAATACTTTAAAGGGATGCTTGAGCAAAGAAAAATGAAAAGCAGAACTATCCTGGAATGTGTCTTTAGCCATAATAAAATAGACTTTAGTATTCCATTTCCTTTTGACCGGCAGGCATTGATGGACCGGCTGCCTTCCTGAAATCAGAAATGCAAGATTTGGATACCAAGCTCCAAAATCTCTCTGCTGGATCTTCCAAAACAGAATACAATGCAGATCAGGAAAATTATGGAGAGGCTCTAACAGACACATCAGGCAAGCCAGATCTGCAAGAAATCTTACAGAAACGAGGTAACAGATTACAAGGACAAAGGTCTTTTTTAGGGCTCTCCTACTTCTTATGTTTTTTTTTTTTCTTTCAGTAGCATTAAAAAAACTAAAAAATATGAGGAATCATGAAACAGGTATCTGGATATTACTTTTAAATCCAGAGCTAGTAGAATTTATAGCATGTGGAAATGCAGAATTGCAGTTCCTTCTTCTGATATTAACTGGAACATACCAATTACATTTTAAAGGTTTATCAATGTGCTGTATAATTTCTGACCTTTCCAAAGAGCTGGTGACAAAATGCTATGCTTCACATTTTGCTAACATTTGCCATATTTTTATTCCAAATATATTATATCTGGATACGATGCTTGAATATTTTCACAACAGCAGAACCCTCTGTAGCCAGTAAATGCCGTAATTTAACTGTTTAGGAGACCAACATGAAAAGTGTTTTTCCTGAGTCAGAAGCTTTTGCAATCAACAGTTTTAGAGTTTTGTATTCAGTAATTGTTTCCCACTGAGTAGTCTCCTGGTGGAGTGTCCATCTCTGTCTGCCAAGTACTTAACGTTGCTGCCAGTGCCACAGGAAACTTTTTTTGTTGCATGCAGCCTAAGCACTTTGCAACAAAATAATGGCTACTGTTTAATAAGGTACATGGCTTGTTTTTATTTTGCAGAGCCTGTCTTCCAGAATGTTTCCAGTATACTTTGTGTTAAGGTACTACCATATATATAAGGATGGAAATACTTCCATTCATTTGTGAGATGCAACAGCTGCCTACCTATGGATAGCAACATTATCCAAGAGTTAGTAAAGGAAGCAAGAAAAAAATACCCAGAAACTTCAGGGGAAATTAGTGGAGGTAGAATATAAACAGTGAATTTTAATATTGGCTGGAGTACTAGGGTTAATGCTTTTCCTCTTTCCAAATGTGCTTTGGGAAGTTTACTGGCAGGTTGTTAAAGCTGTATTTTTCTGTTTCATCTGAGACAAAGAACTTCCAGCAATGCCCCTTCTATGCAGTGCCATGTGGGAGCACTGTTTTAATATTGGCTCTCAGAAATTAATTCAGCTTAGCAGGCTGTGTTCATTTGACATAGTGCTTAATGTCCTTTTCCATTCTACAACCAAATTAAAGAATGGGATCGCAGAACCAGATTATGCAGTTTCAAGTGGAAGGAAACACCAAACAGTGATGTCTACAGCAGATTTTTAAAAATGTCTTTATCTGGAGTTATTTCAGTTATATACCCACAGTCATCTCTACATAACTGTGCTGAGGTTTAACCTTAAATAAATGAGTATTGGAGCTACTCAGTCTGCACTTCTATTTTAAAAATCAAATCATTAGTAGTATTCACAAGACCTGAGTTATTGCTACTGATGTAAAACTAGGAGGGGCCCTACTGCAAAATTACCATACTCCACTTCAGTGTGTATAAGACTACGAGGAAATGGTAAAGGATGTAAACTCTGTAGAGTCCAACTTATGGCATAGGTGTCAGCATATTGATCTGGATTTTCTTTTTTTGTTCTTAAGACATGGAGGGCTTTTTGTGTGAAAATAGGCAAAATTAATTCAATGACAACATACACTAAGCAGTATGCTATATCTTGTAGAGTATGCTTAATCATCTGCACAGTGGCACCAGGGGATTGAATTACAAGACCCAGGAAGCAATATGTAGCACATTAAGAAAATCAGCAGTTGAAACAACAGAAATTAATTAAAAGAGCAAGAGCTGAATGGCTTTGCAAGAGTAAGATATGAATTAGTGATCCCATGAACTCATGACACCTTCTTCCAGAGGTTAACTGTTTGTTCCTGCATTCTGACAGGAATTTCAGGCAGTCTGAATTTTGATGAGGAGGACACAGAAGAGGAAGAAGCTGGTAAGAGACCAGCATCTCATTGTCCGTATCCTGAATCTGAGAGGCCTAGTTCTGCAACCAGCGAGAAATCTTTTGCAGTAAGTGTATAAAAATACATTTCTGATAATGGCTGGGCACATGCTTGATTTTAGTACTAACCCCTTGAGCACTGAGTTAAAAAAAGTAATAGTTGCAACTACAGTAGCTAGTTTATTAATCCTTGAAGGCAGAAGAAGGTCATGACTGTCAGGTTATCTGACTGAGAGGGCCTTTGAGTTAAATACAAAGACCTAGTAATGACCAAAAGAACAACGGTGGGTGGAGGAAGCCAAGTAGCCTGATCAGTGAAAGTGGGAACATAATCAGCTGCTCTTATGACCCTCAAAGGAGACAGATCAGGCCATTTTTCTCTGGTGTAAAATCCACCAAGATGACTAACAGAAACTGAAATGCCATGCAAACTTAGGAGAGATAACTGCCTGAAGATTTGTAGCATTTATTGTGGGATGCAAGGAGGACCAGAATTTTGGGATGAAACAGAGAATTCTGGGATTGGACAAAACTCTTTATGGGGTGTTTAGGGGAAGGGACTCAAGAGGGACAAGAAAGAGGTCAAGGTGGATCAGAGTGAGAAGCCTGGGAAAATAAGGAGTAGAGGGATTAAAAAGTACTTGATGCATGTAAACAGCTGCAAGACAGTATGGTTGTGTGGCCAAGCCTTGTGCCTGATTACTGCAACATATCCTACCATCTTCTAAAACTCTGGTTCTAACTATTTCCTGTGTTAATGTGTTCTTGTGTTCGTGTGTGTGTGTGAGATACATACATATATATACTGACAAACTATGTGAGTTGGAAGAGACCAGCATCAGGAAGACCCACTGAGTGCTCTGCCCACAGATGTGAGGCATCGAAGAAGGGAGGGCAGAGATGGGGCAGAGCTTGACTGACATCCAGACTGATCAATGAGAGTATTCCATCCCATTAGCGTCATGCTTCAGATTTAAGAGTGGGGCCTTCTGGTTTCTCACACTCTCTGCTCTTCTGCTTTTCTCTCTTTCTCTGGGGGTAGCCGGAGAAGTTTGGTCGGGACGTTTAGCTTGGCCTTTTGCCATCCTGCAGAGACCTCTGGGCTTTTCTTTTTCCTCTTTTCTCTCTCTGGGATTGGCTGTGGAACCAGGTGCTGTTTCCTGGGACTCACTGCTCAGCGTGTTTGTGAGGAATTGCCTTGAGTATCTTTTATTTCTATTTTATATATATATATATATATATATATATATTTACTAGTAGTGTATTAGTATTTTGTTATTGTATTAAGCTGTGTTTATCTCAATCCAAGCTTTCCCCTTCCCTTTTGATTCTCTCCCTTATTGGGGGAGGAGATGAGTGAGTGGCTATTGTGGTTTTATTGCTAGCTCCAGTTAAACAATGACAATCATGCTGCCTATTTCCTACAGTGATTGAACCTCTAAAAGCAGAGAGGCTCTTTGCTTAGAGTATTTCCAGTATCATAATATTTTTCCCTTCTTAGCAATTTACTCATGCCTGGTTAATGGGTATTTTCTCTCCCCACCCCTTGGAGGGCTAGTCTTTCCTCGGAGTAAAAGTCACTTTCAGCCACTTTCTGGAGGGAAACACATGTGGCCTTTCATTTAACCTCCCTTTCCCAAATACTTTCTTGAGACACGACATCTTCTGTTTCAACAGACTTTTCTTTTCTTTGGGAATACCAGAACCTTGGATCTGATATTAATTTGCTAATATGATGGTTCTTCCCACAGGAAACAGGTGCTTCCTGTAGTCCATCCACTCAGACAGATGTACAGCTGGGAGAAGTAGAGAACTTGGAGGATTTTGCATTATGCCCTGCACCCCGTGGTATTACAGTCAAATGTCGAATCACTAGAGATAAGAAGGGAATGGACCGTGGCCTCTTTCCTACTTATTACATGCATCTGGAAAGAGACGACAACAGAAAGGTATTGGAAACAGCACACAGTTATCTTGGCTATTGTATTCCTACCACAGAACATTTTTGGTGTAAGAGAGAACTTCTGGTAAAAAAAAAAAAACCAAACCAAAACCAGAAGCTTAGGAGAGCCAGCATACAGATGAGGACAGCTTATATTTGGCTAAGGCATTAAGCAGGGAACTGATGATGAAGGGATGATGAGGGAATGAAAGATGAAATTTTAAAAGTATGAAAAAGTCAACGATAAAGAAGAGCAGGGAGACTGAGCTGCTCCAGAAGAAAAGGGGGGAAGACTAGAAAGGACAGTTGTATTAAATCTAGACTGCTGAGTGAGCTGATTGGAGGAACAGGATTTCAGGGTGTGCACTTGTGGAAGAGATCAAAACTTTGGAGACGGTAATAACAGCACAGAACAAAAAGGGCAATGGATGTGGGAAATGAAGAGATAACAGTTTGGATAGCAATACCTCTGCATTCTTACAAAACTCCGGTCTTGATCAAAGTTTTGTATTTCCAGACATTCCTTCTTGCAGGGAGAAAACGAAAAAAGAGCAAAACATCCAATTACCTCATATCAGTTGATCCAACTGATTTATCCCGGGAAGGGGAAAGTTTCATTGGAAAACTCAGGTGAGAACCACAGGTGAAAACTACTGACAGGAGAGATAGGATTTTCTTTTTAGTTGAACTGGGGTTATAAATAGCAATCTGGTATCAATTTAGAAAGAGTGAACTTGTATTGACCTGCTTAATGAAATCTGTATTCACATGGTTTGGCAACCTTTCTTCAGTATTACCATTGACTGTGGCAATTCAGAGAAGGAATTCTGGCTTGATGCATTTCCAGGATAGGTTACAGCCTCAGTTTGATATGGGCACTTGCTCCTTACTGAGCTAGTAATAGGAAGATTCAGATAGCAGAAGGTGTGTGTTTTCACTGTGCTGTACAAATACCTTCAGAAGATGACATAACTTTCCACTGATGCCTCTCTCTTTGTCTTTCCAAAACCTGACATTAGGTCAAACCTCATGGGAACTAAATTTACAGTCTATGACCATGGAGTTAGCCCAGTCAAGGCACAAGGTCTAGTGGAGAAGGCTTATATGAGACAGGAGCTTGCAGCTATTTGTTATGTAAGTAGTGCCTCTCCCCTTTTGCCCCTTCCTTTTTTGCTGCCTGGTTACTGAGGAAACCAGACCCACAAAATCATACTTCCTGGCAGCCTCCCCCACTTAACTTTGGAACCAACTGACCAATTTGAACCAGATACAACGAAGGGCAGAGGCCTCAAAGACAAGTTCTTACAAGTTTAATGAAAAAAAAGAGTCAATGCCAGGGGAGAGAGAGGGACACAAACTAACAGCCCAATGACCACCTTACCTGGCCTGTCGTTTGGTGTGTGACTATTCAGCATATCCTTTGCATAGAGCCAGCCAAAGCATGAACTGCATGTTGTCCAGCTGGTATCTGGTGGACACAAAAAAGGCATTGGGAGTACCCTGTGAAGAAGAATTATGTTTTGCAGAACCAAAGGAATTTTGGTGGATAGGAAGAAGCTGGCATTATTTCAGTAGCAGCTGAAAGGTGTTGGTAAGGATATATTTCCAAGGGCAATTGTGATTCGCTAGCTTTGTCCTGGAGATGGTTTCTTCTTCTAGTCTTGTGCATCACCTCACTGTAGGCTTCAGAGTGAGGAGGCACTTGTGGCAACTCTAGAATTATGTGAGAGATCTCAACTTCACATTGTTTCATATTCCAGTCTTAAAGTTTGAGTAAAATTTGAGGTTCTTTACAAAATGCTGTCCAGTCAAGTGAAGGATTTTTATTTTTAACACAGGTACAGCAGCAGAAATTTAAAGGCACACTAGCCTACTGGAGCATGATCTAGATTTTTTTACTGTTGATCTTGGTGCCACTTGGGAAAAAAAATATATGTGATAATTCCAGTACTAGCCTGTTTAAAGAAGTATCACTAGATACAGTATTCTTCAGTTTTGTACATAACTGTACACAGCAAGGTGTTAAAATTACTACAGCAGATAATATGAAGTCAACTTTTCAGATTTCTGAACTTTTATCTACAAGAAGTTTGTAAAGTTTA
This sequence comes from Patagioenas fasciata, assembly GCF_037038585.1. Taxonomy (NCBI): domain Eukaryota; kingdom Metazoa; phylum Chordata; class Aves; order Columbiformes; family Columbidae; genus Patagioenas; species Patagioenas fasciata. The sequence goes on from NC_092520.1 coordinate 129,772,998, forward strand.
TATATGTATAAAATCAGTACTCTCATTCTCATATATGTCCCTAGATTTTCTGAAGTGAAATAATAGAGCTTGCAGCTCCAAAGACCTGTGTGTAAAATGCACCAGCATGTTAGGAGAAGCTATATCACTCCTATCAATCGATTCAGTACTTCAAAAAGATTCTGGCTTTTTAATTGGTCTTTAGGAATTTTAAAGGTTATCATTGACATTGTTACAGAACACTTTAAATGGACCCTTGGATTTTGGTTGACATTATTAAATGGGTGGTTTGAGAATGCCAAGACTTTTTTCCTTTGCTTTTTATGCTAAACCCACTTGGAGCACCATCCTGAAGTACTCTGAAAAAAATCTGCTTGTTTTAAGATTGAAGCTTGGACAGATGCTGAATACTTTGCCTTCTGGGTCTGTTCTTAGTCATTTATGGAAGTGTGATTTGAGAGAAAATTGTAGGCATGTTCTTAAACGCAAAAACCAGCACCTAAAGAAGAATGTCAGTCATTCTTCAGGAACATTTTAGCCTAAATGCTGATATATAGATAATATAGACTTGGGTCAAAGATGTTTCCCTTTTATCATACTTAACACTTGTTCACTACCAGGATTTTAACATGTTTTTGCCTCAGATGCAAAAATTTATGTCTGGAAATTACACTTGTCTGATTTCATTATAAATGTTTCATTAGGATAACAGATGTGCTCAAAATTAGTTAATAGTATGTATGTCTTTTAATGCAGTTCTCAAAATGGGAGAGAAAGCTATTCTCAGTGATTAAACACAGTTCTAGTTAGATAACTGCTACTACAGTTGCAGCTAGCACATCTCTAAAGCCAATATAAATGTGGATTCAAGTACAGTTTTGCTGCCATTCCTTCTCTGAGATTGAGTATTCCATTTACTGAAAACAATGTCTTTCCTTGTCTTTCAGGAAACCAATGTGTTAGGATTCAAGGGTCCCAGAAAAATGTCTGTGATCATTCCAGGAATGAATATGAATCATAAGCGAATTCCAATCCATCCACGAAATGTGAGTTATGGAGTTTGGTCATGTTTCAGATTGGAGGAAGAGGTTAAAACATTCCGGAAGAGGTTTGGGTGTCACTGACAATTAAGGTTTTTAGTGCAGGGTTGTTAATACCCTAGGCTTTAGTGAGTTTCATAGAGAGTAAATACCATGTAGCCTGAAGGTGTTGATCAATTTTTTTTACCTAATTTGTAGCTTTCTTAGTAGTGTTGGTATCCTTACTTGTCCTTTGGTCAGTGTAAATATTATTTAGTTAGCTATTGCAATGGCTAGTGTGTGGTGTCGCTGTTGTACCTACACCACCTCCTCATGAGCAGGACTCTGTTATGCTGAGAGCTGGATGAACACAGAACAAACTTGCTTCTCCCAGGAGCGTACATTCTTAGCCAGTATTACAACAGATAGATAATAAATAGATAAGGTGGTATTCTGGTGTAGTAGCAAGAGAGTAAATAACATTTTTGATCAGAATGGTAGTCTCTTTGTAGGAATTACAGAAAAGGAGGGTTCTTTAAGGAGAAAGTGGGATGACGAGAAGGATGGAGTTTTGTCCTGATTATTTAGCGAGGATTTCTCATACATATGGGGAACATTATAGCTAAAAGCTTACGGAACTGTATCTGAAGATATATTAAGGGATATGATTAAAATAATGCAGCTTCCTTAATGTGGGTTTTATATTTGGTGTGACAGAAGACAAAAAGGCAGGAAAGACAGGTGCAACATGAAGGACATGGTCAGTGTTTTAAGCTAATAATAGTATTTGTAGACATGTTGTGAGTAGATATGAGTAGGACAAGAGTGTATTTGTTGAGTTCAGAGAAAAAAAATCAAGACGGGAAACTCAGAGTCATGAGAGACTGGAAAACAGGTTTGATTTTCTTGAATGGACAGGAAAATTGTATCTGGAGGTGGTAATTTATTCATCATCTTTCAGTTGGCATTGCCATCTCCCTTGTCAGTACAGTAGTGATTCAATGGCCCTGCCTTTATCTTTCTCCTGTTTTCCCAACTGTTTTGCCAGCAGGCAAGCGTACTGACAGTAGATAAGGCTAAAACACAAAGCGGTTCTGAAAAGTTGGCAAAGCTTTCAGGTTAGGGGTTTGACTCTGTTTTTGTCTTCCTTCTCTGCAGTGAAGACTCCCCCTACTTTAAAGGAGGAAAAATTGTATCTAAATGCACTTAGGTGCCAATTCTCAAAGTTCTTTTTGCGTTTTTAAAAAAGTAAATAGGGATAAAAATAAAGATATAAACTAACGTTTAAATTGAACTGTAAGTTTTATGTAGGTTATCCTCAAAAGTCCACTATCATATCTATATACAGTACTAAAAATATGCCTGTATCAGCCAGACCTCCACAGCAGGTTGTTTTCTGATCATTTTTCCCATTAAATAACTTCAGTTTGGATTACTTTTCTTAAGAGTTTTAGCATATATTATTTAAGTTTGGATTTACTTGTTGCAGAACTTTTAAAATTAAGTCATATGTCATGTGTTTCACTACTGTTTGCAACTTCTTGTAATTCATTCTGTTTGTCAAATGTAATGTGCTGGTTTACCTCCTTTTTGTATCTTTTTGTTTTTACTTTCTCTATTTTTCATATTGTGCATCACTTATTAGACCCAATAGGATGACATTTAACCTACTTATGGCATACTTACAGCCCGCTGTAGCCTTTGGACTTTCTACTGAAGCACCATAGGGCCCAGCACTATGCAGTTAATTGTAGATTATTTTCTTTTGTTACAAAGTTTAGGATATTAGAAATGAAAGGTGGATCCAACAGGATCAGAGAAAGCTTACAAGACTCAAAAAGGATTCCTGACAGCAGGGTGGCAGTCATCTGTGGCCTGTGAATTGCTCTCTTTCATGTACATACACTTCCTTCTCTTTACTCTTTTTTTTTTTTTCTCATTTGAGTGGAAATATGGTGACAGATTGAGTGAAAAGGAATGCTTGGACGGAGAATGCATGAAAGTATCTTCCTGGTACTTGCAGGAAATTTTCAGTAGCACTGAGTTTAAGTCCTGTCATGTTTGATTAAACAGGGAATGACCTTCAAGTGTGCACACACATGAGAGAGGCAGTACTCAAAAGCAGACCCATTCCAATCTGATAAATATATTTATTTATTCTGAACAGGAACATGAGAGTCTGCTGTCAAAATGGCAAAACAAAAATTTAGAGAACCTCATTGAGTTGCACAACAAGGCTCCAGTCTGGAACGATGATACTCAATCCTATGTTTTGAACTTCCATGGGAGAGTCACTCAGGCCTCAGTGAAGAACTTCCAGATTGTCCATGACAATGACCGTAAGAGTCTGGTGGAGAGTGTGGTGGGCTTATTCAAACAGAGAAAACCCAATTTATTTCATAAGGTTTTGGAGGAATAGGACATTATTCCTGGAGAAGGGAGAATGGGTGGAGCAATTCAGCTCAGCATTACTGGGGACTTCTCAGCTGTCAAGAAAATTATAAACTCATTTTTCTGGGGTGAGTGCAGAGACTGCTGTCAATACCTGCAGCAAAAGAGGGGGAAAATGTAAGCTTCCTGAAGGGAAAAAAAGGATTAATATGGCACCTTCAGCCCAGCAAGATTTGGTTCTGAGAAGAAAGGTAATCTCTAGAATAATGCAGTTGCTCTAGACGACAGATTTCAGGGCCAGTCTGGTGAGAAAGGATGGATACAACAACCACATGTATTTGGGACTGTCAGACATGTGGGTTTTTGTTTGTGGTTGCTTTTGATTGTTTGTTTCTTTGTTTCACTGTGAAATTTCTTGTCTCTGAATCTTCCTTTTCTCCCCAGCTGACTACATTGTGATGCAGTTTGGTCGTGTAGCAGAAGATGTGTTCACTCTGGACTATAATTATCCTCTTTGTGCTCTTCAGGCCTTTGCTATTGGACTCTCCAGCTTTGATAGTAAATTGGCTTGTGAATGAGAGACGACAGACTTGAAATATGGAACTTGCTCCCATCCCTGCATCTCGTTGCAAGAGTTCGAGGTGGAGTAATGAAACGCACTTTGGGGAGGGAAAGGAACTGGAGGATGAACTTCTGCACGCTTGTTAGAAAGCAAATACCAGGCCTCAGAGCATTATGGTTGTTGACAGCAGACCATCTTAGGAGACTGTCTCAAGACTGAGCAGTCTCTGTATGCATTATGGAAGAACAAGGAATATGGGTGATGTTTTTGTCATCGATATTGATTCTACTTTCAGAATCCTTGTAACAGATGCCGTGTGAAAGCGGGCTAAGGAATTTAGCCCACTAATTGGAAGTCTTTGCATCTAGGGTTAGAAAAATAATGTTGTGATGTTCATATACCTTGGAACTTCCACAGTGCCGCTGGAGATGATGCTGCTGATCTGATCAGGAACTCCCAAGTTCCTGATCAGATGAATTCAGAAAAAAGGAGGACAGTTATTGGCATATGTTCTCTTTTAGTCTGTATAGCATTTTGCTGTCTGCTACAACAGTCATGCACAGAAGGATTCAGGTTATGGCTCTGTGCAACCATAGGTAATGTCCAACAAATACAGAGCTGGAATGAGACACTGGCTCTACTAAAACACTTTTCTCTTCCTCTGTGGGATGATTCTCTGTTAAAGCTGATAGTCTAGTTCCCTTTCATTATTCTAGTTGCTCCATATCCCTTGATAGTCTTTTTACCAAATAAAGATCAATCAAATATCAAACACTCCCTTTTCAGTTGGTGATATTATAACTATTGCTGTTTCTGTTACCTGTTAACTCTTAACCATGTGAAAAATGAGACTGAATAGATGGTAGAATCTGACTAAATTTGGCAGAAGGTAGTATTGTAACAATATACAGTACTATTCCTGAAAAGCAGTGTTCTGATTGAGTGAATCTAGCCTGTAAGCTGATCATAAATATATTTAATGTGTCCATTTTTCATAAAATTTGCTATATTTTTAGGAATAAGTTAGCGATTGATTTATTTTTTTAATGTGATATTATTTCAAGACATGACATACTAAAGTAGATTTTATGTAAGTAGTTGTAATGTGACTGTAGGAAGGAGTTACCTCAAAAGGAGACTGCAGCTATTTTCAAAGGCATCAGTAATTGTTAAAAATTTAATAAATGTATCATGGGGCTTTGCAATGTGTCGTTCCAGTGTTCCATTTTTAATGTTGGATGTACAATATGGAGACTGCAGGTCACAGCATGGAATGCTTCTTGATTCATAGGGCCTTGATTCATCAGAGTGAATTGCTGCACACTGTGACTTGTAAGTCTCGTAGTGTACACATCTGCTGTGTACTAGAGCAGAGAACAGTAAATATCTTGCCTGTTTCTTGGCCATTATGCATATTCATGATGATCTTGAAAAACTCCCTCCCTCTATTGAGACAAGAAAGACATTCTGCAGATTTGTAAATTGTCATTGTCAGCTGAATAATTCTGTTTCAAGCACCGAAGAGACAGATTTATTGCTTTTGGTCTCTGGAGTCTTTGCAGTGGTAGATATAACTTGCTCTTCCAAAATAATGAAACTTTGTGAAGACATTTTCTGATATTGACAGGAAAAAAAATTATGGTAATCATGTGTAAACTCTGTATTTAATTGTAAATTATTAACTGGCACTGAGAACTCCAGCTCACCTACGTCCCAGATGACCACTCTGCATTAGCTGGTGAGCCATTGTCTTGAGATGATCTCATCAGCAGAGCAGTCCACGAAGAGAACTTAAATCATGGATCTCTTTTGTGCCTTCATGTACTTTCTGCTCATCAGCCTGGGGACAAGACCTGGCAGTGTTTTCCAGTTGTGCTTTTCTGAGTTCTTTGCTGATGGCTCTGCATTCCCTCCACCCATCCAGAAAAACTAAGTCAGTTTGTTACCTGTCTGATTATTTTTCTGATTACAACTGTGTGAAAGAAGCTGCCTTATGTTAGTTTGGGGCAACCTGAAGGTAGAGTGCTATTTTCTAATTCAAGATTATTTTCTCTGTGCTCAGAAGGCCACGGTTGCATTCCTTTACTCATCCTTTTACTTAGGCTTGTCAGCAGTGGCTCTTCAAGCTATTTGTTGACATGTAGCATGGTCAGGGCCTCTGGGTCTCAGTCAAATTATGCAGACAGATGAACTGATTTAGTGCTTTTTATGAGATACTGTTTTATATTAGTTGTATTTATAACTTTTATATCTAAATGAAAATAAACTAATTTATATCTTGAAAGAATCCTTGATTCTAAATTATTTTTGGTACAATTTTGCTGTCACTTTTGGGTGTTCTTTGTTCCTCCTGTATGAGATACTACCTCAGTTTCTTTGTTCCTCCTGTATGAGATACTACCTCAGTTTCTTTCTGTCGCCTTGTACCTCATCTTTATTCTTATTCCCCCTTTTCCTTTATAATTCTCGATTATCTTCATTTGTGATGGTGTTTTCGTACACTTAATCTGGGAATAAATGTAAGGTTAGTATTTCTTTTTCCTCATCAGCAAGTCTTCCTCTATAGTTCTTGGTTCCCATTTGATTCTCTCTTCAAGCTAATTGCACTTCTCTGTTTTTAATGTTTCTCCCAACATCCAGTTAAGGCTTTTGAGATGGTTCTTTATGCATTTTTCTACCCTCCGTCTAAACTCGTTCTAGTGTTGAAATATAATACCATATATTTCTGAATCAAGAACTCAAATAATACAAGGCTAGGAGGAACATCAAGTTGAAGTAGTTGTTTTTCCCATTTCCAGTGGGAGATATATCAACTTCAGTAAGAGGAGATATGGTGGTTCAGATAATCAGAAATGGACGCAGTTGTCAATGTGTAGGCCCTATTCTTCATACACCTCTTTTTTCCCAGTATTTCCATCTGAGCCAGATTAGGTTTACTTGGGAGAGAAAACTGAGCAGGAAATACTACTGGGCATTTGTTCTTAGTATAGTAATATTAGTTGCTTATATGCAAACACAGCATTCTTGAAATCTCAAAGAGATATTAAAACAAAAAATAACCATATAAAACTGTTAAATATGGATCCTGAAGGCATGCCTAGCAGACTAAAATAGCTCCTTGGCTCAGAAAGACAGTGAATAATTTCTTGCTTTCAGTCAGTCTCACTCTCATTGAAGTTTTGCTGCTAAATTTGGTAGCAGGGTTTTTTGTTACTGTTGGCATAATAATTACTTAGTGTGCTTCTCTTATTTGCTGGTAGTAACAGCTCTGTAAATCTCTTAGTTGACATTGAATTAGGTTTCTTGTTCCTGGTATAGAAGACAAGCAAAGCTTTCCCTGTGATTTACAGGTTGAGAGCTAAGAGTTTGTGTGAAGTCTTGTGAAACTAAACTACGGGCAGATTTCTTCTTTGACAGAGTCAGGAATCTCATCTACTCTGCCACAGTGTCAAACTGTTGTACATAACTGCAGTTTGTAACTACTACAGCTGAAACCCAGAACTAAGATCCTTAGGGTATGCTAGGGCCAAATGTTTTGGTCCAGCATATGTGATGAAGACAAGTAAAAAATTAACAGTGGTGTAAGGGCTTCCTTACTAACAGGAAAAACAGCCTGCCACAACTGTGAACTGGTAAGAATTGAAAGGCTTGTCATGAAAGCGGACAGAGACCCTGTACCTACTCTTTCTGTTGTATCTCTTGAACTGCACAGCCTGTAGAGTTTTTGTCTTCTTATTACATCCCTTAATGTGTTCTATATGGAAGTATTTGTTTCCCTCTGGAAGCTGGAGGTCACTTCTTTGGTCCCCAAACGGGAGAAAAATACAGAGGCATACTAACTTCACCAAAACATATTAAGGTAAAGGCTATTATAATTGTAACCTGCTCTGGTAATTTAACATTTAATTTAGAGAACACACAAAGGGGTGAATGCATTCTAGGGCACTGAATTTGCAATCATTTACTTTGATTAAATTACCACTTCTAGACAAGGCAAAACATTGCAGAGTCTGCAACAGAAGAGCTTAAAATTATAAAGAAAACAAAGAATTTTTTTTAAATGCCTAATCGAATTGAGCCCCTTATTTATTAAAGGGAAAGTAATACTATTTTACTGTGAAAAATGACTTTATTTTAAAAGCTGCAGAGGGTTGGGGAATTAAGTCTGATCAGCTTGCCCAACTTCCTCTGCTTTATTTTCTAAGCAAAATAGTTTACTTCCGTATTATCACCAGTAAAGAAGAAAAACAAAAACAACAAAAATCCCAAATGAACAACAAAAAAACTACCACCAAACCCCCTCTATTCTCTTGAGTAGGTTTACATCTGCAGTTGACTGGAGTCCTGCAAACAATTTGTATGATGATTCACAGGAAGGAATAGGTTTTAATTCCTTCTCTTTGAGCTATGTTGATTCTGTGGGGAAATGGGAGCAAAAGAATACTGTTAGTCACATGATCATGAGACCTGACCTAGAATTCACAGTGAACAGATGTGATGAGAAGTGAGCTACCTTTAATTTGTTTTTAATTAAATTACACATTCTAAAATATGGCTTAGTAGAAACAGTGGCTGAGATCGTTACAGAACTTTAAATAACAAACAAAAGCACACAAAATAATTTCATTGAATTTTGTAACTTCATCTTACATATATTGTACATGCTCTTGATTCCTGCAGTTGTATCAGAAATTATTCATAAGTTATATAAGATGTATATTTCTTAAGTATTCATAAAATTATCATATTACTTATAAAGTGTATTAAAAAGTATCAGTTATCTTCAGCACTGCCAAACTAAAAAAAAAAAAAAAGGAGGAAAAAAAATATGGAGTTGGCCTTCCAAATCCCAGTATTAAGTTTATGAAATTGATGGGTTTTGCCATCTGGTTTCTGAGGCCTTGGGACACTTTTACATCCTGTTTTCTGTATTTTCTCTGCAACTTGAAAGACTTAAAAATTCTTTTAGCTTTGGGTTCTTACAAAAGCTGACATTTTTCTTAATCAATTTCTTCAATATACTGAAGTTTTAAACAAAGCCAACTGTGCCATAACTCTGCCGCAGGTAGTTATGTACACACCAGGCACCTGGGGTGCATCCACTGTCACCTCCTGGAAGCATGAAAAAGTTTATTTTGCTGATGTAGCTGCACTGCCTAGAGCTGCTAATAGGATGCAATTACATTTACTAAAGTTGGTGGTTTACTTCTGCTTTTGTTTTGGGGATGTGGCTTTCCAATCCTAGTGTAGTTCTCAGTCTTGTATCAACATTTTCTAGTGCAGCATGTCTGCATTCCTGCACAAATAACACAAGAAAAGGGCAGCTTCCTCGCAAGATTAGGAAAAAGCCACAGAGGATATCCCTTTGCTGTTGGGCAAGAAGCTTACTATCTGGGATGCTCTGGGGACAATTAAACCCTTACGACCACTTCTGCGGTGTTTGGGTTGGTTTGTTTTGCAGTGGCTCAGCTATGCTGGGTGGAAATCCCATCACATCCTTAAGGGGCGCGGGCCGCGCCTGGTCCGAAGGGGCTACCGAGGGGAGTCGTGCCCCTGCGCCAAGAGAGGACTGGGGAAGGCCGGGTTCCCCGGGAGCGGAGCCACCTCACCCAGCGCTCGTCCCCGGCGGCCGGAACGGGCGGCTGCTGGGTCGCCGTCGAATCCCCGCAGCGCCGGAGTCCCGTCCCTGGGAAAGCACCAAAGCAAGTAGCGGCATTTCCAGAGCTCTTTCTTCGTTTAAGGCCAGCCCGTCCAGGCCCCGGACTCCAACTCTCTCCCCTCTCGGACGCCACCCCCGCCCTCACCACTGCGTCACTTTCTAGAGGTAGCGGCGCCCCGAGCGCTCCTGCTGCCCCCGCCCCCTTCCCCTGCTCCCCCTTCCAGCCGCTCGAAGTTTCCTTCCTTCCTTCGCTCCCCCCCTGTGCGGGGCAGCCTTCCTCCGCCGGCCCCCTCTTCCGGCTATTGCCCGCATTCCCTCCGCTCCGGTCACACACGACCCTCGGCCGGGGAGCACCTCAGCTCCGCCTCGACCCTTCTCTCGCCTTCCCCTCGTAGTCCCCTCCCCAGCCCCGTCCCAGCCACTGCGTTGGGCGGCAGTTCCCTCCGTCGGCTGCGTTCATTTCATACCAACTCGCATTCCTCGCATTCCTCACTTCCTCCTTTCAAACTCCAGGGGAAATAAAAACCCTCCCGAACTCCTGCCCGGCCGCCGCCACGCCGCTCGGGCTTGCGGTCCCGCCGGCCGCTCCGCGCTCCTCAGGTGAGTGTGCGCTTTGTGCCTCCGGTCCCGCCGGCCATCACTGCCCCACCCCTCCACCCCGCTCTGTTCCACTCCTGTCCCCGGCCACCCGGCCGGCAGAAGCGCCGGGCTGAGCATTGTTCGTGCCGTCCCTGCAGCTGCGCGATTTGAGGAAGGGGGATCCTCGAGGGCCCATTCCGCCCCGAGAGCAGTTCGTGGATCCCCGGCAACTTTTTTTCTTTCCGACTTGGCGATGGCGATGCTGAGCGAGAAGCTGACCCACCCGCTCCCTCTGTCCCAGCCCCCATTTCTACCCCTGCGGGCTCGGGGATGGGGATCGGGCGGGAACGAGGGGCAGGCATGTAGTAACAGCCCTCATCTGCTTTTTTGGCAGAAAGTCCTGGAGCAGAAGGATTTGAAGCCTGTCCCCGCTACCCCTACGGAGCAACAACCACTCTTGCCTCGCTCAGGTCAGGACACGCTATTTCACGGTCGCTTTCGCGGGAGGTGATGCGGCGTGGGTGCCTGTAGGAGAGCGTGAAAGGCAGGGTTCGGAGCCGGTCATATGCGACAGAGGAGGCACAGTCATACAAAGGAAGCGATAAGATCCTCAATGGAGGCTCCGACGGCTCTCCCTGTTGGGAAGGGGCTGCCGGCGCTGGGATTTCGGGAACTTGGTCACTTGTCGCATCGGCTGAAAACTACTAGCACGTCTAATGGCACAAAATAGGTTTCTGTACCGTTCGTAGCAATGTTCTTGGGGAGAAGGATCGGCACTTTCTGTAATAAATTTTAATGTAAATTGTGGAATTTTTTTGGGGAAAAACAAAACAAAAAAATCATAATCAAACTTGTCCTTGAGAAGGCGTGTGGGTTGTTAAAGGGCATTTATCAAAAGATGAGGGAACACTTTTCCTAGATGAGTTATTCTGAAGTTAAAGTTGAGTTTTGGTGGCATGCCTCTGGAAAGGATTTGAATTAAAACCCAAAACAAAACAAAAAACAACCTCCCACACAAAAGCAAACAAAAAAAGGCACCACCAAACAAAAAGCTTCCCCAAGTAATATTTTATCTTATGTAGATAACTCCATTTAAACAATTCCTTGCGTGGGATGCTAAAGATGGTTTTTTTTGTGGAAGGGGGAGTGAGTGTAACTCAATATATTTTAAGGACTTCTGTAAAGTACTTTATGGTGAATGGTCATATATAAGTTAAAAGTAAAAAAAAGCCCTACAACTAACCTACCAATTTTTAAATTATTATTTTTGTTTAAGCTGAAGTTACACTCATGTTACTTTCTAACTTTAAGAGCTGAGTTCTGTGAATGCCATACAAATAAACAACACAAAATACTTTTCAAATGCAGAGGGCAAGTGTGAAAGGGAAGGAGATTTGAGAGTTGTTTGTTTGTTTCTTTTTCTTGTTTCCGATTACTCGGAACAGATTATCTTCCCCTAGACTTGACTGTACTGTGTGCAAAATGAGTGGAGCATTCATTCGTCTGTCTGTCCATCTGTCTGTGTAAATGTAAGAGGTTTTATTGTTCCTCTCCTACACGAGGAAGTGGACAGTAAGACAGGACTCAGAGTAACAGGGAGGAGCAAAAGGAACAGAACAAGGGGGAAAGCAGACTGGATATGTAATGAGTGCCAGCGCGGGTTTGAAGCTGCTGTACTGTTACCTGTGCATTTAAGGCCTTTTGGTCGTGATAGTTTTCTCATGACCTGGATGGTGCCGTATTGAATATGGAGGGGATTCTTTATTAGAGTTGTTAGGTGCTGAGGGACTCTGGTTTTCTTTGGAACTTGGGTTGGCAGGGTGAAGGGCAGCCAGACAGGGCGTGCAGTCACCTTATAGGCTTTTCCTAAATTCCAATCTGGATGGCTCCCTCAAACTTGAGCATGTGAGAAAGTCTATCATCTTTAAACTGAACTATCAGCTCATAGTTTGTTATCCTCTCAGACATGATTTTGGGAGCAATTAGTGTGCATGAGAATGGGTGCGAAGAATTGCTCCACTGTCCTGGTGCCTGGTACATAGTTTGGATTTTTAAATTAATGTTACTGATGGCTTTGAAGTATTTTATGTTATTACTGTGATAAGTGGTTTAATGTTAGTGTATTACAGAGCATATGTGGGCAAAACATATGAAAATAGTACTGCCAAGCTCTGAAGAGAAAAAGGACTCTCCGGCACTGAATCTTGCTTGTGGCTTAAAATAGATCTTGATTATTGTTTTTCTTACTGGGGTATTTGTTTCACAGAACTTGAATACACTAAGTAGAGTTTTGAGAAGGTTGCTGCAAAGTGCCGTTTCCAACAGATGTTGTTTGCATCTCTGTTTGAAGTGCAATTGGACTCATTCACAGCTCTCCTTCCTTAGTATTAGGTGTCTTTTTCTGCTTATATCTTTCAGCACTTGGTTCCCCTACAATATTGCTCAAGGGGTGGGTCCACAAAGACTTGAGGCTGGCACTGCTGAAGATGGAAGCTGTCTGCACAGCCTCAAACTGTCCATTTCTGTACTTGTCACACCTCTTGCCCTTGTTGCTGGAATAGGTATTGGCACTGCTGTTCAGTGACCCAGGCCAGGGAACCGATCCAGATGAAAAGTAGCACTCTCTTAGCAAGTTAGTTTTCAGCCACATCTTGTTCTCCAGTGTGGTTAATCGTATGGTCTCAATAAATGCTGGCATGTCTGGAGAAGGGGGTGCAATGACCAGGGGGTGGGCAGCAGAAGAATGGGGATATTTTCTTATCAACATTGTCATCTTTCCTCACCTTAAGGAATTCCTTGGTCCATGTCTACAGTTTCTCCTGTGAGAATGAAATTATTTTCTGACTTACCTGTGCATAACTGTCTCTTAAGAAAGGAAAAATTCAGTGCTACCTTTCTTAAAAGATCTATCATACTTTCCCTGTAGCTCAGATTTGTCCTTTATTCATTTGTTTTTGTTTTCTTTCCCTACCCCCGGTCCCCCATAAATGCTATGCAATGGATCTTGCAGTACTCTTCTTGGGCAACTTTTCCATTGCCTTATGTACTTTAACATCAGAAAAGCTCTGACTTTAGTGCAACAGTTTTTGCCTTGGTGTGTATTTCTGTGAAATGATTGCTTATTCTCTGCATTTACACCTTCTAAGTTCTTACAAGCTACTAATGAGACTAAACTTTTAATATTTTTCAACGTCTCTTGTTTTTTATTCTCTGCTCTTCATTTTCTTCAGTTTGTCTGTGTTGCTTTTAAAGAATAAGATCTGATATTCCTTGTATCGGAGGTGATTAATCTCTTTTTTTTGCCTGATGTGATACTTGAGCACAGACAGGCAAAAGTTACATTGGTCATTTGGCAGATATATTTGCTGTGCAGAGAACTCTCTCATTTGTTCAGCATTCTCACTCCTGCTTCTCGAAGAGCTTTTTCCTTTATTTATTTTGTTGTTGTTTCTTTCGTGTCTTTGCATTACTTTTTTTCACATAGTCTTATTTGTCTCCCTTGCTTCTCTTGTTTGTTTTTGAGCTGTCGGAATCCCTTTGAGTTGTTTTTTATCCACTGATATTTGTAAACTTCATTCCACGTCACCTGTAAGTTTTGTTTACATTTCTTTTATTCTGTCTTAGATCTCTAAATTAAGATGTCAAAGAAATCTGGATGGACAAATATCCCTGCAGCAACCTAGTAGATATGTCCCCTATACCTCTTGGTTTCATTGATCTGTATCATTACACTTATTTTTGAATGTGTGAATTTTCTGATAATATGAGCAGTACTCTCCAATTTGAAGTAATTTTTCATCTATGATTTCCTTGGAGAGTAGCAAATGCTATTCTGAATCTAAACATATTACATTATACGCTGTGTTCTTTTCATTCCCTAACTTAATGTCAATTCTATCCTGCTTTGAAGTGCAGTCAAGTTTATGAAGATTTACAGTAGTGTATGCTTCTCTCTCTCCAACTTCTGCATTATGCCCACCAACATGCTAAATAAATGCTCAACACGTTCCTTTGTAGAGTCCTGTAAAAATTCAGGAATTTGTGTGCATGGAGCTCATTACAAGATCTGAGATTAGATAATTAGAAAGAGTTCTTTGGGATTTGGAGGTGCCTTTTTTGTGTGGGTTGTGTGTTTCTTTTGTTGTTGTTGTTGTGATGGTTTGTTGTTGTTGTTTTGGTTGGTTGGTTGGTTTTATTTTTTTCTTTTCGGGGGGGGGGGGGTGGATAGGGGTGGGGGAATGGGTTTTGTTGTTTCTGCCCCTTGGCTCCTCCTTTTTCTGGAGATGATGCAGTCAGTCCTGCTAGGGAGGGTCAGGTTTTCCGGTTCTGTTGCCGCTGGCTGAGTCACACTGGCTCTGTTTTTTTGTTCTGTTGTAGGTTTCTAATTACCTCATTCTTACTTTCATTAGAAAATCATTGCCAAAAGGTAGGTGTTTTACTTTATTTTACTTCTGAAACATGAGTGCCAGTGGCTTTCAGAGCCTGGATACAAGCCTTTGAAGCATCTACTTTGCTATTTCCTAAGAAAAAATAAATTAGCGTAGTCCTCAAAATGTCTTCCTTTGAACAGCATGGTAACCATTAGTGACAGATGTCCAGGCAAAGTCTAATCTCTTGTAACCAGGACTACTTTAACTGAAGGAGGAAAAGACAAGAGAGTACCGAGCATGTGTATACTGAAATGGAAAGGGAGGATGTGCTGATGTGTCTTAAATTCATCTTTCCTGATCATACTTCTCCATAGTTAGACTTCAGCAAAGGCTTTGACGCTATCCCACAGCATTCTCCTGGAGAAGCTGGCAGCTCAGGGCCTGGATGAGTGAACTCTTTGATGGATAAAGAACTAGCTGGAGGGCTGTGCCCAAAGAGTTGTGGTGAATGGAGCCAAATCCAGTCGGTGACCGGTCATGGGCTCAGGGCTCAGCATTTGGGCCAGTTCTGTTTGATCTCTTTATCAATGATCTGGGTGAAGGGATTGAGTGCACCCTTAGGAGGTTTGCAGACGACACCAAGTTGGGTGGGAGTGTTCATCTGCTGGAAGGTAGGAAGGCCATACAGAGAGATCTGGACCGGGCTGAAGCCAATTTCATGAGGTTTAATGAGGCCAAGTGGCTGGTTCTGCACTTGGGTCACAACAGCCCCAGGCAGTGCTACAGGCTTGGGGAAGAGTGGCTGGAAAGCTGCCTGGCAGAAAGGGATCTTGTGGTGTTGATTGACAACCAGCTGCATATGAGCCAGCAGTGTGCCCAGGTGGCCAAAAAGGCCAACAGCATCCTGGCTTGTATCAGGAATAGTGTGGCCAGCAGGAACAGAGAGGTGATTGTGCCACTGTATTTGACACGGGTGAGGCCCCACCTTAAATACTGTGTTTAGTTTTGGGCCCCTCATCATAAGAAAGACTTCGAGGTACCAGAGAGAGTGCAGAGGAGGGTCATGAAGCTGGCGAGTGGCCTGGAGCATGAGTCTTATGAGGAGTGGTTGGGGGAACTGGGGCTGTTTAGCCTGGAGAAAAGGAGGCTGAGGGGAGACCTTCTGGCTGTCCACAACTACCTGAAAGGAGGTTGTAGCATGGAGGGTGTTGGTCTCTTCTCCCAAGTAGCAAGTGACAGGACAAGAGGAAATGGCCTTAAGTTGTGCCAGGGAGGGTTTAGATTGGATATTAGGAAAAATTTCTTTGCGAAAAGGGTTGTCAGGCATTGGAAGAGGCTGCCCAGGGAAGTGGTGGAGTCACCATCCCTGGAGGTGTTAAAAGGAGTTTAGACAAGGTTCTTAGGGACATGGTTTAGTGCTAGAGTAAGGTTATGGTTGGACTTGGTGATCTTGAAGATCTCTTCCAACCAAAATGATTCTGTGATTCTATAGCAGGTCCATGTAATAAAGCTCACTGATACAAGACTGGCAGGATCTAGAGAGATTCTCTTGGGTTGAAAATCTTGCCAGTATAGGGAGAAAATAGAGAGGTGTGAAAGAGTGTTTTGCATAAGAAGATTTTCTCCAAGTGCATTTACTGCTCTCTGAGTTACCTTTCTAAAAATAAGTAAATAAAATCCTATTTATTTTCCTGCCCTGTTTGTTTGTGAAGGATCTCTGTGAGCAGAAGAAAATAACTCTGCAGGGGAAACAATGGAAATAATTATTTCTATCCACCCAGTAAGCTAACTGAAAAACACAGAAGCAGCATCTTTTTCAACTGTTTTTGGTCACAGGTTTTATTAAGAACATGCTTTAAAATCTGGAATCAAGTCTGTGGTTGGCTGTGTCCCTTTAAGAATCTAGTTTTGCTTGGCTACCTGCCCTTGTTCTCCTGTAGATTAGTCCAACAGAAGGTATATAACCTACTGACCTTCCTGGTGAGAAGGGTATGAAAGGGCAAAGAAATAAATCAAGAGGTTCATGCTTTCCTGTAATATCTGGGGGCAAACTTAACCTGTGTTTTTTCAGTTTTAGCTTCCCCCCCCACCTTTTTTTTTTTTTTCTTAGTTATTCCCATTTGAGGGTTATGGTGGTACTTGCAGGTTCTCATGATTTTCATTTGCTTTCTCTGAAATCCCTACACGTTCAGCAGTTTGGAAATGACAGTGTGTTTATGGCGCAATTGAGAGGGAAGAGTTTTGAGCTCAGAACTACACTAGTCTCAGTTGAGGATGGCTTTATTGTCTCTTGTATCAAACTAGTAGAACTGCAATCTGTCTGAAATGGCTGGTGTCTTTGTCTCCTGAGAAATTTCAGACTCCTCTACCAAAAAAACCCAAAACAACAACAACAACAACAAATGACAAATCTGGTGGATTTTCCTCAGTGTCAGCCATCAAGGAGTGATCATCTTATCTGCAAGCAGTGAATGTTCACCTGTTGCATATTCCAAGTGGAGCATGTATTCCACAACTGAGCTGGCTAGTTTCTGAATAACTCAAGAGAGTGTGGCTTGGTTGGTAGCCATGAGTAGGGTTCATTCATATGATGCAGTTGTTTCATGGTTTTTCTGTATTTTTCTTAGGCATTAGTTTATCATAAGTACCAAACACTTTTGGTCTCTTTTCTGACTATGACTAACATCAAAGCATGTGCTTAATTGGTTGACTGAATTGACATCCCATTTTATATACCTGTTCTGCCTGTTTGTGGTTTGCATTTTTCTTGAGGCTTTAGTAAAGGGCTTAGCCCTGGCCAGGCAGGTCATTCCTGCAACACAGACCAGCTGCAAGCACTGCAGATGTGAAAATCTGACTGTGTTCATGGGTTCTGAGGTCAGTGCTTCTGGCTATTCTGTTGTATGTCTCAGCCTAGATTCAGCTATTTCTTTCCTTGGAGACTGGCTATAGTTTTGGAGCTCGATGTTTCACTGCTTTGGATGAAATTTGAAAATATCTGTCTCTTGTCTGAGTTATATTAAGTTCTACCATTAGTGTCATGGAAAGGTAAGTATGTCACAGTTGTGAGTTTTTTTGGGACAGCTGCCCTCAAGTCCTAGACAAGAGTTTGAAGGATGTCATGAACAGGGTGCATGATTAGGAAATAAGAATTCAATTTGGATATCATAAAATGGGCTTTTTGAATCTCTCAATTCCGTGTTACATATCAGGAAAGACTCAAAAGATACCCAGTTTCCAGACAGTGTTAAACACAAACCTCTCTGAAGTTATACCACTTGCAGTCGCAAATCACTTTTAAACTTCACCCTTTCTTGTCTTGAGATTCTTGTCTGGATTTTGCCTCCAGTCTGATTTTGTCATTGAGTGGTTCACTTAGGTCTTCAGGCTATAGTTTTTTCCATAGGTAAAAAAGGGGCTTTTGAGTCTGGTGAGATTTTCAGGACGACTGACTTTCAGTGGGTTTAGGAGCAAGACTTTTTTAAGTTGCTATTAAAGGTTCCCTATCCTTTAATAATGACCTGAATAATTCTCTTTAGGAAAATGCTAAGCATGATTTTTCTGTTGCTAGCTTGGTTTGGTAAGACCTAGGTAATTTTAATTAGTCAATGTCTACACTTGTCTATACTTGAAGGGACAGTTGTGATTTAAATGTGTTAGGTAACGCTGCTGGTGATTTTGGCAATAGAAAAAGGCCATGATTATTGAACTTCCTCCTGGTTCATTGCTTTCTAAGCAGCTCCATGCTTTTTGGGAGAATGACTCTTGGTGACCTCTGCTGCTAGCATGAGGGTGGGTAACCATCTTCATCCTCCCGCAGCCTTCGTGTTTGGGAAACTGTGAAGCACGTGCCACATCTTGGAAAGCTGGGGAGAATGGGAGCTCTGGGAACAGTTCCCATGTGGCAGATTAATGGTGACTCCCAAGGAACTGACCTGTTCCTTTGAAAGTTTGGGCCAGCTCAGTGTGGCTCAATCCTAGGGCAGCCTGGCAGTGTCCATCTGCTAGCCTTGCTGGCTCATTTTCACTCCCAGCTGAGATGTAAATCATGCAGCAGTCATTTTGTCAATCCAAGGCTGGTGGCCTTCCAAAGTAACCCATTCATTGGAGCTGTGTATGAGTTGTCTGTGGCTTAGGATTGATCCTCAAGTTGGCCATCTCTAGACTAGTAGGAGCAGAAGCAGCCTTTGGGTTTTGTTGTTGTGTATTTTTTTCCTCCTCTCTTTAGGGCAGCAGGGCTCTGTGTTCTGTTTCCTTTATCACAAATGTAACTGATGAGATGGTGTGCAAGGCCACGCACAGCCTTCTCTCATCACATCCTGTTTGACTGCATTATCCAGGGCTGTGCTGATAGAAGTTCTCCTCCATCCTTGTTGTGATTTATATCACTATGCTGGACACTACATTCTCGCTCTGTTTCAGCCAGAGCTCAGCTACTGCAATAATTTTAAGAGTGTTGGTTTGCTTTGTTCAGGAAGTCAGATGCCTTTTGAACAGTAGCTGCTGCAGGCAGTTTCAGTGTAGCAGGCAAACCAAGCTTGATTTTGTACTAGTCAGCACGATAAGCATAAATGCTGGAGCTAAGCTTATGCTGGATATGATCTGAGGCTAGTAGTGCTTGTTCCTTTGTAAACCAATCTTATTTAGTGATGAGATGGAGACAAAGATCTCACAATGCAGCCTCTAGGTGTAATCATTATATTACCCTGCCCAATACGCAGAGGGAAATCTTGGTTCTCCTTTCTTCCTTGCCTGGTGCTGCTGCCTGTTGAGAGCTTTTGCTTCACCTACAGCAAATAATACCTTAACTGGTTTTACTCACAGGATTAAGCAGCATTACTAGGGTGTCCTGGGTGAAAAGAGATATTGACAGAGAATAGCCAGCAATGCTCAGGGATTGCAGGAGGCCCAGGGCAAAAGGTCAGATTGTAGCCACTCTCACCACTTGGCTAATTATTGTGGAGTGCTTGAGTGCAGCTCCCTCAAAAGGCTCTTTGAACTGCACCTACCCATCTCCACTGTCGATGGATTTTCTGTTGAAGCTGTGTGGCTTTGGTTCCAGGCTGATCTGATGACTGGCGTACAGCTCTTGAGGAGCCTGTAAGCAAATGGTTGCTGGCTGGTGCTGTGAAAGTGCAGTTTACTTTCCTCGGTATAGTTCAGTGCTAGTTGGTCTTGTGACAGTTGCATCTCTGTAGAGATCCTGTAAACAAGTTTGTGATTTGTCTTCTTTTGCCTTCAAGCTTTAACAGATCTTGGTTATTATTGAATAGCTGCTTTCCCACATTTTACCTTTCCAGTACATTTTTTTCCTGCAGTCTTCGAATTGCACCCCCTTGGAGTTACTCATCTACTGATTGCACTCATTCTTCTCTTTCAGAGGAACTGAGCTATTACTGTAGTGTCCTGTAGAATTTCCCAGCCCTCTTCCTCTGGTAAGTTTGAATGCTGTCTTTCATTGTGCCTCACGCGACAGATTTTGCAGCATTCCAAAATGTTACTTTCCTAACCCCAGATCTCTTTGTATGACTGCGTTGTGTAAACTCATTTGTTAGCATGTTCTGAATGGAAGTAACTGACTGGTTGTTGCTGTTTCCAGGTTTTCTTCTTGTTATAAATGACAGTTATAGTTTCATCAGCAGGACAGCTTCTCTTCTGGCCAAACTCATTCTTTTTTGAAATTCTCTGTTTGACTGCTCATCAGATATGAAAATGTTGTGCTTCAGATCTCCTCTATAGTAGCAGTATTTGACTCCTGATAGCCAAGAAGTGAATACCAGAATTGTTTGTTTTTATTTGCATTACAATGACATCAAGGAATACTGTGTTAGGAAGCAGTCCCTGCCCCCCCAGCTTGCAGTTCCATTAAATGAGACCAAGGATGAAGTGATATATGCTCGGTAAGGTGAAGTGACCTGCTCAGAGTGCAGCCAACTCAGAAGCAGGAGTGGACCCACACGGTCAGACTCCACATGGCTGGGCTAGCGAACATTCCTGCCTTGGAGGAAGGAGTGGATAGGGACATCTCTAGGTAGTGTGTCGTGCTTGATAGCAATTCCAGCAGGGAAGGGGGGTGGCCATGGAGTGGGGGTAGTCTTTTGGAAAGAGCAGCTCTAAGAAAACAACAACTGGAGACAGCTGGCTGCAGTTTCTCACATCCTCAGGAAAGCATGATTTTTGTGTTGAGCAGCTGCAATGAACACTTAAGAGGAAGCTGTTACTGACAGTAATGACTGAGAAATTGATATTAGAAAGCAGATGTATCAGACTATAGAGTCGGTTAAAGATGTGCTCTCTGTCAATGAGACCTCTCTGAAGGGCTCTTGGCAGCTGTCTAGCCCTGCAGGATCTCTGAATCTCGATTTGATACCATGTGTCAAAGGAAAGAGAGTGTTGAAGTTATCAGCACCAGAACAATTAAACCCAAGCTGCTGGAGCTGAAAGATTATTGTGCTTTCTCCATTGTTTCGCTTTTCTTTGGCCCAAAAGCCTGCTTTTGTGAGGGACTCATTAAGAGATGGGCCATGGCAGAAAGAGTAACAGGGACCAAGAGTGAATAACAAACAGTATTTGGACAGAGGGGAACAAAAGAAGGAAGTAGAGGTACTGTTGGGAGACGGTGGAGGAGCTGTGGGAGGCTTGTGTCTTTGATCCTGTGAGGATCCATGACTGGACCCCACAAAAGAAAGGTCTCAGTAAAATATGAGTAGGATCCGAATAAGAACAACTGTTGGGTACAATACCAGAAATGTGAAAGCCAAGAAGCAGAGCATAAGTTCAAACTGAGGAAATCTGAAGATAACAAATGCCAAGCCTGGGATCGCTGGTGAAACTTCCTGTTATGAGAAAGGGACAACATCCTCTGACTCCTCTGATCTTAAGAACTGTTGTGCCTGGCCAGGGGGGATTCAGATGGGGAAAGAATTGCCTGAGGATGCCTGGGTACTGGGATGTCTGTTTAGTGATTTCACAGTTAAATTCCTTCCACATCAGAAGAAAGCTCTTGCATAAGCAGAACTTTGAGGGAAAAAAAAAAAAAGGAAAAAAAAAACTTACAAGTCCTAAAATATTTAGTTATATTAGAACACTCAGTAATACAAATCGCTGTTAAAGTTGCCAAACTGTATGTGTATAGTTATTATTGATTGAATGAGAAAACAGAAGCAAACTGAAAAGTAGATGCTAACTGAAAGATTTGTGTTTTCTTAGAGTAGTTACTAATGAATATTATTCACATTTTATAAACAACACATTCAATATTACCATGTTTCTGAAAAATGCTCTGTTTTTCACTGGGTTGGGTTTTCAGTGGGAAGCAATTCCACTGACAGTTTTTCGACTTGCTGTACTAATAAAGCCATGTGCCATATAGTTTACCCCCAGTTTCTCTGCAGTTTGCTTTACTTAGTTCAATAAATGGCCACTTTGGCTACCAGTGAGCTCAGAGTTCAGATCAACAGTGCGGGAAATAGAAGGCCTGAAATGTTCAGCCAAGGAAGAGACGGATAGATCAGATAATACCTGACCAGACCTCCCTGTATTGATGTTTATTGCCTCTGAGCACACAGTATTTCCTGGGACCGCATGTGGAGCTTCCTGTTCAAACAACATCATCTAAGAAAACTTCATACGCCCTTTAAGCCCTTGGCATCTTACTGAACTAGAGGCATAGAGTTATAAGGATTTTCCTGGTCATTTCAGTCTATAGAATTTCTTTGGAAGTTATCAAAAAAAAAAGCAAATTTGGTTTAGTGTCTGGGTAATTACTGAGATTTCAGTTGGAGACTGCCAAACATCCTTGATTTTATGATCTGTACAATTCCACTTTTCTCATCATTCGTCAGGAATAGCTTTAGTGCAAAGAAGGGAAAGCTGAATCAGTCACCAAGCTGTAGAAAAGTTGGGATTGGGCATGACAGTACATTTGATGCCTGCTGACCTAGCTGTAGCTTGGGATAGGACTAACATTGCTAGTCAAGACATGAAAAGTAGGAACCATTACAAAAAAAATACTTAATCACTTTCAGATTTATATAATTTCTTTCATTGCTCTTAAGTTCCACAACTCCCTTGATTTGGACCAATGTGAGCTAAGGCTCACATATTCTGTCTCTTGCTTTGTGGACTTCCCCAAATATACAAGTGACATCTGCTTGAGTTTGTGCAACCTTTCTTTTGTGTTTGAAAAAGAGAGTCTTGGGAGTTGACACTGAACTGAATACAGCACGTTTTCTCCTCCATTTATTCTGGAGTTTAGATCAGAAAGGACCCAGAGTTTCCTTTCTCACCCAAGGTGCTTGGTGCAGATGGTGGCTTGTAAAACATGAAATGATCAGGCAACAACTCTTAGGGCTTGGGTGTGGGGGGTAGGAGGGGAAGTTATGCTTCAAATATATTTGCTTTGTTTCCAGTGTAAGAGTGTGCCATACTGAAATTATCTGTCAGGTAGTCTGTGTCTGCATGGACATTAAGGAAATGAAAATAACTGCATACACCGTAGGTGCTTCTTATGGTTATGATGACCATACATTCCCTAGGATATGACTTTGTCCACTTGTATGCATTGCTAGGGCATTTGGCTTGATAGGAAAGGTGGTAGCTTCCAGTGACCATAGCTTTGGGAGTCAAACAGTTGAGCAATATGTTTTCACTTGCTGTGGAGCCTGCTGGCTATTATGAGACTTACAGCTCCAAATGCTGGTAGAGCTTTCACATCTTAGGCTTTTTTCTGAACCCCTCCAATTCTCAGTCTGTCAGCCTAAGTTAAAACTAGTCTGTGTTGTGTGTTTGTGGATATTTTAATGTGCATTAAATACACAGTCTTGACAACCTCTAGGGACTAGGGATGCTTGGAGAGATACCAAAAGAAGAATAGGTGGAACAAACAGCTTCTGTTTCTCTGTCAGAGTGGAAAGCTTACTCCTCTATACTGATTCCACAGCTGGACCATCTCTTGAACACCGGTGTAATTTTTTTTTTAGTATCTACCACTGAAACAGGATGTATTGGTGAGGGAAGCAACTGTTACCATTCATTTCAGGGTCTCTTAGAGTCACATTGCCTGCTTTGGTGCCATTCATGGTGTGCATGAAGTTGTGGGGGACTACGGTGGGTCCGTGGGTTCTTATCCATATCAGATAATATGGACTTGGGCGGTGTTTACGAACCTTTAGTAACAGGGGAGGTCGGAGTAGTACTTAATCTCGCCTTTTCCTCCGAATCTGGCCCAGGAGAGCCA
The DNA here is from genome assembly GCF_037038585.1 of Patagioenas fasciata. Taxonomy (NCBI): domain Eukaryota; kingdom Metazoa; phylum Chordata; class Aves; order Columbiformes; family Columbidae; genus Patagioenas; species Patagioenas fasciata. Next base: position 129,796,795 of record NC_092520.1, read on the forward strand.
GGAAGACCATCCCTCCCCGCTGTCTCTGCATGTTCCCGTTGCTCTTTTAATCCTCTCAAAGTCTCTAGCAAAAAGTGACATGTTGTTAACAGTTCAGTTGTTTCTTTGCATCTTTCACTAGTGCTTTGCCCCATAGTAACACAGTCCTTCCTTCGTAAAGTCAGTTCCAGAGGGCTAATACCCTGCTTCTTCAGAAGCAACTTTCATGTAGATAATATAATACCCTCTTCTTTAGATAAGTTCCACCCCCTCCTGATCCCGGTAGCTCACCTACTCCTTAGCGAGGTGTCTTTTCAACGATCCGGATCTTCGGCAGCTCTCCTCGGCTGCTCTATCAGCTGTACCGGGCTCCGTCTCCACAGCTCTTCTTTGGCTGTCACAGCTTCACGTTGTCTCCTCTTCATGCGAGATCCTCTTCATACAGGATCACGTCAGGGTCACCATATGTCGTGGTTGAGACGGACAAACGATATAGACCAAGTTCTTCCAGGATGAAAGTAGTAGATGCCATTTATTGCCACAAGTGCATTTTTATACAGTTTTACCAATTCATGTGTCTCTTCACTATTGGTTACAAGTTACAGCAGTAACATCTCATTGGCTAATTTTGCTATCATCAGTGTTACTCTTCTACTCCCTCCTCTCTCATGGGTACATCCTTAACATCTCCGGATACTCCTTTACTTTCTTTCTTTCTTTCTCATGGGTAGGCCTTCATATCTTCAAGGCTAATTTCTGTTCCTATGCCCTCCGTCAGGGAATCCACGGACCCACCGTAGTCCCCCATATGAAGTCCAAAGCAGTAAGAAACCGAAGAGAGACTTAAAAATGAGTGTATGATGCAATGTGGGTTTTTTTGTTTTGTTTTGTTTTGTTTTATTTTAAGTTGATGTCAGAAAAGTTTCTGGAGCCATGAGCCCTGAAATTTTGAACTTCTGAAGCTGAATTAATGGGCCTGCTTTTCCTATTGACCAACTAGGGCATGGCATAACTGCACAAATTTTGTTCTAGCTAGTTTTTGACATAGACCATGCCCAAATTTCTCTTCTGTCCTCCTTTACATTATCACTGTGATATTTCTGAGCTAGTCTGACTTGGCATGTCAGAGCCCTCTCCTTAATTTTCTTGTTCAGGAAATGTTTGATGATTCTGTTGCTCTTGCAAAAAGAGCATTCTGATTTTCTTGCTACCCAGTGCAATGTGGTGATACACAGGGAAGTTTTGAACTCTCTCATTTAACCGGATTCTCAAATGGTGGCTTGTGAACATTCTTTGTAGCTCAGATAATGAAACTATTCAAAAGGTAAATTAACAGCTTTGGGATTAAGGCAAGGGAGTGATCTATATCTTTAGAAGACATTTGGCTTCTGTATGGTTGACTGGAAGTGTCAATAAGGTCTGAAAGTTGCCTTCTGAATTAGCGTTTTAGCAGCTTCACTTAATGACTTCAGCCTCTACTGTAGGCATTTATAAGCAGACTATAATTTATTGTAGTTTTCAAGAGCTAGGAGTTGCCTGCTTAGGTTAAATGAAAAAAAAAAAAACAAAACAATTTCTGCTACTGCCCAGCAGCAAATCTAATAGTCTGAGACTGGTAAAGGATGAGATGGCAGAGAGTCACAGAGAACTGAAGGAATGTGCCCAAGGTCATTCTGAAGATGAGAAGTAGAAATGGGCTAAATGCCTAGGAATCTTGACCTGCAACCTAGTGCCTTTATCCTTTTACTCATGGTGCCTTCTGTTCCTGCCAGAATATATGTAGTGCTAAGATTTGGGAGACGTTGCATTAAACTGTCTGCCTCCAGGGATTGCTTTTTAGAAGTGCAGCTGATCCTTGAGAAGAAGAAATGTCAGTGTTAAAAATGACACCGACTACTAATTCTGATCCAGTGAAACAGTACCTAAGAAAATTTAATCCACAGGACTCAGTGATGACTAGGTAATTCATCACTGCTTTATTTTGTATAGTCTTTCACATGGACTGACTCCCTATATGCATGCTTCAGGAAGTTAAATAACAGTTACACAGGTTATGACAGCAGAGGGAGAAAGAAACTGGGGACACACAGATATAGCATCTGAGGAGAACTGGGAAGTGAGAGAGTTAATGAGCCAGAGAGATACAGGAGCTGGCTGTTTTATCAGAAAGATTTGTAGAAAGGGTTTTCACCTCAACATTAATAGAAATCAAGGAAATTGATGAGTTACCATTTAAAGTAAACTTGAAGTAAACACCCTTCTCACTGAGGATTTTTAACCTTCTGTTTGTTTTGTTTTGTTAGTATCTCCTTATCTTCCTAGAGAGGAGGATTTCTAACTGACAGATGGGATGTGTTTGTCACCACAGGTTCTTCTGAGTCTGCTTCTCTGCGTGGCACCTTGGAGTTTTTAGCTGGCACCATTACCTCCAACGAGTGGAGTTCTCCCACCTCCCCTGAGGGGAGCAACGACTCGGGAGGCAGCGAGGCCTTGGACAAACCCATTGACAATGACGCTGAGGGTGTGTGGAGTCCGGACATTGAGCAAAGCTTCCAGGAAGCGCTAGCCATCTACCCACCATGTGGACGGCGGAAGATTATAT